>NC_091472.1:183067132-183423084 GCF_036971445.1 Narcine bancroftii
TTGTGCACAGAGGCCTGTCTAGGACTGTTCATGCAATGGGTGAGGGGGGGGTGGGGCCCATCGAACACCAATGTAATGCTCATAAGTTGGCACTGGAAGCTGAAGTGTTTGTAAACTGTGCCTCCAATGGTCAAGGTCATCATTCATGACCCATGGAACTCAGCTACTAGGGATTTGGACGTGAGTTATATCTTATATTTGACTGGCCGCACTTTGAGGGATAGGTGCTTAGCAGTATCGGGGTGAATAAAGTTTTCTGTTCTCCCACTACCAAACAAACAGTTCATTACATGCCCGTTTACCTAGACATCCATCATGTTCCTGGAAAGTTCGTGTAGTCCCTCCTGGTTAGGTGATGGAGGCCAGTATGGACTCACCATCTGTGTCAAATGAGGGCCCTGTGGAACTGCAGGCCCAAGAACATGGCATTGGCCGTGCAGACCAAAATGACTCGCATGTGGCATCGCTGGTCCACTGAGAGGATGGCGCAAATCACGCTGCCTGGTCTGGCAGCTGTCCACACGTGGCAATGCTAAATTTCACAGACTTTTCCCTTTTCCCGCATCTAGCGCATACCGCCTCTTTGGCAGGGCAGTGTTTCTGTGGGTGCTTGCCCTGCCCATAGAAGTAGCATTTGGGGTGATCACCTGCAACGGCGGCCAAAGACAGGTCATTAGAGAAGTACGATGATGCTTGCGACCAATTTATCATGGCCAAGAGGTGGCCGAGTAGTTGTCCGAGTTTTGGAGGGCCATCTCCAGCATCTCTGTTAATTCAACAGCCCCTTGCAGGTCAAGTACCTTCTACTCCAGGAATTGCTGTCTTATGTATCCAGTTCGGATGCCGGCCATAGGCATCCTAGATCAAGTCCTTTGTGTTCTGAGTGGCTGTCATGGCTTTGCAGTTGTATGCCCTGCAGAGGGCCAAGAGGGTCTGTAGTTACTCAGCACTCGACTCACTATGTCACTGCTTCCTGGTGGCCAGGAGATGCCTTGCATAGACCTTGTTCACCTTTCTGCAATACTAGACTTTCACTGTAACCATAGCCTCCACATACAATTTGGCGTCATTGATCATTGGAAAGACCAGAGGTCCGACTCGTGAGAAGAGGAGCTTCAGTCTGTCCTTGTCCATTTTAACATTCGTGGTCACTGTCAGGAAGTCCTCAAAGCAACATAGCCAGAGTTCGAACATGTTCAGGGCATCAGAGAATCGAGGGTCTATGTTGAGTCTCTCTGGTTTCAGGTATTGCTCCATTTTCCTTGAAGCGTATAGTCAGTAAAATTGATGCATCATCAATTACCACAAAAGATTGAGGTTGTGAAACTGATAGGCTTTCATTGACTGAAGAGTGAAGCAACAGCAACCAATCTCATCGACTGTTCATGGCTGGAAGAATGGGGAGCATGCAAAGGGGTTATGGGTAGGATCGGTCTCAAGAGATGTGTCCAGATGGCAGTAGCCAATCACAGTATAACAGTGGTGTGTATCATATCTAAGCTCACACAGGATCTCATACAAATGCAAGATTGAGATCCATTGCTGGAGTCCAGATGTAGACCAGTTGCAGTGCAGGTACTCCAAGAATTCTACGTTTGACAGTACACTTATAGAAGGCCCAAACTACACTGAAGAGCTCAATGCTGATGGTTCCATTCTGAATGACTGATGATAGACATCAAAATCTTCCCTGTTGAGTAAGATGTTTCAGAGAATAAGATGTACATATGGTCCTCAGATTTCAGACTGATTGTCAGAGGGCATATATGATACCACATACAACCCTGAGATTCTTTTCCTTCAGGCGAGACAGAATTACCACTTACTGGTTGTGCAGAAAAACTGTACTCGACGCACACATGTAAACAAAAAAAGAAATGTCAACAAACTGACTGTGCAAGACAGAGAAAAAAAATCAATAAAGAGCAAATGTAAGAGTCCTTAAATGAGTCCCTGATTGAGTTCATTGCTGAGGAGTCTAATCGTAAAAAGGTAGCAGCTGATCTTGAACCTGGTGGTCCGAGTCTTGTGGCACCTCTACCTCTTCCCTGATAGTAGCAGTGAGAACCGAGCGTGGGCTGGGTGGTGTGGATCCTTGATGACTGCTGCAGCTCTCCCACAGCAGTGTTCCCTGTAAATGTTCTTGATGGTGGGTAGGGTTTTGCCTGTGATGTCCTGGGCTGCGTCCACTAACTTTTGCAGGGGTATTAGTGTCCCCATACCAGATTGCGATGCAGCCAGCCAGTGCACTGTTTCACCATTTAGTGAGTTCATGACTTATCTTTTATATCATTTACATATATTTCTTCATTCCCAGTCCAGGCCACACCAAACAATGCAATGGCATTCATGTTTTGACCGTTATAAACATTCAAATTTCAAGAATTATATGGAGAATCATTGCCACCAATAGATTTCACTGTAATGCCATCTGTCATAGGTTCAAAGAAAAGCAAACTTAGAGTGTCATATTTCAGTAATTTGTGGTTCCAATCCTTGGTTTGTTACTTTAACCCTCCTCAAAGTTTTAAGTTTTCTAAATCTATGATGTTATTCATAACCGTGAATCTTAATTGATTCACTGCATTTTAAAATCAAGGGGAATATAACAGTGTAAGCTCTGAAAATATTTTGCATGCTGCACAGACCCAATTTTGTTCTCACTCAGCAGGGTAGACAGAACCTGGGGTTTAGGACACCTGTGTCTGGGACATTATCGGAAATTATTCTGAACTGAAATGTTCACAGCATCAGCTGAACCTAACAGCAATTTCTGATTTTCAGCATCTCTTTTCTTTCCTTTAAATTTTCAGTCTCTTTGTGTAACTGAACATCTTTAGCAAAACATCTTTGAAGATCAATCTTTGGAGTCCATGAGGGTGCAGCAATTATTTTCTTAAGAACCAAAGTCAAAAGAGCATCTTGAGAACTGACAGAGAGAGGGTGTGTTATTACACCACTAGGTCTGGAAAAACAACCAACTGAAAAACCTCACAAAGATAAGCGTATACAGAGCCGTTGTCATACCCACACTCCTGTTCGGCTCCGAATCATGGGTCCTCTACCGGCACCACCTACGGCTCCTAGAACGCTTCCACCAGCGTTGTCTCCGCTCCATCCTCAACATCCATTGGAGCGCTCACACCCCTAACGTCGAGGTACTCGAGATGGCAGAGGTCGACAGCATCGAGTCCACGCTGCTGAAGATCCAGCTGCGCTGGATGGGTCACGTCTCCAGAATGGAGGACCATCGCCTTCCCAAGATCGTATTATATGGCGAGCTCTCCACTGGCCACCGTGACAGAGGTGCACCAAAGAAAAGGTACAAGGACTGCCTAAAGAAATCTCTTGGTGCCTGCCACATTGACCACCGCCAGTGGGCTGATAACGCCTCAAACCGTGCATCTTGGCGCCTCACAGTTTGGCGGGCAGCAGCCTCCTTTGAAGAAGACCGCAGAGCCCACCTCACTGACAAAAGGCAAAGGAGGAAAAACCCAACACCCAACCCCAACCAACCAATTTTCCCTTGCAACCGCTGCAATCGTGTCTGCCTGTCCCGCATCGGACTGGTCAGCCACAAACGAGCCTGCAGCTGACGTGGACTTTTTACCCCCTCCATAAATCTTCGTCCGCGAAGCCAAGCCAAAGACAAGGTCACCAGGGGCCACCACCTGGTGACCTTGTATATATAAACTGGTGGCAGCTCATTCTCATTCATTCTTACCTAGGCTTGCACAGAGGAAAGGCCTAGCTGAATATATTAGACTATTAAAACTAGCATTTTACTTGCACTCTGTCTCATGTGATTGATGCTAGTTGCCATCAAGGGACAATGGTGCAGATTAAATAACTTCGGACAAACTTCCCATTCTTTTGTTTCCTTTCATGATGCACCTACATTTTTTTTGTTTGCAGTGATTTGATGTGTTCTGTGCACCAGATATGTGAGGTGCTCATGTTCTGAGTAGATGTAAAGTCTTCATGCTGATTGTGTGTGAAATAGATTCCCTCCAACTCTTTGCACTCTGCAAAATTTAGCAGGGGCACCTACCAACTGCTACTGCAGAGGTAACCTATCTGTTAAACTGCCTCCAAGGTTGAGCTGAGAAGTGTTTGGATGGTTCTCTCCAATGGTATGCGTTTCAATTTGTGTTTGAGTTTCTGACATCTTTCCTTGCTCATTTACTTTGTGAGGAGCCAGGTGGAAATTCATTGATCTTTCTCAACGAGCCCACTGAAATTCTGAATATTGGCATGTGGCAGCACGACTGCTGTGGTGAAACGTGTGCCCTCAGTACGTGTGCTCCCTTGAAGAGTAGTCATCAACCAATGGAGATTAAAGATGCAAATAGACCCTATACAGGCCCTGGAACAGCTAGATGCCAAGGACACCCATACTAGACAGCTATTCATAGATTGCAGCTCTGCCTTTAACACCATTGGGCATCACGGTGAGCATAACGATTAGCATGATGCTATTCCAGCTCCAGCAACTCGGGTTTGAATCCAACACTATCTGTAAGGCATTTATACGTTTTCCCCATGACCTGCATGGATTTTCCCTGGGTGCTCTGGTTTCCTCCCACCCTCCAAAATGTACAGGGATCGCGGGTTAATTGGGCAGCACGAATCTCTGACCAGAATTGGCTTCTACCATGTTGTAAACAAAATTTAAGAAATAAAATTTAATAGAAATAATCAATTTAATTAATAAAAGCATAGTCCGCCGCAAACACGTTCCCAAATTTGGGACGTGGCCCTCAGCACATGCCCTTTGCAATTGGACTGTCGACTTCCCTTCTAACAGACAAATTAGTGAAAGAAGATACTAGCAACATCTCCTTAATCAGACTCAACATCAGTGTGTCATTAAGGACGTGTTCTCAGTGTCTCCCCCCCACTATACTCCCTCTACATTCAAGACAGTACAGCTAAATACTGTTCTAACTTCATCTTCAAATTTGCCGATGATATCACAGTCGTGGGCCAGGAATCAATTAGCGACTAGGTGGAATACAGGCAAGAGACTGAAAGTCTCCTGGAACGGTGCCAAGATATCAATAGATGAAGGAGATGATCACTGACTTCAGGAGAGGGATAGAGTCCATACCCCTGTCCATATTAATGGCACTGGAATAGAAATATTAGATCGCTTCAAGTTCTTAAGTCCAGTGACCTGACCTGGAACACACACGTTGATACTACTGTCAAGAAAACACACCTATACCTCTTACTTCCCAGAAAACTAAGGAAGCTCAGCATAACCGCCTCAATCGCTCAGCAACTTCTGCAGGTGCATCACTGATAGTCTGTTTGCTGCATGGATCACAGCATGTGACAGACACCGACTTGCTCAATATTGGCTACATTGAAAAAATGTCTTAAGATGCCATGAAAGGAATATTAAAAGCACTCTATACATGGAAGCCTAACTACCTTATTTTTAAAATAAAAACCTTCAGCATTAGCTCTGGGTGCAGTCCACTCCTGAATTCTGTGGCAACATCAGTGTCATTGGCAGGGAATATTATATCTTCTTATGCCCTTGCATTTTCCAAGATGACATTCAGCATCTAAACAGCAATAAATAGTCATTGATGGTCATTACTCAAATGTCTCACTTCTCTAAGTAATTTTACAACCTTCAGAATCCATTCAATGTGATGGCTGCAATGTCTCCACCAACAGTGGAGTTGAAATTGACTCTTTAGATTGTTGACGCATCTTCTCTGCCTAATTGATTGCAAAACCTGGAAGTAACCTCACAAGGTCTAGGTTAAAAGCATTGATGAACATATTGAAGCTTCCATTGTGTAGCCACAGATCCAAGGGCACTGGAATTTTATCCAGTTAAGTACAAATTTTTATGAATAACCACAGGGTGGCAGCAATAGGATGGAATTAAATCGAGACAACATTTTAAAGGCAAAGTTTTCAGGGCGATCTTTTAAAATAGCACAATTTTAGCACACAATTCAACATTAGTCTAGAGTGGATAGATTATAGAACATTAGAGCACAGTACAGGCCCTAATATATATCTACCCCCAAAAAACTAAACCTTCCCCATCATCGTGTGCCTGTCTAAGAGTCTTAAAAATGCCCCCATTGTTGCAGCCACCACCAGCAGCCCTGGTAATGTATTCCAACTCTCTGTGGGAAAAAATTACTCTGATATCCCCCCCTAAACTTTCCTCCCTTCACTTTGTACAGATGTCATCTGGCGTTTGCTTTCTACCTTATCTGTGCCTCTCAAATCTTGTAGACTTTTCTTAAGTCACCACTCATCCTTCTTCGCTCCAAAGAGAAAATCCCTAGCTCTGCTAACATTGCCTTATACAACATATTTTCTAATCCAGGTGATATCCTGGTAAACCTCCTCTGCACCTCTTCATAGCCTCCTGTAATGAGGTGACCAGAATGAACACAATATCCCAAGTGTGGTCTCACCAGAGATTTATAGAGTTGCAACATTACCTCATGGAAGTACTACAGCATATTGCCAATTTGGTCTTATGGTAAATCTATTTAGTGTCCATATGTTTCGACCTCTTCACATAGGTTGACAAATTGTTTATTTAATGCATTGATAGATGCAAAACACTTTTATATGAGCTTATTCATCAGTTCCTATACTCATAATGTGACTGATTTAGTTGTCAATATTTTTTTAAACAATATTAAGTAGGATGCAATGGCCTGAAATGAACTGGTTTTAATTTTCACATTTTCGGTGGTTGTGTTTTAAGGAAGGTAGGAATTAATGGGAAAAGAAATGTAAGCTCCAAAGGAAAAACCATGCTTCTATATCAGAAGATGGAGAGTTAGGAAGTTCACAGATTGATTATGAGAATCTATGTAGTGATCAGGGGACAAATCTCGATTATTAACAGAAGCAGTGAAACTTATGCAACTAAGTGATGAATGTGTGGAATGGTTCTCTTGTGGAGGTTACTGGCATAGATTAAAATAAAACTCTCAAAGAAGCAATTGCTTCAATTTATTTTGTGTTCATTTGTGTACCTTTGCATTTAGTTGACATTAGAATTAGTGGGATCGGTGGATAGGTGTTGAGGTGAGGGGAAGAACTCTTACTGAGATTCTGTGGAATTTTTCCATGTTAAAGTTTCTGGGTAATAAAAGGACAGGTGCATGTCTAGATCAAACTTCCCTTGCAGCTCTTGAGGTCTGGAAGACTTAATGCAAGGCCTAAATGTTGTTGCGCCAATAGTGGTGCCCCAAGCCATGTGCTGAGAACACTTCATCGCTGATTCTATGACATTGTTGGAAGTGTACTTTATTTTCCATGTTGACCATCAAATGCTTTCTGAACAACCAAATCTGTCATATCCATAGTTCCCTTTTATCCACAGCACATGCTACTTCCTCAAAGATGTCCATTAAATTGGTCAACTACAAAATCTCTTTCACAAAACAATGTTTTAAAAAAAATATATATTTTTATAGTTTAAAAAAATATCTTTAATGATGCATTCTAATATTTTCCTTTCATGGATGTTAAGCTTCCATTGTGCAAACACAGATCCAAGGGCATTCGAATTTTCTTGGTTTCTACATTCCTTTTTGAATAGGAATTATATCTGCTAATTTCCAATTTAGTGGAACCTTCCATGAATTTTGGGAAATTTGCCAACTTAAGACCAACGCATCATCTACGACATGAATACTTCAAGACCAGAGGATAAAATTCATAAGGACCCAAGGAGCATTGCATGAATGATAAATAAAATTGACTTGACTTAGATGAGGAGCGATTGAGAATGTGGAGTTGAGATTACAATCAGTTCAGCTGTGATTTTCTTGAATGGCAGAGCAGGTCTGCAAGGCAGGGAAGCTCATTCCTCATTCATATAGTCCATGAATGCATCTTGCATGATCCTGAATGACAGTGCAGATACATAAAGCCTTCAAGGGCAGTGTTCCAAAAGGTAATCTTACGGATTCTGCATGACCTGCTGAGTTTCTCCAGTGTTTGTGTTCTCAAGTAAACCCCAACATCTGCAGATTTTCCTGTTTACTAACAATATGGTTAACTAAATGGGATCACCATGCTCAAAATCAAAAACGTAATTTTGGAGCAAGCCACGATTTGTAATGTAAGCAATTGTAAAAGAGTTGAGAAAATATTAATACAAGCACTACAGAATAATAATTTAAATATTTATGATCACCCTTGCAATATTAATGAGAATATCAAATAAAAATACCAAGCAAAAATAAAGTTCTCTAAAAGAGAATAGAGAAGGACGTAGACTTGGACTGTTTGGAGAATGAATTTGTCCAATAATATGCGGTTGTGAAGTCTATTTTTAATTGTAGATAACTAAGTACCTGATCTGGGAAAAATTATGTCAACCATAAATGTTCAATAAAATTACTTGAGGTCCATTTTGGGATGGGTACAATTGAAGTTGGAGGAAAAATGTAACCTTAAGTGATTAGCTCTTTGGTTTTTTTGGAAATGGATCCACAGAAATTAAAAGTATGTCCGTAAAATCTCAGCAGGTCTCATAGCATCCATGGGAGGTAAAGATATATAGGCAAGGCCATTCTTTGAGGTATGAGCAAAAAGCAGGCAGGCACCTGAATGAAAAGACTGGGGGAGGAGCACAGGCCAACAGGTAAAAGGCCATAATTGGACCATGGATAGGACAGGAGGAGAGAGGTAAGAATCGATTAGGGGAAAGTTATATGTGGATTGTGGATGAATACATGGCCTCCCTGCCTGGAACATTGTGGATGGTCACGTGACCCTTCTTGTCTGAAACCCAGTCAGAAGTTGCATCACCTGCCAATCAAGGTTGGACTCTGACCGCCCATTAGCGTACACCTTACTGTTGGCTCATTTAAATGATTCAGCGTTATCACTGGCCAGACTCTCAGCTCAGAACAATATAAACATCGATGCACACCACATTTCTATCTCTCTGCACCTTGGTCCTGACTACAAATGCTACTCTATGCCAGGTCACTTAACCGTGGACATTGCTGGAGGAGTCGTTGGTAAGGTGTGCACTTCACTTAGAGCAGCACTATAGTATTGTTTGGCAGTACTTAGCAATGAATCGTGCCCCCCCCAACTCACCAAGTTGGTACAGGGTGTGTGCGTTTACGTCTTTGTTAGAGAGCAACTTGTCCTTGAACTACTCTTTGCAGACGATGCCGCTTTAGTTGCCCATTCAGAGCCAGCTCTTCAGCGCTTGACGTCCTGTTTTGCAAAAACTGCCAAAATGTTTGGCCTGGAAGTCAGCTGAAGTAAACTGAGGTCCTCCATCAGCCAGCTCCCCACCATGACTACCAGCCCCCCCACATCTCCATCGGGCACACAAAACTCAAAATGGTCAACCAGTTTACCTATCTCGGCTGCACCATTTCATCGGATGCAAGGATCGACAACGAGATAGACAACAGACTCACCAAGGCAAATAGCGCCTTTGGAAGACTACACAAAAGAGTCTGGAAAAACAACCAACTGAAAAACCTCACAAAGATTAGTGTATACAGAGCCGTTGTCATACCCACACTCCTGTTCGGCTCCGAATCATGGGTCCTCTACCGGCATTACCTACGACTCCTAGAACGCTTCCACTAGCGTTGTCTCTGTTCCATCCTCAACATTCATTGGAGCGACTTCATCCCTAACATCGAAGTACTTGAGATGGCAGAGGCCGACAGCATCGAATCCATGCTGCTGAAGATCCAACTGCGCTGGGTAGGTCACGTCTCCAGAAAGGAGGACCATCGCCTTCCCAAGATCGTGTTATATGGCGAGCTCTCCACTGGCCACCAAAGAAGAGGTACAAGGACTGCCTAAAGAAATCTCTTGGTGCCTGCCACATTGACCACCGCCAGTGGGCTGATATCGCCTCAAACCGTGCATCTTGGCGCCTCACAGTTCGGCGGGCAGCAACCTCCTTTGAAGAAGACCGCAGAGCCCACCTCACTGACAAAAGACAAAGGAGGAAAAACCCAACACCCAACCCCAACCAACCAATTTTCCCTTGCAACCCCTGCAACCGTGTCTGCCTGTCCCGCATCGGACTTGTCAGCCACAAACGAGCCTGCAGCTGACGTGGACATTACCCCTCCATAAATCTTTGTCCGCGAAGCCAAGCCAAAGAAAAAAAAGAAAAGAGAGTATTAGTAACTTTATATTACTTAACATTGAGCCGCAGCCCAAGACACAGGGATCAGGAGTATCTGCTGAAGTCCTTGTCTGTGAATGCGTACATGTGCAGGAGAGTATGGTAGCGTAAGCAGCCAATGATATTGAGGACCCTTGTGCACCGATGCACCTGCTTGCACCGATATAGTTTTTTGTCTCATACCATGTAGAATTTAAGCGGCCATTATTATCAGAGTCCAACCAGGGTCTGATGTGAATGTTTATATAGTTATTTAGAAGCAGAGAAATTAAGTATTCTTTGATGTCTTCCCTTGTTTGTTTCCCATGTATTCAATAAAGTTACCTTTGACTGAACACTTGTGTCCCAACTCGTCTCTCTGGGAATCCACCAAATCTGGTACTTTCGCAAACACAACAGGGAGGAGGGTGGCTCTGTAAATGTTGAGCTGGAAGAAAGGAGACGGGGGGGGAGAGAGAGAGAGAGAGAGAGAGAGAGAGAGAGAAAGTCGTTTGGCTAGAAAGAGTAGCTCTTGAAGGAAGTTGGTTTCTTTCAGAGAAGTTGTTTGATGTACCATTCTGAATAGAGGTAAAATTGGCTTTGATGCTTGTGGATCACTGTGACAGGATGGTTTGCCAGCATCCTTGTGCTGTGAATGAAGCAAATGTCATTATGGTAACTTTGATTTATTAGGAGCAAAATTCTTGTCCATTCAAAATGGAGAGCTCATCATATTGTGCATACCTTCAAACAAGACATTATGATACAGATTCACGTTGAACTATTTAATCTTTTCCATTGAGCCGAACCAGTAATAGCATTCAATTCTGACTCCTGGTGCTGTCTGTGTGAGTTTCTGTTCTCTCTATTACTATATTCCCTCCAGGTTCTTCATTGCTTTCCCTGCATCCCAAAGATTGGTACTTGGTATATTAATTGATTACTATTAATGTGGGGGGAGGGGGGAAGAGGAGAATTCTTGAACACGTGAAAATGAATGAATTACTTTGAAACATATGGGAAATGGGATTGAAATGTTCTTTTCCTGTTAGGCAGCCCACACTCTGGGCCAAATAACATCCATCCATTTATCTATTTTGCGAGTTATTGTGAGAAATAGCTATTATGTTTGGAGCCAATTTTTTTTACTGGTTATTTAGAAAACACTTTATAGCATTCAGCACTGCAAAAGAACAGATGTTTTCTGTATTGTTTGTAATTTTCAAAGACTAGCCTGAGGATGCGAATTCTATTGCATGTTAATTCTCCAAATCTAGCTTGTAATTTCAAGGGAATTTCTTCAGTCTCCTGACCCATTTTGGCATGGTGTTTGTTTCTGATTCTGCACTAATCTGCACTCCTTGTTGCTCACTTGATTATCTGCCATGTTTATCACATCCATGCTTGACCTATGTGTCCTATTTCTTAAAACAAATTAAACATTAAGTGAAAGGATAAGTTTCAGATGAAAAGCAGGTTATGAAATACAGAAATGGAAAATAGTGGAATCACAGTTGATCAGGAGAATCCGTTAAAATAGCAAATCACTTTTTTCTTTGTTTTTGTGATGCAACTATCAGGAATATTCAGTGCACTTCAAATGTTTGGATTTATCCAATATAAACCGTGTATTTGGAGCTTTTTTGTGCCGTTTATGTAGATGGTGGAATACTGAGAACGGGGCCATGAGAGGAATTGAGGCTGAGTCGAACAGAGGTGTGTGGTAACCCACTGTTATGCTATGATTGGCTGCTGCTGGCTGGACACGCTTCCCGAGACTGATCCTACCCATAGCCCCTTGCATGTTCCCCATTCCACTCTGCCTTGTTCAATCAATGATGTTGACGGCTGTTCCAGTCTATAGTTAATAAAAGCCTGTCAGTTCCACAACTCCAGTGCATCAAGGTGGAGAAGCTTATTTAGTTTGGAATAAAGTATACTTTAGCTATGGACATGATAGTGAAACAGAAGATCCAGGAGAGGAAGAATAAATTTAAGAAGAGTAGGAAAGAAAACAAAAACAAAAATTGTCTGGCCAGCTATAAAGATGAAAGAAATAGAAATCTGAATTTGTATTAAACAGAATTAAGATTTACAGAAAATAGTTTGCTGCCTTGCTCTTTGATTCATAAGTTGGCAATTAAGGTGGTTCGTATGCATTTAAGCTGTAGTAACTTCACTTTTAGGAACACGCGTCACTGAAAAAGAGTGACATTGGTGAGTGGGCAGCAAGATTGAAATCTATTTGGAAAGATCATCACCCTGAAATGATAACTCTTGTTTTTCTCACTCCAGAGATTCTGCCTGATGAGCTAAAAATTCCATCTTCCAGTGTCTGCACTGTTTTGCATTGAGTTCCTCACTAATCATTTTAAAAAAACTGCACATTTTATTGCTAAAGGACATTTTTTCTATATTTTCATGGACACCAGAAACCCTGGCAAATTTCTACAGAGATGTGGTGGAAGGTGTGTTGACTGGCTGCGTCATGGCCTAGCATAGGGCTCTCCAAAAGGTAGTGGACACAGCCCAGGGTATCACAGGCAAAAGCATCCCCACTATTGAGTACATCTACAGGGAACACTGCCGTCAGAGACCAGCAGCAATCATCAAAGACCCACACCACCCAGAACATGTTTTGATCTCACTGCTGCCATCAGGAAAGAAGTAGAGGTGCCGCAAGACTCACACCACCAGGTTCAGGAACAGCTGCTACCCCTCCACTATCAGACTCCCTAACAATAAACTCAATCAGGGACACATTTAAGAATTCTTACTTGTGTACTATTGATTTTCTTTTTTATTCTCTCTGTATTGCACAGTCAGTTTGTTTACATTCGTTATCTGATAACAGTTCTTTGTTTACATGTTTATGCTGGGTACAGTTTTTTTTTGCACCACCAATTAGTGGCAATTCTGCCTCACCTGCAGGAAAAAGAATCTCAAGGTTGTATGTGATGTCATGGATGTCTCTGACATCCTAGACATTTCATTTCACTTTATTTCTGGTGTGCTAAAAATTTTGTTGCTTGCAGTATCTGTTTTTAATTAGATTCCATTGAAAAAGATTGTAATATTGGCTGTGAACAAATGTACAACAGCATAAAAATGCTTCAAAGCTAAAATATACATTAAATTGTGACCTGATTCAAATTTTATAAAAATTTTTCAGAAGTGCTCCCAGTTTCTTCTTCTTCTTCTTCTTTGGCTTGGCTTCGCGGATGAAGATTTATGGAGGGGTAATGTCCACGTCAGCTGCAGGCTCGTTTGTGGCTGACAAGTCCGATGCGGGACAGGCAGACACGGTTGCTGCGGTTGCAGGGGAAAATTGGTGGGTTGGGGTTGGGTGTTGGGTTTTTCCTCCTTTGTCTTTTGACGGTGAGGTGGGCTCTGCGTCTTCAAAGGAGGTTGCTGCCCGCCGAACTGTGAGGCGCCAAGATGCACGGTTTAAGGTGATATCAGCCCACTGGCGATGGTCAATGTGGCAGGCACCAAGAGCTTTCTTTAGGTAGCCCTTGTACCTCTTCTTTGGTGCACCTCTGTCTCGGTGGCCAGTGGAGAGCTCGCCATAGAACACGATCTTGGGAAGGCGATGGTCCTCCATTCTGGAGATGTGACCTACCCAGCGCAGTTTGATCTTCAGCAGCGTGGATTCGATGCTGTTGGCCTCTGCCATCTTGAGTACTTCGATGTTGGAGATGAAGTCGCTCCAATGAATGTTGAGGATGGAGCAGAGACAACGCTGGTGGAAGCGTTCTAGGAACCGTAGGCCGGATTACTTTGGTATTAAATGGAGGAAAACATCTTGGGGTAAAAGACATGCTTTCCTGGCAACCAGACATCAACAACATGCCACAGAGCTGGCATTAAGGAGGAGGCTGGAGAGGACATGGAGAGAATGCCTCTTCTGATAGAAACACATGTTTTTTTTACAGAAATCCTGCGATATTTTCATCATGAAGACCCACCAATATACTGGCTTAGGTCGTTTACACTGAAACAAGCAAATCCTGCCATTTGCTGGGTCAGTGTGGCTTTTTACACAGTAAGCCGGCATTGGAGGAGCAAAAGAGGCAGGAAGTGTAACTCGACTGCGTTGACATCTACTGTGATGTATAACATGTGCATCAGAGATATCCTTCAAAACAAAATGGTGGCTGACCTTGATGTGCTTATGGTACTAGCTGTGGACATGTCCAGCACTCTTTGTGCCCAAGATAATTTCCTGCACATCATTCATGACCTCATGATGTGCAGATAGACACAGAATCCTTGCAAGCAACATGCTCGTGTGATCAGAAATACACTGGAGAAGAATTTGAAGAGAAGCAGGGAGCAGTTTGAGGTAGAAATGCATGTGGACGTTAGATGGCGTAGACGGAGACATTTCCTTCTTGTGAGTCAATTCACAGTGCTGTTGGATATAAAAATGTGGTGGGGGGGGAAGAGAGGAAGAGAGAGAGAGACACACACACTGACCACATAGACCCGTATCCTGGTCTAATGTCCTAAATAATTTTGATGAAGATGAGTGAAGGGGTCATTTCTATATATCTTGGGACACTTTTGACTTTGTATTGGAAATCGTTGAGCCACACCTGAGGTTCAAGAAAACAAACTGGTGCCAATCTCTGGAACCTTGGATTAGACTCGCTGTTGCTGTGTGGTGGTATTCTTCCCCATGTGAATATTGAGCCATCAGTTGTACTTTTGGTGTTGGTGTGGCCAAGTTACAGGAGCATTGAAGAGAGCCCTATTTAAAAATTTTGTTGACCAGCTGAGTGGTGCACGACTGCAGGAGACAATGGACAGATTTGCAGAATGGGGGTATCCAATGTGTGCTGGTGCCATTGATGGCACATATATTCCCATCAGAGCTCCTCAAGAACCCACTAGCCTACTACAATCAGAAAGGCTAGCACTCCATTGTTCTTCAGGCGGTTGTAGACCACGACTACTGGTAAGGATCACACCCCGAGTTACAATTATTGTTCTTTATCAATTAATGAGTTTCATATGTCTATCTAAACACAGACTATTTGTGGTTCCAACTTCATAGATGTGTATGTGGGTTTTGCCTGGGTGCACCCACAATGCACAAGTTTTAGCCAACTTGCCCATCTCCAGAAAGGCCAAGGATCAAGGAGGTGACCTCTTCCCATGTGAAATAAGTTAATGTACTCCACTGTATAGTGATTTATGTGTCATTCTCAGAGATTGCATAAGGCATTTATACATCTACATTGCTCTGCCTACAGAAATCCAAAACTGTAAACGGAGTGGAGATCCCTGTGCTAGTAATTGGAGACCCAACTTACCCACTCACAAAGTGGTTGATGAAGGGGTTCACTAACCACCACCATCACTCAATCAACAGCAACATAGGTATAACTTCCATTTGAGCTCGGCAAGGATGGTGGTAGAAAGTGCTTCAGACATCTTAAAGTTCGCTGGAGGTACCTGGCCAAGCAACTTGATATTTGTACCATGGAGAAAAGCTGGTAAATGAACATGTAGAAAGTTGCCAAAAAAAATCATTCAAAATGTCAAAATGATCGCAGCCGGATGAACATGTGCATACACACACACACACACACACATACACACACACACACATACACACACACACTCACACACACACACACACTCTCACACACACACACACACTCACTCACTCACTCACTCACACACACACACACACACACACACACACACACACACACACACACACACACACACACACACACACACACACACACACACACACACACACACACACACACACACACAAAGAGAAGCAACAATCTCCTATCATCCTAATTTCCAGAGAATACAGTCCCAGTCTATGCAGTCTCCTGAGAGCAACCCTGCCTTCCCAGGAAGCATTCATCTGAACCCTTGTGCATTCCCACCAAGGCAGTGTATACTTTCTTGTGGAAGGAGATCAAAACTGTAGACAATATCCAAGGTGCAGTCTCACCAAGGCACTATGCCATTGCAAAGTTTTTTCCTTTATCTTGTTTTCAGATCCTCTTAAGTTGAATGCCGATATACAATTTCATCACTTATTCTACTAAAAGTTGGCTTTCAATGATGTGGATACAAGCTCGCCTCGGTCTCCTTGAACATTAACACCGGCCAACGTCTTACCATTTAACCCCATTAATAATTGGCCAAAGAACTTCATCTATATTTTAGGAAAATAAGAGCAGAAACCATGATTGAAATAAAAACTAAATGCTGGAGAAACTCAGCAGGTCAAATATTATTTATGGGGATCTTCTTAAATCTCTCATTTCTCACATTCTAAAAATCTCCTCCAGCCTTTCTCCAAGGTCATTGCATCTTTCTGAAAATATTCTTCTGAGAATTTATATAATACCCCACATGAGTACTGAATAATCATTTACAGATATCACATTTGACCTTAATGGCTTCATTTATAAAAATCTGAAATCCTGTAAGCGAGGTTGCGAGAGAGGAGGGGGGACGGTGGGGAGAGAGGAGGGGGGACGGTGGGGAGAGAGGAGGCGGGATGGTGGGGAGAGAGGCGGGACAGTCGGGAGAGAGGCGGGACAGTCGGGAGAGAGGCGGGACGGTGGGGAGAGAGGCGGGATGGTCGGGAGAGAGGCGGGACGGTCGGGAGAGAGGAGGGATGGTCGGGAGAGAGGAGGGACGGTCGGGAGAGAGGTGGGACGGTCGGGAGAGAGGTGGGACAGTTGGGAGAGAGGCCGGACGGTCAGAGAGAGGCTGGACGGTCGGGAGAGAGGCGGGACGGTCGGGAGAGAGGAGGGACGGTCGGGAGAGAGGCGGGACGGTCGGGAGAGAGGCGGGACGGTCGAAGAGAGGCGGGACGGTCGAAGAGAGGCGGGACGGTCGGGAGAGAGGAGGGGCAGTCGGGAGAGAGGCGGGACGGTCGGGAGAGAGGCGGGACGGTCGGAGAGATGAGGGATGGTGGGGAGAGAGGTGGGACGGTCGGGAGAGAGGAGGAACGGTCGGGAGAGAGGCGGGACGGTCGGGAGAGAGGCGGGACGGTCGGGAGAGAGGCGGGACGGTCGGGAGAGAGGCGGGACGGTCGGGAGAGAGGCGGGACGGTCGGGAGAGAGGCGGGGTGGTCGGGAGAGAGGCGGGGTGGTCGGGAGAGAGGCGGGACGGTCGGGAGAGAGGAGGGACGGTCGAGAGAGAGGAGGGACGGTTGGGAGAGAGGCGGGACGGTCGGAGAGAGGCGGGACGGTCGGAGAGAGGCGGGACGGTCGGAGAGAGGCGGGATGGTGGGGAGAGAGGAGGGGCAGTCGGGAGAGAGGCGGTACGGTCGGGAGAGCGGAGGGACGGTTGAGAGAGAGGCGGGACGGTCGGGAGAGAGGCGGGACGGTCGGGAGAGAGGAGGGGTGGTCGGGAGAGAGGCGGGACGGTCGGGAGAGAGTCGGAACGGTCGGGAGAGAGGAGGGACGGTCGGGAGAGAGGCGGGACGGTCGGGAGAGAGGAGGGACGGTCGGGAGAGAGGCGGGACGGTCGGGAGAGAGGCGGGACGGTCGAAGAGAGGCGGGACGGTCGAAGAGAGGCGGGACGGTCGGGAGAGAGGAGGGGCAGTCGGGAGAGAGGCGGGACGGTCGGGAGAGAGGCGGGACGGTCGGAGAGATGAGGGATGGTGGGGAGAGAGGTGGGACGGTCGGGAGAGAGGAGGGACGGTCGGGAGAGAGGCGGGACGGTCGGGAGAGAGGCGGGACGGTCGGGAGAGAGGCGGGACGGTCGGGAGAGAGGCGGGACGGTCGGGAGAGAGGCGGGACGGTCGGGAGAGAGGCGGGACGGTCGGGAGAGAGGCGGGACGGTCGGGAGAGAGGCGGGGTGGTCGGGAGAGAGGCGGGGTGGTCGGGAGAGAGGCGGGACGGTCGGGAGAGAGGAGGGACGGTCGAGAGAGAGGAGGGACGGTTGGGAGAGAGGCGGGACGGTCGGAGAGAGGCGGGACGGTCGGAGAGAGGCGGGATGGTGGGGAGAGAGGAGGGGCAGTCGGGAGAGAGGCGGTACGGTCGGGAGAGCGGAGGGACGGTTGAGAGAGAGGCGGGACGGTCGGGAGAGAGGCGGGACGGTCGGGAGAGAGGAGGGGTGGTCGGGAGAGAGGCGGGACGGTCGGGAGAGAGGCGGGACGGTCGGGAGAGAGTCGGAACGGTCGGGAGAGAGGAGGGACGGTCGGGAGAGAGGCGGGACGGTCGGGAGAGAGGCGGGACGGTGGGGAGAGAGGCGGGATGGTCGGGAGAGAGGTGGGACGGTCGGGAGAGAGGAGGGATGGTCGGGAGAAAGGAGGGACGGTCGGGAGAGAGGCGGGACGGTCGGGAGAGAGGTGGGACAGTTGGGAGAGAGGCCGGACGGTCAGAGAGAGGCTGGACGGTCGGGAGAGAGGCGGGACGGTCGGGAGAGAGGCGGGACGGTCGGGAGAGAGGAGGGACGGTCGGGAGAGAGGCGGGACGGTCGAAGAGAGGCGGGACGGTCGGGAGAGAGGAGGGGCGGTCGGGAGAGAGGCGGGACGGTCGGGAGAGAGGCGGGACGGTCGGGAGAGAGGCGGGACGGTGGGGAGAGAGGTGGGACGGTCGGGAGAGAGGAGGGACGGTCGGGAGAGAGGCGAGACGGTCGGGAGAGAGGCGGGACGGTCGGGAGAGAGGCGGGACGGTCGGGAGAGAGGCGGGACGGTGGGGAGAGAGGTGGGACAGTTGGGAGAGAGGCCGGACGGTCAGAGAGAGGCTGGACGGTCGGGAGAGAGGCTGGACGGTCGGGAGAGAGGCGGGACGGTCGGGAGAGAGGCGGGACGGTGGGGAGAGAGGCGGGATGGTCGGGAGAGAGGCGGGACGGTCAGGAGAGAGGAGGGATGGTCGGGAGAGGGGAGGGACGGTCGGGAGAGAGGCGGGACGGTCGGGAGAGAGGTGGGACAGTTGGGAGAGAGGCCGGACGGTCAGAGAGAGGCTGGACGGTCGGGAGAGAGGCGGGACGGTCGGGAGAGAGGAGGGACGGTCGGGAGAGAGGCGGGACGGTCGGGAGAGAGGCGGGACGGTCGAAGAGAGGCGGGACGGTGGGGAGAGAGGAGGGGCAGTCGGGAGAGAGGCGGGACGGTCGGGAGAGAGGCGGGACGGTCGGAGAGAGGAGGGACGGTGGGGAGAGAGGCGGGACGGTCGGAGAGAGGCGGGATGGTGGGGAGAGAGGTGGGACGGTGGGGAGAGAGGAGGGACGGTCGGAGAGAGGCGGGACGGTCGGGAGAGAGGCGGGACGGTCGGGAGAGAGGCGGGACGGTCGGGAGAGAGGCGGGACGGTCGGGAGAGAGGCGGGACGGTCGGAGAGAGGCGGGACGGTGGGGAGAGAGGCGGGACGGTTGGGAGAGAGGCGGGACGGTCGGGAGAGAGGAGGGACGGTCGGGAGAGAGGAGGGACGGTCGGGAGAGAGGAGGGACGGTCGAGAGAGAGGAGGGACGGTTGGGAGAGAGGCGGGACGGTCGGAGAGAGGCGGGACGGTGGGGAGAGAGGCGGGACGGTGGGGAGAGAGGTGGGACGGTCGGGAGAGAGGAGGGACGGTCGGGAGAGAGGTGGGACGGTCGAGAGGAGGCGGGACGGTCGGGAGAGAAGCGAAGGGTGCAGGTGACCGCAGTTGAGATGAGATCTTGTTAGTATTGGTACATGGAGGGTGGGGTCTGGAGGGGCTGCTATCAGGTTAAAGAGCTGCAGGTTCTCCAAGTGTGGGCTTTGGTGTTGAACACCAGGCTTTGGCAAGCAACACTAAGGTAAGGATGAAATAGAGGAGTAAAACATGAAATTTTCTAGACATTGTAATTGAAGTAAAAACACAATACTTGAGAAACTCAGGAGGTCAAACAGTGCACTTTATATAGCAAAGATAAAGATACATCACCAACGTTCCGGGCTTGAGCCCTTCATCGAGATATGACAAAATATAGGCAGGCTTCCAAACAAAATGGTGGGGTGGGGACAGGGGCAGTCCCACAGGTAGTTAAGAGAGGGAAGGCACACCAGAAAACAAGGAGAAGGGGGTTGGCTCTGTGATAGGAGAGGAAAGGGATGGAAAGTTAGAGGTCTAATTTTTACTGCTTCCAAAGCAGGTCGCTTTTTCCTCCAAGGTCTTTTGGCAGGTGAGTGAAGACCCAGGTCATGCACCTCCGGCACGATATAGGAACTTACAGATGCTGGCTACGTGTGTCCCAGCTGCAGCTCTTGACAGATGGTTCTGGAGCTGAACATGATTTCACTTTGGAGCATCCACCTGCTGAGAACATTGTGGATAACACCTTTAGTAAGTTGGTTACACAGCATTTTAAGGCCCAAGGCACAACAGGGGAATGGGTGATCAACATCTCTCTCTCTCTCTTGGTCTCCCACACACACCATTCCCCCAAAACATCCCTTTAAGTCCAAGTAGATGTGGATGAATATAGTGAACAGTTATGTGTTATTTATGTGTTCAATTGTTTGTTTATAGCGAACAAATTTGAAGTGGGATTTGCCACTACCAAGGTACTTTAATTTGTAAAAGCAACTTTGGGGAGTGGTAGAAGCAGATACAAGTTCAGGCCTTTCAGCCCAGGATGCTGACTGTATTCCTTTCAGGTCCGCATGGGCATGAAGTTCCCAGGTTCCTTTCAGCCCCTTAAGCCACTTTCAGGTGGCCACAATACCCGATTGTAAAGCTGCCTATTGTTCTCCAATGTGGCTGTTGGGTGGCCACCTGAAAGTGGAGAACCCGGTCAGGAGGAGCACCTACCTAACCCTTCTCCGGCTCCTAGAATCCCCTGTTGCACCGGAAACCAGTACCAGGCAAAGCGACTCGCAGCTTTCAGGTGCCTAGCAGTCCCTGCTGTCTGACGTGCCCTGGCACGGGACGTCAGCGCTGGGGCGGGCGGTCGGCGGGGGAATGTCAGCGCTGGGGCAGCCGGCGGGGGAATGTCAGCACTGGGGCAGCCGGCGGGGGAATGTCAGCGCTGGGGCAGCCGGCAGGAGAATGTCAGCTCTGGGGCAGCTGGCGGGGGAATGTCAGCGCTGGGGCAGCCAGCGGGAAAATGTCAGCGCTGGGGCAGCCGGTGGGGGAATGTCAGCGCTGTGGTGGCCATCGGGGGAATGTCAGCGCTGGGGCGGCTGACGTGAGATGCCCCAGACTCCCAAATGTCAGGCTTTAGGCAACCAAGCCTACCCTTAGAGCTTTACACACTGCAGAGAAAGAGTCAATTGAATTCAGTTTCTTTAACACCTTCTTACTATTATTATACACCTTACCAAGAGTTTAATTCACGTTCATTGTATGCATTAATTTCAATGCATTCTTCTTAAATGTTATGTTTTCGCTATTTGCTTTCATATTTTCATTGCGATATTTGCATTTTTATTCTTAAGAAATTAAACTAGAAGTGTAAATGCATTACAGACTATAATATTTGACTGCAATATTCTGGTGCCGAGTTCAGGATGCTGTTTACATTTAGAAGCAAGGAAGGGATACTCAGCGTTTATGCATTGTTTCTATTATTAAATAGACACAAATTACCAAGTAACCTTCATAAATATATACGTCAATACGCTCAGAACTATTCTTCCCCAAAGCACTTTATAATGCTTATATTAATTTTAGTTATTTAGTATGCATTTAATGCAGAATTGTTGTACAAGGTATGTTATAGTCAAGAACGATGTGATATTTTATACATTTACGCTGTATTAATGCACACAGATGCACATAATAGATAAAATAAAACTGTTTTGCTAGAATCTATATCTTCCAACCCATGTGCAGCCTTTGGGTGCTCAGAAGGTTTATTTGCACGTTTTGATTTAATTGCCCGAAAGGTAAAGGACTGTCTTGACTTGCGAACTGACAAGAACACAGTCTACGTTCAGTTTGTGACAAACCGAACATTAAACAGAAAAGAGAAATGTAGCAAAAATATGGGAATCATGGGAAAGCTTCAATACTCTGAAAAGGTATAATCCTATTTAAGTGTAGCTGTGGTGGAGACAGATTTAACCGGCAACACTTGAAGAGCGAGGGAGATTGAATTTGTGTATACATGAAGGGGTAGATCACAGTGCACTTTCAACGGGATTCCTGCAGGATCATGAGAATAATCAAGACGTCCCTTTTTCCAAGTCGATCTACAAAAAAAACCCACTGCCCATAACTTTATCTAAATCAGCAACATGAGAAATAATATTACACAATGGCTATTAATGGAATCTTGACAACCCGCTTTAGAAAACCAACTGTAAATTCACATGGCTGAATATGACAGGCTTGTCTATTTTAACAATGGGAAGTATTTGTTTGTCAGTTATATAGATCATCAACCACCAGCTCTCAAGCTCTTAGACAGATGCCCTGACTCAGGAGCTGGAGTTTGCTCTGCGGCCCCTCTCTCCGCCTCGGACCTTTCAGGTGGCAGAACACCGCCTTCAGCGCTGCCTCCTGAAAGTCCCTTCACAGACAGCCGCAGCCGCCCCGGAGCTGCATTCTCAAGCCGATTCCACCTGAAAGTGGCTTTAGAAACCATAGAAAACTACAGCACAGAAAACAAGCCATTTGGCCCTTCTTATCTGTGCCGACATCATTCTTCTAGTCCAGTGGTTCTCAACCTTTTTCTTTCCACTCACATACAATTTTAAGTATTCCCTATGTCATATGTCATAGGGGCTCTGTGATTAGTAAGGGATTGCTTAAGGTGGTATGTGGGTAGAAAGAAAAAGGTTGAAAACCACTGTTTTAATCATACCTAATTGACTCATTATATGTATGGTTTCATAACTCCAAAGAAAATGGGCCAATGACAATTTTTTCAAGCAAAGTATCTCAGTAACATTTGGGTATAGAGCAGTGATTCTCAATTTTCCCTTCCCACCACATACCACTTTAAGCAATCCCTTACTAATCACAGAGCACTGATGGCATAGGGATTACTTAAAGTGGTATGTAAGTGGAAAGAAGAAGGTTGAGAACCACTGTTCAAGTCCCACTGACCTGCACCCACTCCAGACCTCTCCCATCCATGTATCTATCCATTTTATTCTTAAAACTTAGGAGTGAGCCCGCATTTACCATGTCAGATGACAGCTCATTCCAAACTCCACCGCTCTCCGAGTAAAGAAGTTTGCCCTTATAACGTGACTGATTGCACTCAGAGATAAGTGAGGAGTACGAACACACTTTTAATAGCTTACAATCAATGACTGTGGTATAACCAGGGGTTATATTGGGGTAGGCGAGGGTGGAGCCAGCCGTCAGAACAATACACAGACTGTGAATTCCAGTTCACTGCACCCCAATGTTCCCCCTAAACCTTTCCCTCAAAAACTATGTCCTCTCATATTTATCTCTCCCAATCTAAGTGGAAGAATCCGACTTGCATTTACCCTATCTATTCCCCTCATAATTTTGTAAACCTCTATCAAATCTCCCCTCATTCTTCTATGCTCTAATCTGTTTAATATTTCCCTGTTACTCAACTCCTGAAGATCCAGGAACATTCTAGTAAATCTTCTCTGCACTCTTTCAATCTTACTGATATCCTTCCTGTAGTTTGGGGACCAGAACTGCACATAATACTCCAAATATGGCCTCACCAATATCTTATACAAAAACCTCACCATAACATCCCAACTCCTGTACTCAATACTTGTCAACCTGTTCCTGATTAACCACATCAGCAGCATTGCACAGCCTAATCTGCTTGGTTCACCACCAAACATCAGACCTCCCCCATCCATGGCCCATCCAGTGGTCCATTACCCATGGTAAAAAAAAATTGGCAGCACTACCGGAGGTGCGGACCTGCAGCGAGGAAAGATGCAGCTTTCCTCCGCAGGGTTCTACTGCCCAGTCAAAGTACCAACGGCTCTGTCCAGGCTTTAAAAGGCCAGTTATTGGAGCCAACTTTGTTTCATTTTAAAATCCTGTGGCTGTGGGGTTTGGGCCCAAGATGGCGACACCTGCATTCAGCATCAGCCTCAAGGGGTTGCAGACTCCTGGGAAGCAGAGGACTGGCACAGGGCACCAGAAATGGGAAGACCACCCCTTCCCCCCCCCACCCCCATTTGAGAAGGAGAAGTGGAGGAGGCAACCCTATGGGATGGTAACCACTGCGCCAGACCAGTGAAAGGTTCTGCAACTGAAGAACACACAAACGGCAGGCCATTGGTGAATCAAGGTGAGGAACCCAAACAGGCTGCTGCCTACTGGCGTCTGCATTAAAAGCTGTGGACTGCTGAAGACTGGCTCAAAGGGCACCGGGTACAGTAACCGGGACGCGAGTGGGTGCTGAGGGCTCTGAAGGCTTCCTGATTGCGTCGGAGGTTCAGATCTGGAGCTCGGGTTGTCAGCGGTTTGGACTGGACTCTGTGTGGCTTCGGGGGTGCTGGAGGTGAATCCACAGGCACTCAGTTATTCTGGGAGGAACTCTCTTCTGCTTCTCTTTTTCTGACTTGTAAGAGGCTTCTGGCAATTTCTGCTGATTGTGAATCTATGCCTTATGGCAGACTGATGCGAATTTTGGGTTATTACACTTGTTTTATTCCATAACAATAATCTTTTTTTGAACATTTTATTTAGGAATTAAAAAAAAACACATTCATATATACATAGTCAATAAAACTAAAGTGAGTACAAATGTGGTAAATATAGAAATACCTCGTCCCTTCCACTCACCAAACCTCCCCTAAAGTATCGAAGAGAGAAAAAAAGAATGGAAAAGAGAAAAAGTTAGGAGAATCCCAAAAAGCAATATAAATCTCAATACAAACAACAATGGGGCTGAGAGTTGCCAACAGGATGGGCTTTCAGAGTTCTTCACACTTTCAAACCAACATACTATAAATATCGGCTCAATATTTTCAAGAAAAAATTATATTTATTATGTAAATTATGTTATTTTTCTCAAGTGCAATAAACAATAAAGGAATCTTGAACCTTGTCTGTTGGATTAATCCATCCCGTCGCTCATTCAATCTGGGTCCTCGTCACACCAAGCTGCCAGATTCCTTCAGTCCTTTACCAACCTAGTTCTCTTCCACCATACCTGGTTGCATTTGCCTGTCACCCTGGACAGGCTCGTGTTGCCCAGACCACACACCCCACGCTTCATCTTGAGCACATTCGGTGGCGTGCTCGTGCCCAATCTTTGCCCTGGGTCCATCTGTTTGTTGGGTTCACCCTTCATAATCCGCCGAGCCTTCTCCCTTTCCGGCCTGCTCGAGCAGCCCAATGCCGTATTCCTCCCAGGTCTGCTGGTGCTGAGCGCTTCCCCTTTCCTCTTCACGTCTGTGTCAACTTGTTCGTTTCTCAGCCTGTTGGGCACACTGGGTCTTCAGCTGACAACCTTTCTCAATGCAACCAACAATCCTCCCAGCTTAATCATGCCGTTCAATTAAGAGCACGCATTTGAGGGTTTTTTCAACCTAGAATTTGGGGAACGATAAACAGTCATTTGTAGGCTGCTGTTAAGAGAGGTTATTGGATAAAGCAGATTTGAAAGCATCATCCACTCTTTGATTTGTCACAGTAAAGATAGCTCTCCTTCATAACCAGGAGACATGAGAGACTGCAGATGCCGAAACAAAAACTGCTGAAGGAACTCAACGAGTCAAGCAGCATCTGCAAGGATGGGTGTGGTGATACACCACTAGCCTACTGCAGGGGGCGACCTGTGTACCTACAGGAAGAGCACTGGAGAACAAGACAGCACCTGAACGACTCCCCCAACGCCCTCTCCCAGACCTGCGCATTCCTCCACAATCACCAGCTGCAGGCCCTGCACGAGTCCCTATGCCACCCGGGCGTCACTCACCTTTATCACTTCTTCAAGTCCTGACATCTCCCATACACCATCCAGGACATCAGGATCATGACTGAAGTGTGCCAGATCAGCGAGGAATGCAAATTCTGCTTCTTCCGCCCACCCCAGGCCCATGTGGTAAAAGCCACCCAGTCCTTAAAAGCCACCCAGCCCTTCAAGCGCCTCAGCATAGACTTCAAGGGCCCCTTGCCTTGCACGAATTGGAACGTCTATTTCCTCGTGGTCATAGACGAGAACTCCCATTTTCCCTTAGCCATCCCGTGCCCAGAGACCTCCACAGCCACTGTCATCAGGGCGCTGATGCAGATCTTTACCATGTTCAGCTACCCCCAGGGGTGTCAAACTCAAATTCACAGAGGGCCAAAATTAAAAACTTGGACTAAGTTGTGGGCCAAACTAAATATTTATTGAAAATTTTCAACAACATCTGCATGTTTTCTCTTCTTTCAACATATGTAATGTTATACTTTTTCTTATTAAAATAAATGTTTAATAATAGTTTTGGTTAAACTCTTTCCAGAAGAAGCATTAACAAATGAGAAATAAAATATTCAATAAATAATATTTCTCCATAGCCTTTAAGCTCCTTTTAAATGTATTTTCTTTTCCACAAGCCAACAAGTCAAAAAAATAACAACTTGCTTCAATGACAAAGAGGTTTGTCTTTTAAAATGATGAACATATAGTCTGCCTCCCACCTGTCTTGAAAGGTCCTGTTTTCTGTCTTTCGTTTGTCCATTTTTCGTAAGGGGTTTATTACATGTGAGTTGGGCGACAGGTCGGAGATGCTAATGAAAGTAAAGAGAGGAGGTGGGGGCGATTAGCGGGCTGACGGGCCGGCGTCAACGCATTTGCAAAGCATTCTGGGATTTGTAATATTAGCTGTGCATGCGCTATAATGGTGCGGCGGTCAGCGGGCCAGCTCTAATACATATTTGATATGATCTTGTGGGCCAAATATAATTATATCACATGCCAAATTTGGCCCGCGGGCGTGAGTTTGACATGTGTGCCGCATTCATCCACAGCAACCGGGGTCCAACTTCATGAGTGGGGAGCTGTGCCAGTAACTGACTGCAAGGGGCATCGCAACTAGTCGCACGACTAGTTACAACCCGAGGGGTAATGAACAGGTGGAGCATGAAAATGGAGTAATCTCGAAGACAGTCCTTCTGGCCTTTAAGTCCAAGGGCTGGTCCATAGAGTACTGGCAGGACGCCTTCCCCGAGGTGCTCCATGCCATCAGGTCGCTCCTATGCATGGCTACCAACAAGACCCCCTCACAATCACCTGTTTTCATTCCCCAGGAAATTGGTGACTGGAATCTCACTCCCAGCATGGCTCACATCCCCAGGACTGGTGCTCCTGTGTAGACACATGCGGGCCCACAAGGCATCCCCCTGGTCGAGTAGGTGTTCCTCCTACATGCCACACAATTATGACTATGTTAGGTACCCCAGCAGCAGGGAGGACACTGTCTCAACCAGGGACCTGGCACCAGTGGGAACACCACAGCCTCAGGACCACGCCGGCACGACGCACCTCCCCTGCCCTGGACAGCTGTGGGGCACCCAGGACCATGTCGGCCTGCCGCACCTTCCTTACCCCGGGCACTCCGGACACACTCAAACCATGGGGGACAACCCACCCCCCAACCATCAAATACCTCACACATGCTCCAACTCTGGCCACCCTGGTCACCCCACTGCGCTGCACCATGCCAGCCGCTCCAGCCCCGCCCCCAACCCTCGATCAGGAG
Organism: Narcine bancroftii; assembly: GCF_036971445.1. Lineage (NCBI taxonomy): Eukaryota > Metazoa > Chordata > Chondrichthyes > Torpediniformes > Narcinidae > Narcine > Narcine bancroftii. The sequence continues at coordinate 183,094,865 of NC_091472.1, forward strand.
CCAAACCTGCGATGGTTACAGAGACTCCGACAGCTGCTGGACCATCTAAATTTGTATATATATGTATATATGTTTGGGGCTTGCATAACATTGGATGTAACCTCCCCCCTGGGACAATTTTAAAGAAGGGGGTGAATGTGGTGATAAACCAATAGCCTACTGCAGTGGGCAACCTGTGTACCTGCAGGAAGAGCACTGAAAGACAAGGCACCTCCTGGCGGGCTGTCAATCAGCCAACTTGAATGGATCAAGCCCCACCCGGTCGGCTGCCAATCACCCGCCAGGATATAAGCCACATCTGGCCCCTTGAGGTCAGTCACTCAGAGCGACAACTAACTACAGCAGAGACTTTAAGTAGAATAAAGCCTATTGTTTAGTCTTTGAATCTTGTGTCTGCTCACTGTCACTACAGTGCATCACAGTGGGGAACGAAATGATCAACATTTTAAATCGAGACTCCATATCATCCAAAATGTTGATGATTCCTTTACCTTCATAAATGCTGGGAGAAAATGAGTTGTCAACGCTTTGGAGCAGTTTGTTTTATTTTTTTTTAGTCATAACCCATTGGATATGTCACAGCTCGGCTATAGAAGGGCACTAGTGATGAAGAGAGGTAACACTCTTGATGCAACCTCCATGACATGAGCGCTTTCAGTTTCTTTGGATAGAAGAAAGAAAAAAATTATGTAGTCTTTGAACAACACTATTTAACAGTCTAAGCAAGTGATTAATATGCTATTGAGTTTGTGTGCAGATAGGATTAAGGCCGGGGATCGAGATCTTTACAAGAAGTCCAGGTGCGACCCGCAGAAGGCCATCTCCAAAGCAATGTGGCTATTATAAAGGAGGCTAGAGACAGATACATGCCAGCTATGGCAGAGAGTGCAGGCCAGTAGAGCCTGCAAAGCAAAAGCAAATGCTATAGACAGCCATGATGCTTCACTGCCCAATGAACTGCATACCTTCTATGCCCGGTTAGAAAAGAAGAACCAAATAGTGCTTACCAGAATCCCTGAAAAGGCTGAGGACCCTTTGATATCTGTCTCTGAGGGCACATCAGAACATCATTCAAGAGGGTGAACTCTCACAAAGCAACAGGCCTGGCTGGTGTACCTGGAAAGGTACTGAAAATCTGCACCAACCAACTAGCCGGAGTGTTAACAGACATTTACAGCCTCTAATTACAATAGTCGGAGGTGTCAACCTGCACTGTCCCGGTGCCCAAGGAGAGTAGTGTGATTTGCCTCAATGACTATCACCCAGTAGCACCAACTTCTACGGCGATGAAATGCTTTGAGAGTCTGGTCATGACCTAAGCAAAGATCTGAACCCACTGCAATTCCCCCATTATCACAATTGCTCCACAGCAGATGCAATATCGCTGGCTCTCCACTCAGCTCTGGATCACCTCGAAAACAGCAACTCATACATACCGCTGTTCTTCTTCGACTACAGCTCAGCCCTCAATACCATTATTCCCTCAGTGCTGGTCATGAAGCAACAAACTCTAGCTCCTTGTACCCCCCTCTGCAACTGGATCCTTGACTTTCTCACTGGAAGACCATAGTCAGTATGAATTGGAAACAATATCTCCTCCTTACTGATTATTAACACAGGTGCACCCCAAAGATGCTTGCTTAACCCGCTGCTCTACACATTATACACCCAATACTGTATGGACAGGCACAATTCTAATGCCACCTACAAGTTTTCCGATGACACTACAGTTGTCAGCAGAATCACAGACGGCAAAGAGTCATTGAATGGTGCAACGACAAAAAACTTACACAGGAGACCCAGGTGATGATTGTGGACTTCAGGAGGAATTCAGAGGAACACGACCCAGTCCTTTTCAAGGGTTCAGTAGTGGAGAGGGACAACAACTTCAAATTCCTGGGTGTCAACATCTCAACATCTCCAAGGATCTGTCCTGGAGCCTCCACGTTGATGCAATCACAAAGAAGGCTCGCCAGCGTCTATACTTTTTAAGGCGCCTGAGGAGATTCATTATGTCACTGGAGACTCCTGTAAACTTCTACAGATGTACCGTGGAGAGCTTTCTGGCTGGTTGCATCACTGCCTGGTAATGGAGGCACCAACTCTCAGGACAAGAATAAACTCCAGAGGGTTGTTAACTCGGCCTGTGACATCACAGGCACCAGACTTCACTCCATCGGTGACATCTACATGAGGTGGTGTCTTAAAAAAGCAGCCTCTATCCTCAAAGACCCCCACCACCCAGGCCATGCCCTCTTCACTCTGCTACCATCAGAAAAAAAGGTACAGGAGCCTAAAGACGAGCACTCAGTGGCACAAAGACAGTTTCTTCCCCGCTGCCATCAGATTCCTGGATAATCAATCAGTTTACGAACGAAAAGCACTGCCTTACTTCTTGTGCACAATTATCATTTTTTTCTCACAGTGATGGAGTAAGAGGTACAAGGACTGCCTAAAGAAATCTCTTGGTGCCTGCCACATTGACCACCACCAGTGGGCTGATCTCGCCTCAAACCATGCATCTTGGCGCCTCACAGTTCGGCGGGCAGCAACCTCCTTTGAAGAAGACCGCAGGGCCCACCTCACTGACTAAAGACAAAGGAGGAAAAGCCCAACCCCCAACCCACCAATTTTCCCCTCCAACCGCGCCTGCCTGTCCCGCATCGGACTTGTCAGCCACAAACGAGCCTGCAGCTGACGTGGACATTTACCCCCTCCATAAATCTTCGTCCGCGAAGCCAAGCCAAAGAAGAAGAAGGAAAACCAATCTGTTTGGGTTACAGGTAAATTCACCAAAATCAATTCACTGATGGAAAATTCACCAACTATGTATAAGTAGGATCCTGCTGCAAAACACCGAATTTCATGAGTTGTTCATAACAATAAATTCTGACTCTGATCGAAACCAGCAGCCAAAGGCTTTTGCAGTACGGCTCCTTTGCCCATTGCAACGATACATCTGTTGGGCTGGAATGGATCAAGGCCACTGTGGTATGTCAACTGGCTCAATGGTTGAATGCTTTTTCAGCCTATTCCCTGAACAACTTCATTCCCTGAAATTGTTCATATAAATCAATCAACAGCATTTGAAGTAGCCGAATGGAGGACGGGTCGTTTTTGTCACAGGAGACCCAGAAATTCCAGCGACAAGGCAGCTTTATCAAGAATGGAGGGTGACAAAAAAAAGGGCCTTCTTTTATGATATATTATGACACTGTCATAATTACAAAGAGAAATATGCTTGTATTTAAATTAAACATTCTCAAACATTTTTTGTTTGCAAGTTGAATGAAGATGATTGTACTTTCTGTACCATAACAGTGGAAATAGTTTCAAACCTATAATTGTGCCCTAACAACGTTTGCTCTCCAATTATGGGAAAAAAAAACTGTAGCTTGGTTTTATGAAAAGATAAATTGCTGTGGTCTTCAGAGACACAAATTAATTTGGGTTGCACTTTTTTGCAAGGGAGATTTAAATTGTGTTACCGTGAGTAGATTTTGAGATTGGAATGCAATAACGTTTTCCCACGGAAGTGCTTTTATTTTTTTACATTTATCTGATGGCTTGGGGAAACAAGTGTCACGTCATATTCAGATTTCAGATCTATTGTCAGAGTAGATACCTGACATCACATACAACTCTGAGATTTCTTTTCTCTTGTGGGCGCGGCAGAATCACCCCTAACTGGTAGAGCAAAAAAATAAACCGTACGCAGCGTAAACATGTAAACAAATAAAGAACAGTAAACAGATAATGAACGTAAACAAACTGACTGTGCAATACAGTGAGAACAAAAAGAAAATCAATAAAGTGCACAAGTAAGAGTCCTTAAATGCCAGTGTATAAGGTAATTCCTTGAATTTCCACCTAAATTGTAGGTTTTTGAGCTATACTCATTGTATAAGACTACCCCAATTCTGACACTTGCTGCTGACCAGTGGAGTGATGCTGCTAAATACATCTATTAAACTAATTTGCAATATTTTAAAATCATATTGCACGGTAAAGGTTTAACATTTTATTAGTATATTTTTAAAATAAACCAACATTTTCTCCTTTAACAAGCCATTTAAAGCCTGGTCAGAGCCAACAGCAGACAGATTAGCTGGATGGACTCCACGGGAGGCTTTGTTGGTAAGGTCTTGATTTGTTACTTGCCGTATAAGATGACTCCTAGTTTTGGAGTGACATTTTTAAAGTTGAAGGACTGTCTTATACACTGGCATATACAGTATATAAAATCATCTTGGTCCCTTGATTATGAACAATTTTAATATTGGCTGTCATTAAGTTACAAACACCCAATATACAGAGATCCCCATTTGTGAATGAGCTCCCATAATATTATTAAATTCCAAAGTCCAATGTATTCACTGTATACATTCACTCCTATGATCAGCATAGCTACTTTCTTCTCTCTTTCCACTTTTGGCACTTGTTCCTTCTTGCCAGTGTTACGGAGTCCAGAGGACCCCAAAAACCAGCAACAATAGATATGCACCACAACACAGGGTTATTTAAACAAAAGTAGTTTTTAAATTATATTTGAACAAGAAAACAGAATTGAACTTTAACTTATTACATAACCTACTTACTTAACCCACCTAACCTACTTAATCCCCCCTCTAATACTAAGTGCAGGTGTGTGTAATGTATATTTAAGATAAGAGAAGTTCTTTGGATCACAATCCAATCTCACTGGTTGGAGGCAATTCTTGTACTGTGCACAGAAGTTAGCATTAACAAAGTTCACCAGGCTTTGGTGCTTAACAGGCAAATGGTTACCACTCAGGAGGGTTCCTGCTGGTTTTCAGAGAGAGATTCCTTTTCCAGGACATCCGCAACTGATTCCTTCTCAATCAGTCTTGCTGACGAAACTTGCCCCCTTCAGGGTTCTCCAGATGGTCCTCTTTCTTTCAGGTCACCTTTCAGATCGCCAGTCTTCTCCTTTGACCAGGTAGCCTTCCAAAGTTTGCCAGCGTGTCCCTCTGATATGGTTTTCTGTATCTCCTCTCTCACTCCCTCCCTTTTTGAGAGCAAAGCTGTTCTGTCCCGCTTGCAAAAATCACATGTTCCCAGGAAAGCTGTATGCCGATACTTTGTTGCCTCTTGCAAAATGCACCCTGCAAAAGTCCTGCAAATATTGTGTTTTAAAATGTGTGTGTGCAAGGTGCTCTCGCAATTCCTCCCAAGCCACCTCTAAATATTTTGCCACACCAGTCCTGTGTCTTTTGATGCCATTTATTCCAATACTTTAGTGGTATAATTATGATATCGAGCAATTTTTGTCCATTGTCCAACTACAAATGTATTTGATTTAAAAAGGGACCCCTGTTAATTGCCTAGGGATAGGCTAAATATGCATATTTTCAAGAATTCTTTAAAAGAAAAATCATACAACATGTTTTGAAATTACTGTTGTTTCATTATTAATTACTGTGTTTGTCAATAGAATCTCACCAGAGGTTTGGAAGCATGGGGCCCAGCATTTACATGCCAAACTCCATGAGTTATTTGTCTGCTGCTGGGAACAAGGCAAATTACCACAGGACCTTTGTGATGCAGTCATCATCACCCTATACAAGAACAAGGGAGAAAAGTCCAACTGCTCCAATCACCGGGGATAACTCTGCTCTCCGTCGCAGGAAAAATCCTCGCAAGAGTACTCCTGAACAGACTGGCGCCTATCATTGCTGAAGAACTCCTCACAGAGAGTCTGTGTGCCTTCAGAGCCATCGACATGGAATTTGTTCTCAGGCAGCTCCAAGTATAGGAAACAGAACAAGGTACTGTACATAATGTTTGTCGACCTTACCAAAGCGTTCAACGTCGTGAGCAGGGAAGGTTTGTGGCAAATCATGGAATGACTGGGATGCCCCGCAAAGTTCCACAGCATGGTCATCCAGCTGCATGAAGATCAGTAAGTCAGGCACAACAATGATCTCTCAGAGCCCTTCTCAATAGACAAGGATGTAAAGCAAGGCTGCGTCCTCGCGCCGACTCTCTTCAGCATGATGCTCCAAAGGGCCACCGAAGACCTTGATGACGAGGACAGTGTCTGCATCCGATTCAACACCGATGGCAGCCTGTTCAACTTGAAGTAACTACAGTCCCACACCAAGGTGTCGGAGCAACTCATTCGAGAACTACTCTTTGCCGACGATGCTGCCCTTGTTGCCCAGACAGAGACTGCCTTGCAGGGTATAACATCCTGCTTTGTGAAGGCTGCTGAGCTCTTTGGACTGGAAGTCATCTTGAAGAAGGTAGAAGTTCTCCATCAGCCTGCACATCAGGAAGAGTACCACATTCCCTATGTTACAATTGGCGAGACTGAGCTGAAGACAGTCCACCAGTTCAGCTACGAGGGGTGCACCATCTCATCAGATGCCAAAATTGATAAAGAGGTTGACAATAGAATGGAAAATGGTGAATTCAACAGGCTGTACAAAGAGAGTCTAGAATAACAAGCATCTGGTGAAAAGCCACAGAGATTAGTGTGCACAGAGCCGTTGTACAGACTACCCTCCTGTCCGGCTCCGAGTTGTGGGAAACCAACCGTCACCACCTACAACTCTTTGAGCGTTTCCACCAGCGCTGCCTCTGCACCGTTCTTGACATCCTCTGGAGTGACTTCGTCACCAACATTGAAGTCCTCGAACAGGCAGAGGTCACCAGCATTGAGACCTTGCTGTTGAAGATACAACTACGCCAGGCAGGGCACGTCTCTAGGATGGAGAATCATTGTCTGCCCGAGATTGTGCTGTATGGTGAACTCTCCACTGGCTATCATAACAGAGGGGCTCTGAAAAAGAGGTACAAGGACTCTGAAGAAATCCCTTGGTACCTGTCACGTTGACCATCACCAGTGGTCTGCTCTAGTCTGGCAACACACTATTCACCGGTCTCTCCTCCTTTGAGAACGCAGTCAGGACTGGCCTTGAGGACAAATAGAGTTGGAGGAAGAACCACGACATAGCAGCGCTGAACACAGAACAGAATTTCCCTTGCAGCCAGGCAGGTCTGTCAGCCACCAGCGAGCCTGCAGCAGAGGTGGACAGCCCACTTGGTTTGCCAAGACAAGCCATGTCTGTGTTTGGGTATGCTATTGAATGAAATATTTGAAAATTGTGAAACTAACACTTTGTTATTCCAATGTGAGTATAAGCTATGCAGAAATAACAAAAATTTAAATGATTTACATGAAATCCCACTTTAAAAATGATAATCTGTTATTTAGATGAGATTTGAGTGTCTTAATATGGTTAATTAAAGTTTGAACTATTGATTAGTAGAACATCTAATGCCTGTATGATTTCCTCACATGAATATTTTAAACAATATAATTGTAACAAAATCTAAAAATGTCACCTTAGTCTTTTTTTTTCCCCAATCTTTTGTCCATACGCCTTTAAAATTATTATCTTGTTTGCACCTCTATCTGTAATGACAGAATTGCTCTATTTGTTGTCCCCTGGCATTCCCTGCCTTCATTCTATTTTCTGTCCAATAATTTGTCATTCTGTGTAAACTTGAGCCAGAAATATTGAAATAGAATGAAACAATGCCTAGCTAGTTGTTTTTTCCTGCTCTGTGCTGCATCTGTATTATTCCATTAAATAATACTTTTCAGCTTGATAAAGATTTTACATATTTAGCAGAAATGCATATCTTTTCGTAAATTAAAAATAAATGCTGTATTCATCTGAAAAATCTCTAATATGATGAGTTATAATTAAAACAGTTAATGGAATTATTTTCTTTTTCATCTGTCATTCTTTGATTTCAATTAGATTAATTTCTGCCGGTTTCTAATCTTATGAAAGTTGGTTGCATTTCTATTATAAATAGACATGTTTTGTTCTGATATTCAATGTGACTTATTGCATAAGAGGATCATAAGTTTCTTAGAATGTTCAACTGCGTCCTTTTCATTTTAATAAGCCAGTTTTCATTTCCAGTTTGCATTTGCCTGGTTCCTTTATCCCCAGTTCACAGAACAGGCAGACAATATCAATGTCATATTAAACATGTACATCAGAGAGTTCTATATGCACTGACAATTTCACCATGGATTTTGATTTGGGAAATCCATCTTATAACCGCAAGCTCTCTCATCTGCTGCAGCTGTTCCCATCTCTAATTGGCAATTTGATTGCCTTAATATTAAAATTCTTCCACAACTCTGCAATGAATTAGTTGTATCCATGGGTAAGCATATGTTTCTTAATCTATTAAGGAATGAATGATTTTGTTAAATTTAAAATTAAACTCAACACACAGCCATTGACTTCTCCTCAGGAATTGGACAAATACTTCTTTAGGTAGGTGATCTTACAATCCAATTCCTCTGAACAACTTGTTCAAGTCATCATTTCCAATATCAGATAGCTGACAATGTGTGAAATAGCCAACATTTTCTCTCTGTTGTTTCACAATGTTGATTGAAATCCTTAACTTTTGCAAATGGACATAGGATGCCAATTTACCCAAATATTGTTCGTCAAATTGAATCTTTTAAATCTAAATTCATAGGAACGCACAGAAGAGCCCGGACAAAAAGGGAGGAGGATTAACTTTGACATGTCCTGAGATAAATGTCCATCTACACTCGTTGAGGAAGATTATATCCCTTGGCTTACTTGTCCTCTAACCCTCCAGATCATTGCAATTTCAGTACTACTCTTTTCTTTCTTACTTTTTCCCTCTTTCTCTCTCTCTTTTATTTTTGTGGACTTCAGATGCTGAAATCTGGAGCTTTTTTCCTCTTTATTCTGCTGATGTCCCTCTCCAGTCCCAGTCCTGATGCAGGATCATGGTCCAAAATGTCCACAGTTCATTAACTACCCCTCACTCCCCACATAAATGAGTTCCTCGAATCCAGTGGTTTTCAACCTTTGTCTTTGAGTGAGAAGGAAAGGTTGAAAACCATCGCTCTTGATCCAATTGTTACTGAAATATTTTGCTTGAGAAAAATTGTCAGTGGTCCATTTCCTTTGGAGTTAGGAAACCGTGCACATAGCGAGTCAATTAGGTACAATTAAAACAGTGGTTTTCAAACTTTTTCTTTCCACCCACATAAGCAATCCCTTACTAATCACAGAGCACCTATGGCATAAGGATTACTTAAAGTGGTATGTGAGTGGAAAGAAAAAGGTGGAGAGCAACTGCTCCAATCATTTAGTTTTTTTTGTTTCCTCTTGTGGTGCAGGAGTGTAAGGGGACAGGACAAGCCCTGGCCGGCTGTCAATCAGTCGGCCCGAATGGATCGAGCCCCACCCAGTCGGGTGTCAATCACCCACCGGGTTATAAGCCTGCGCCGGCCTCCCGAGGCCTCACTCAGAGTTGCTGCAGAGACAGCCAGCCTGGCTCTGTGGAAGTCTTTGTGGATTAAAGCCTGTGGTAGTCTTTACCTTGTGTATGTCTGATTCTGGCAATCAGCGCACCAACACCTCGCTTGTTTTTTTTCTTTCTTATTCTTTATCATCTGCACAATTTTTCATCCCATTTGTTATTCTTCATGCCTCTTAAGTTGCTCTGAAATTTCCTCGTGTAGAATCTCAAGAGATCATCTGTTGTATTTTTGGTACCGTTCCTAGAGTTCAGTTGACAGATTTCTTTGAGTATAATTGATGGAGTGAACTAATTGAGTTATTTAACATAATTTATTTCCATTAAATTGTAAAATTACTTTGGCAGCGGCATGGTAATGTCAAGAACTGTTACCTCCAACAAGCCCATTTGGATTTGTCCTGTTTTTGTCAACAGGACATAATGGAATAATTTTCCACATTGTTGAGTCAATTCCAATGTACACCAGAATGCCGTGAGCAGATATATATTAGTTGCATATTTTAAAAAATGTGGTTTTGTTTTATTTTTTTAAAAAAGTAATTGTGATATTTTGATTAGGTGACAGAGGAAATTTGGTCCATTTAATATTGGTTCTCCTGATGACACACACGAGACTGTAGATGCTGGAATCTGAAGCAAAACACAACGTGCTGGAGGATTGTTGACCCATTGATGCTCCCCAATCCTGATGAATCCCTCCAGAAGAAAAATTATTGTTTTCCTGATATTGGACCAGACCTGAAGATTTCAAGCAGTATCGAGTTACGTCTGTTGTTCAGCTACTAACCAAGTCCATAATTTTATTGAGAAGATTCCCCCCTGTGAGTACATTCCTACAGGAGCTGTAGTGATTGTCCCTTCAAGACTGCTCAGCAGAGTGTCTTGGGAATTTACAAACTATCGCTGTATAAGGCATTGATTAGGCCAAATTTGGAGTGATGTGTGCAGTTTTGGTCACCTAGCCTACATGTAAAATATCAATAAGTTTGAAAGATTTGTAAGTATAAAATCCTTAGACTGAGATGAATAGGCAACAGGTGTCGCCGACTTCATCAAGATCTGCGTGGACAAGTGTGCGCCCATACACACATGCTGGGTGTTTCCCAACCAGAAGCCTTGGATGAATCAGAAGATTTGCATCCTGCTGAGGTTGGGATCGAGGGTGTTTAAGGCCAGGAATCCAGATCACTACAAGAAATCTATGTATTGCCTGTGGAAAGCTATCTCTGAAAAGAAGAAACCAAGAGTCAGAGACAGATACACACCAGCTATGGCAGGGAGTTCAGGCTGTTACCTCTTAGAAGCTGAGGGCGAGACCCATAGGTGGCTGTGATGTTTCATTACCCTATGAGATGAACATTTTTTATGCCTCCTTTGAGGAGATCCCGAGTGCCTATGAGAATCCTTGTGATATCGGTCTCTGAGGCCGATGTCAACACGTCATTCAAGAGGGTGAACTCTCGCAAGGATTCAGGTCCTGATGGTGTATCTGGAAAGGTACTGAACATCTGTGCCAACCAACTAGCCGGAGTGTTCATGGACACTTTCAACTTCTCATTATGACAACCTGCTTAAAAGAACATCAATCATCCTGGTGCCCAGGAAAAGTAGATTGAGCTGCCTCAACAACTATCATCCAGTAGCACTAACATCTACTGTGATTAAATGCTTTTAGAGGATGGTCATGACCAAAATTAGCATGAGCCTCAGCAATGATCTGGACTCACTTCGCCCATTGTCACAATCACTCCACAGCAGATGCAATACCACTGGGTCTCCGCTCAGCTCTGGATCACCTAGAAAATAGGAACTCATACATATGGCTGCTCTTCATTGACTTCAACACCATTATTCCCACAATGCTAGTCAACAAACTCAAACCCTGGGCCTCTGCACCCACCTCTGCAACTGGATCCATTACATTCTCATTGGAAAACCATAGTTAGAACAAATTGGAAACAATGTCACCTCTTCACTGACTATCAACACAGGCGCACCTCAAGAATGTGTATTTAACCTGCTATTCTACTCACTATACACCCATGACTGTGTGGCCAGGCACAATTCTAATGCTATCTACAACTTTGCTGATGACACCACAATTGTTGGCAAGTCACAAATGGCAATGAGGAATTGTACAGGAGGGAGATAGATCAGCTCGTTGAGTTGTGTCACAACAACAACTCTGCACTCAACATTAGCAAAACCAAGGAGATGATTATGGACTTCAGGAGGAAACCAATAGAGCATGAATCAGTCCTCATCAAGGGCTCAGTAGTGGAGAGGGTCAGGAACTTCAAATTCCTGGGTGTCAATATCTCCAAGGATCTGTACTGGAGCCCCCATGTCTAAAGGTGGTTCGCCAGCATCTATACTTTGTGAAGTATTTGAGAAGATTTGCTATGTCACCGAAGATCTCGAAAACTTCTACAGGTGTACCATGGAGACCATTCTGGCTGGTTGCATCACTGCCTGGTATGGAGGCACCAACTCTCAGAACAAGAATAAACTCCAGAGGGTTGTTAACTTGGCGACATCACAAGCATCACACCACTCCATTGAGGACATCCACAAGGGGTGATGCCTTAAGAAAGCAGCCTCTATCCTCGAGGACTCCCCACGACCCAGGCCATGCCTTCTTCACTATTCTACCATTGGTAGAAAATTACAGGAGCCTGAAGAAGGGCACTCAGCAGCACAAGGACAGCTTCTTCCCCGCTGCCATCAGACTCCTATATGAACAATGAACCATAAATGCTACCTTATTTTGTCTTTTTATTTTTATTTATTTTATAAGGTGGTTTATATAAATGTCTGCACGGTGATGCTGCTGACAAACCACAAATTGAGTGATACGTTCATGGCAATAAATTCTGATTCTGAATGACATATTTAAAAATAGTCAAGCATTGCGATCTCTAGAATAGAATCATATACAAAGCCGACTTTGGCCCTATTGCTTCTGTTTTTGCACTATGAATGAGCCTTTGACATTGTCTACAACTTTTTAGAAGCTTTCATTTCCTTTCTTTTCCTTTTTCATCCGCAATGGGATGGCAAAAGCCCAAAGAATGACAGCAAATAAATTTTACATGCACAGATCTTTGTTGTTTTAAATATCAGAATATGGTAAAGCTCAAATTGTTTCAAGGTGACCAAGAAGAATAAGGATGGTAGATTTTACTTTCGTCATAATGGAAAGTTTAATGTAGGCACTCCCCGACTTGAGTCTGAGGCGACTTACGTCCATCCGCACACATGACCTATTTTTAAAAAAATATAAAACTTTCTCGATTATGGTGAGAATCAGGCCTATCTCTGGTGGGCACTATGTTGCCTGGTGGCCAACCTCTCATGAGAGCTGGCCATGGTGGCCGCCATGTCGCTTGGTGTCCAACCTCTCATGAGAGCTGGCCATGGTGGCCGCCATGTTGAGATATTTCACCGCATTTTAACTCATTGTGTCCTGTTTTTTTTCTGATTCCATTGCTCAATATCCTGAATGTCAGACAGATTTTAGAGGCCAGTAGTGTTGCTTATAAGCCCCCACTGCTGTCCATCATGACACCCACATCATGATGTCACCCCTCTATATATTTATATACATATATATATCTGTATGTCAGTAGCCATGTTAACCTGATGGTATTAAAGAATGAGAAAAGCACCACGGCTGAGTCCTAATTGTGTAAGTGCATACACAACAGTGGCGACGAGGAATTAAATGAAACCTATACATGCTTCTTGCACCAACTGGGAGAAGGAAGCAAAAGGATAAAGGTAAAAGGTGGCTACCTAACGACCTCCATGATTTCCTGCCAAAAGATCAAAGCGCGCCAAGAGGGCAGAGGGGAAGTTCGGAGAATTCAATGAAGCAGATTAAAGTTGGGGTAATTACCTGTGGACAAAGACATACACCAAGTTATTCATAGCACTGGGGAATCACTTACGCCCCAGACCACCAATTATGGCAGAAAGGCAATGATTTTATGAAAGAAAATAAATGCCAGGGGAGGCAGTAATTGGCAACATTGTGTAAACTGTCTCAGAACTGTCATTTTGAGCAGATTGGTGATGAGGTTGGCAGATCGCCAGGCAAAGCAGAAATTACTGGCAATGGATGATGAAGTAACTTGAGATCACTTATAGAACTGCCTGCAGCTCGGAAATAGCAGACAAAAATTTGGATGTGGGCCAACAAGACCTTCTGGTCGGGAGGTTTTCCCACCAATAGGGCTTCCATTGCGGGAAGTACAACCATCACCAGAAAACCCTTTCTTCAAAATGTCCAAATGCCACCGTTGCAACAAAAAAAAGGGACATATCAAAGTGAAATACGCAGGTGGGCTCAAAATGCTGAAATACACCCAACTGAGGTCAAAGCGCTAGCAGACAGAGAGAGAACAGCCCTGACAATGACCATAACAACGGCTCTGAAGACGACAAAACAACAGCTACAGTCCTACACATACGAAAGATAAACAAAAAAGCACAATGATTTATATTCACCTAAAAATCAAGAGTTGGGAAAGATCAAAGGGATTCAAGCCAAACTGCAATTAAAAGAGAATGTGGAACCAAAGTTCATCAAAGACAGAACAGTCCCATTTGCAATAAAAGAAATAATTGAAGCTGAGTTAAATAGACTAAAAGATGAAGGCATATTCAAACTAATAGAATGCAGTGATTAGGTAGTGCCCTTTGTACCCGTAAGGAAACAAACGGTGAGATTCGCATTTGTGGCGATTACAAAGTCACCATCAACCAGGCACTAAAGGTACCAGAACACCCCATGCCCAAAGCAGAAGAACTATTCCAAGCACTAAATGGAGGGAAAAAGTTCACAAAACTAGAATTGTCATAGGCATACCAACAAATAGAGTTGACAAAGAATCAAGACAATATGTGAGAATCAATACCCATCTGGGACTGTTCATCTATACACACATGCCATACAGAAACTCAGCAGCACCACGATATTTCAAGTTACAATGGACAAATTACTACAGGGAATAACAGTGGGATGTTACCTTGATGATATCATCATCTTAGGCTGAAACAACAGAGAACACTTACAAAACCTTGAAAAGGTCCTAAGCATACTACAACAGGCCAACGTACAATTAAAACAGGATAAATGTGTCTTCATGCTGCCCTCGCGGCGGGGGGGAAAGTGTGGTGCATAAGTCCTCCCTGCTGTCCATGATAACGTCCACATCATGATGTCACCCTCCATATATAGATCTCTGTATGTCAGTAGCCATGTTAGTCTGATGGTATTAAAGAATGAAAAAGCACCATGTCTCCGAGTCCAAATTGTGTAAGTGCATACACAACAAGTAGAGTCCGAAGGGTGCTCAGGGTCCGCAGCCACAGAGAGAATGAGAAGGATTCAGAGACAGAGAATGGAAGGAAATCGATCATTTTATTCTTCAGTATCACAGGTAGGGCAATTCCAACATGCATCCATTCCGAGATACGGCCTGTCATACAGAACCGAACACGGACCTATGTCGGGGTGTACCTATAATGGCAAGTACCATTAATGTGATCAGCTTGGAATGATGAAGAGATACTTTTCTGGTAATAAATCACTTCATGTTCCCAGATGATTGTCACAGACAAATAGACAACATCTTCAAACAGCGTTAAACTTTGTTAAAGCTGCTGCATGCAGACAATAATTGTCCATAAAACTCAAGGAAATAAAATCACAGATAACTTTCATGGAATCACTGAAACATACAGACCTTTAAAAACCATTTGTTAATGTTGCTGGTCAGGGCACTGCTCAAGGCCCACCCACTTGTTCTGGAGAAGATGATAGTGAGCCCATCATCTTGAACTGCTGCAGTCCTTATTCTGAAAAGGCTCCAACAGTGTTGTTCACCTGCACAAATATAAAATCTTTCCCTCATGCTGTTCAATCAAATCATCAAATCTTACTGCATCTTTTTGGTGGGGGTCAGGGGTGGTTTGTTACAGATGGTAACATCTCAACCATGTAAGTACTGTGATTAAGAACAGACAGTGTTCCAGAGAGATTGTCTCAACCTCTGATTACCCAAAGCACTTCTCAATATCTAGAAAGCAAAAGAGAGTGATGGATTAAAATTGTGAATTCCCCAATTAAAAGTCCTAAAGAAATACTTTTTCCATCTGGAATACAACAATTCAAAAAGCCAACTCATCACCTTCTTGAGAGGAATTAGGAATGACCATTACTGGTTCACATCTGTGAATTCATGGTAAACACATGTAATTTATTTCAAGCTACCTGCAAGTCAGTGTTATATATCTGTGTTACTTGGGAGGCTTCTTAAATAACTTAGAGATGCAAGATTCAAATAATGGAAGGGACTTAACTTACTAATGTCATCCACCACCTTCGGAAACTGTTCATTCACACACACACACACACACACACGCACACACACACACACACACACACACGCACACACACACACATACGCACACATATACACACACGTATACACACACATATTTCTCTTCTTTGGCTTGGCTTCGCGGACGAAGATTTATGGAGGGGGTAAAAAAGTCCACGTCAGCTGCAGGCTCGTTTGTGGCTGACAAGTCCGATGCGGGACAGGCAGACACGATTGCAGCGGTTGCAGGGGAAAATTGGTTGGTTGGGGTTGGGTGTTGGGTTTTTCCTCCTTTGCCTTTTGTCAGTGAGGTGGGCTCTGCGGTCTTCTTCAAAGGAGGTTGCTGCCCGCCAAACTGTGAGGCGCCAAGATGCATGGTTTGAGGCGTTATCAGCCCACTGGCGGTGGTCAATGTGGCAGGCACCAAGAGATTTCTTTAGGCAGTCCTTGTACCTTTTCTTTGGTGCACCTCTGTCACGGTGGCCAGTGGAGAGCTCGCCATATAACACGATCTTGGGAAGGCGATGGTCCTCCATTCTGGAGACGTGACCCATCCAGCGCAGCTGGATCTTCAGCAGCGTGGACTCGATGCTGTCGACCTCTGCCATCTCGAGTACTTCGACGTTAGGGATGTAAGCGCTCCAATGGATGTTGAGGATGGAGCGGAGACAACGCTGGTGGAAGCGTTCTAGGAGCCGTAGGTGGTGCCGGTAGAGGACCCATGATTCGGAGCCGAACAGGAGTGTGGGTATGACAACGGCTCTGTATACGCTTATCTTTGTGAGGTTTTTCAGTTGGTTGTTTTTCCAGACTCTTTTGTGTAGTCTTCCAAGGGCGCTATTTGCCTTGGCGAGTCTGTTGTCTATCTCATTGTCGATCCTTGCATCTGATGAAATGGTGCAGCCGAGATAGGTAAACTGGTTGACCGTTTTGAGTTTTGTGTGCCCGATGGAGATGTGGGGGGGCTGGTAATCATGGTGGGGAGCTGGCTGATGGAGGACCTCAGTTTTCTTCAGGCTGACTTCCAGGCCAAACATTTTGGCAGTTTCCGCAAAGCAGGACGTCAGGCACTGAAGAGCTGGCTCTGAATGGGCAACTAAAGCGGCATCGTCTGCAAAGAGTAGTTCACGGACAAGTTTCTCTTGTGTCTTGGTGTGAGCTTGCAGGCGCCTCAGATTGAAGAGACTGCCATCCGTGCGGTACCGGATGTAAACAGCGTCTTCATTGTTGGGGTCTTTCATGGCTTGGTTCAGCATCATGCTGAAGAAGATTGAAAAGAGGGTTGTCGGACTCTGGCTTTACCTTACTCTTAATTTAGTCTATGTGTAGTCTGAGTCCAGCGTGTTCTTTGAATGAAGTGATAGGAGAAGGTATTCGGTTCAACAGTCAATTTATTACACAGCACAAGAATAAAACTTAACAGAGCTCTGGGTCAATCGTTAGTTCATAGGTCACCTGCACAGTGAGCTACTCCCCAAGACTGACCCCTATTGTCCAGTTGGCTCAGTTTATATAGATCAACCTTGTCATACAGAACAAAAGTTGGCTTCCTTTGCTAGATTTCATTATCATACAGAACAAAAGTTGTCTTCCTTTGCTAGATCTTTTTGCATAAGGGTTATCACAAGTCATCTCCTGTTTTGCAGATATCTGGGGTGTAGCACTCCCATCTTAATCCTCCAGGCCAGACTATCCTGTTGTGTTGATCAGAAATTAATTCATCCCCAGATATTTCTAATCACCATTCTGTTCCTGTCTGGCCAATTTCTGCTGTTCTCTGCTGGCCTCCTCCTGCCTTAATCTTCCTCCTAGACTGGTTTTCCATTCCCTTTGTTTCTTGCAGGCCATTCTTTGTTCTGATCTGGCCTGTGTCTCCTGTGCTACTCACCACCTCCTTTAGTTTGAGCATTCCTCCTAAATTGTTTTATGCATTTCCTCTCCCTGTATTTTGGAGCAGACAATTTTGCTCAGCCAACTTTGCTCCATGCTGTGATTGCCACTTAATCACATTCCTTTTTCCCTGAACCATGCAGTAAATATACACTTATTAATTAATCATTTATTTCATACTGTTTTAACCCCTAGATTCCAACAGTCCCCCTTTTGGTCTCATGAAAATGAGACCAACCACCTGTTACCTTATTAGACCGAGACCTCAGGATTTATTGCAAGGGCCGGCATCTCTGACCTCTTGTAGTCACTATACTCTTGGGAGGGCAGTAGTGACAAATACATGCCTTGGGGTCTGGGGATGTCTCTCTGTGACAACGCTCGTTGAATCAGGCACTGGAGGCAGGGAAGGATGCACGGGATCAGGACCAACGCCAACACCACAACTCCAGCAACTAGCACTGCAGTCTGTATCCATCCCCAGGCTCCAGAGAACAAGTTTCCCAGCCATGAGCTGCCACAGGGTCGCCAGGTCTGAACCGGGACATGAGCTAATTTGCGAATGCCAGATGAAATCTCTTTTACTGCTTGCCCATTGTCATCGATTTTTAAACAACAATTAGTGAGATTCAATTTCCCACACACTCCCCCTTCAGTGGCTAACAAGTAGTCTAAAGCTAAGCAGTTCTGAAACACCGTGGCCCTAATCTGTTGCACACACACATATATACACACACATATACACACCCATATATACACACACATATATATATATATATACACACACATATATATCTATACATATCTATAGATCTATATATATCCATCTATATATAATCTATATATCTATCTATAGATATATAGATCTATAGATATATAGATCTATATATACACACACACGCATACACACACACGCACCCGCTCTCCCCGCACACACCTATAGAAGCGCACATACACATGCACGCACCTTTACACACGCAAGTACCGATGCACGCACACACACCCTGAAACACGCACACACACCCCGATACACACACACACCCCGATACATGCACACACACCCCAATACATGCACACACCCCGATACACGTACACACACCCCGATACACACACACACAACCCGATACATGCACACACACTCCAATACACGCACACACACCCCGATACACGCACACACACCCCGATACACGCACACACCCTGATACACGCACACACACCCCTATGCATGCACACACACCCCTATACACGCACACATGCCCCTATACACGCACACACACCCCTATACATGCACACACACCCCTATACACGCACACACCTATACACACGCACACACCTATACACACACACACACACACACCTATACACACGCACACACACACACCTATACACACACAAGCACGCACACACATAAATAGACGCACACACATACGCGCGCTCATATATGCATGAGCCCATATACATGCGCCCATATACCCACCCACACACATATACACACACACACACATTTGTATACACACACACATTTATATACACCCATATATTTATATACACACATACGTACATACACACACACATATATATATATATATATATATTTATATACACATCCACACACACATATATATTTATACATACATATACGCTCCTCAGTTGGGCACTACAGTTACTACGGTGAGAAGGGTCTATTCTTGCGCTGTTACAAAATAGTTCACATTATCTTGACTATAGAACAGTCTGTTATTTAAATTACTTTTGTAGGAGTGAGTACTCTGCCCATTTGATCTGATGCTCATAACATTGATTGTCTATTGCTGTCCGTAGTGACTGTCTGACCTACTGAGTTCCTCTGATATTTTGTGCATTGCTTGAGCTGTCCTCTGCATAGGTTTTATGACTTAAAACTGAATATATAGTTTTAGGTCATAGTATTACCATAATTTGTCTGAATTATGAACTGTCAGATAATTTAAAATGCAGAAGTGTCTTGAGATTGAGTTGTCTTAATTCTGATAACATTAATTTAATTGTGTAGCCAATTATTAGATGATCATGTCAGATATAATTAATTACATCAATCAAGCAGGCTATGCTCTAATTATGTATCATTGATACATGTGTACAATTATTTTCATGAAATAAATAGAGCACACTTTGTCAGTTCTGCCCTATAAAGAAATCATTCCCTTAACTCTCAGAAAGCGTATGGTTTTTGTTTTCACACACATCGAGTGTCAGCTATCCTAGATCTAATATAATGCCTTTGTTCTGTGGCTTTCCACTTTTACATCACCTTAAACCAGTGGAGGAAAATAGACAACAAGCTGATCAGCTTACTACAGTGTACACTCATGCATAAATATGGCCACTGTGTTTAAAACAGAGGTCATGTTATCATATTTTGTGGCACAAATAGGGTTGATGCCAAGTACATTGCCCCCTGTCCCAAAACAAGGCATTGTGACCCCCCCCCCCCCACCAGTGGAGACTAGTGACACTAGAGACTCTCTATGCAATATAAACAGTGCTTTTTTCTGCTTTGTCGGAGGTTCATGGTAGGTGTTATATAGTCATGTCAATATTGAGAGAGAGCTGTTGGTGGTCGTAAATGGATGCGAGAAGTTTTGCAAGTTTCTATATTGAAGAAAGTTTATAGTGGAAAGTGATGATCGCCCACTGGAACGCATCCAGAGAAAGAACCTAAACAAGGCACCAGCTAGACCGCAGAAATTACTTCTACTACAATGCAACAACTTTGACTTAAAATACATACCAGGCAGGCAAAGAGATGCTTCTTATCATGACTTTCCCGAATGAAAAATATGAAATAGAAGGCATAGGGATCAAGATACATCATCTCATCAGTGTGTCCAGCAATAAATTAAGCCAGATCAGAGAAGAAACCATTAAGGATGATTGTTGCAAATGCTTTCTCAATAAGTAATACGAGGATAAAGCAGATGAGGCCTTTAATAGGTCAATATTGGTCTATCAGAGACGACATTTCATTGGAGAATGGTGTTCTGCTGGCTGGATGAAGACCTTAAACAATGCCCAAAGAGATTCTCCAGAAAATACATGAAGGTCACATAGGAATGGAAAAATACAAACTCAGAGCAAAGTCAGCCATTTATTGGACTGGTGTACAAAAACAAAGGCGAGAAATCAGACTGCTC
Organism: Narcine bancroftii; assembly: GCF_036971445.1. NCBI lineage: Eukaryota > Metazoa > Chordata > Chondrichthyes > Torpediniformes > Narcinidae > Narcine > Narcine bancroftii. The sequence continues at coordinate 183,115,668 of NC_091472.1, forward strand.
AAACTACAGGGGAATCACGCTGCTCTCCATTGCAGGCAAAATCTTCGCTAGGATTCTCCTAAATAGAATAATACCTAGTGTGGCCGAGAATGTTCTCCCAGAATCACAGTGCGGCTTTCGCGCAAACAGAGGAACTACTGACATGGTCTTTGCCCTCAGACAGCTCCAAGAAAAGTGCAGAGAACAAAACAAAGGACTCTACATCACCTTTGTTGACCTCACCAAAGCCTTCGACACCGTGAGCAGGAAAGGGCCTTGGCAAATACTAGAGCGCACCGGATGCCCCCCAAAGTTCCTCAACATGGTTATCCAACTGCACGAAAACCAACAAGGTCGGGTCAGATACAGCAATGAGCTCTCTGAACCCTTCTCCATTAACAATGGCATGAAGCAAGGCTGTGTTCTCGCACCAACCCTCTTTTCAATCTTCTTCAGCATGATGCTGAACCAAGCCATGAAAGACCTAAACAATGAAGACGCTGCTTACATCCGGTACCGCACGGATGGCAGTCTCTTCAATCTGAGGTGCCTGCAAGCTCACACCAAGACACAAGAGAAACTTGTCCGTGAACTACTCTTTGCAGACGATGCCGCTTTAGTTGCCCATTCAGAGCCAGCTCTTCAGCGCTTGACGTCCTGCTTTGCGGAAACTGCCAAAATGTTTGGCCTGGAAGTCAGCCTGAATAAAACTGAGGTCCTCCATCAGCCAGCTCCCCACCATGACTACCAGCCCCACTACATCTCCATCGGGGACACAAAACTCAAAACGGTCAACCAGTTTACCTATCTCGGCTGCACCATTTCATCAGATGCAAGGATCGACAACGAGTTAGACAACAGACTCGCCAAGGCAAATAGCGCCTTTGGAAGACTACACAAAAGAGTCTGGAAAAACAACCAACTGAAAAACCTCACAAAGATAAGCGTATACAGAGGCGTTGTCATACCCACACTCCTGTTCGGCTCCGAATCATGGGTCCTCTACCGGCATCACCTACGGCTCCTAGAACGCTTCCACCAGCGTTGTCTCCGCTCCATCCTCAACATTCATTGGAGCGCCTTCATCTCAAATGTCGAAGTACTCGAGATGGCAGAGGCCGACAGCATCGAGTCCACGCTGCTGAAGATCCAGCTGCGCTGGATGGGTCACGTCTCCAGAATGGAGGACCATCGCCTTCCCAAGATCATGCTATATGGCGAGCTCTCCACTGGCCACCATGACAGAGGTGCACCAAAGAAGAGGTACAAGGACTGCCTAAAGAAATCTCTTGGTGCCTGCCACATTGACCACCGCCAGTGGGCTGATATCGCCTCAAACCGTGCATCTTGGCGCCTCACAGTTCGGCGGGCAGCAACCTCCTTTGAAGAAGACTGCAGAGCCCACCTCACTGACAAAAGACAAAGGAGGAAAAACCCAACACCCAACCCCAACCAACCAATTTTCCCCTGCAACCGCTGCAACCGTCTCTGCCTGTCCCGCATTGGACTTGTCAGCCACAAACTAGCCTGCAGCTGATGTGGACATTTACCCCCTCCATAAATCTTCGTCCGTGAAGCCAAGCCAAAGATATACAAAGACATTGAAAATATGGTGGCTACATGTCAAATATGTCAAAAATACAGAAACATACAACAAGAGGAAATGATTTCCACAGAAGTACTTGCCAGGCCATGGCTCACAGTAGGAGCAGACTTGTTCATCGAGAATCAAGAGTGGTATTTAATAATAGCCTGTTACTACTCCAAGTTTCCATTCATGAAAAGGATGAAAGACCTGAGAGCATCAACTATCACCCCAGAAATGAGAGCGCTCCTTGCTGAACAAGGAATACCCGAGCAAGTAATATGTGACAATGGAACACAGTTCACGTCACAAGAATTCAGAAAGGTGGCTTCAGAGTATGGGTTTGTTACCACTACATCATCCCCATATTACCCCAAAGGTCATGGGTTCATTGAAAGACAAGTGCAAACTGTGAAATGCCCTCTAGTTAAGTGTCATGAAATAAAAGACCCAGACCTAGCTCTTCTATCATTACGAGCAACATGGGCTGACTTGAAGTCCCCGGCAGAACTTCTAAATAGCAGGAGATATAAAACAATTCTGCCAAGCAAAGTACACCCTCAGGAAGACCAGGAGGAAACCAGAAGAAGATTGGCTGACATGCAAGAAGAAGGATGCCAGCATTATAACAAACATTGCCAGAACTCTTCAGAGGGCAGCATGTGCATATTCAAGAGTCAATATTGAAAACATGGACCCCAGCAAAGGTCATCAGAGGAGCTGAGACATCAAGATCATACATTGTTGAGCAGACTCTGGCAATCAGGTGAGGAGGAACAGAATTCACATCTGGCCGACACAAGATGTGATGAAGCAGAAAGCTTTAATACCACCAAAGCCTGCAACACCAATATCAAGTGAGGTATCAAGAGACCACAACCACTAATATCGAGTTGTCAGGTGAAGCACAACAAGCTACATCACCTGCACCTGTACCAGTAGCATAGAGGTCAACGGTCGCAGCCAAATCCACAAGATGGCGAAGGAACATACAGCTACCAATGCGATATTGATAAGAACTATTTAAAAATAGTTGTGTAAATAAACTAGTGTACAAGTTCAGTTACTTAAGTTGCACTGGAAAGAAAATGATAAAGAACACTAAATGCTTCTTTATCTTGAGAAGGAGGGATGTTATATAGTCAGGATAATGTGAACTATTTTGTAACCGCACATGAATACACCCTTCTTAATGTAATAACTGTAGTGCCCCACTGGGGGGGCATATGTATATATGTATGTGTGAACAGTTTCTTGAGATGGTGGAAGACATCAGTCTCATTTGTTATTTGAATCTTGCACATCTAAGTTAAGAAGCATCCCAAGTAACTCCAGAGACATAACAGTAGGCAACTATGTTCTGGGCACAAATGTTACTTTGTTGAAAGGTTGTCAAAATCTTGCTTCGATTTCTGAGCAGTTGCCAATAAAATTGAAGATTTTGCACATCTGTGAAATTCCTGCTTTTGTATCATTCAACCATACCATATTCCTTAATGCTAGATATGACATCAGCTCATGGAGAACTTTCTCCTCAATTCGCCTCGATCATTTTATGCAAATGATTTGACGGCAATTGCTTACTTCGAGTAAAGCCAATACTTTCATTTACCTAAGGAATTCAACTGCTTTATTCAACTTTAGACCAATTCTCTGATGCGATCTGGAGCTGAATGACCCTGTCAAAGCCCAAAATGGGGATCACCAAGAAGGATGATAGATAAAACTCCAGTTTGATAGCACTCAACAGCACCATCTTTCACTTTGCAAAATATCGAGGATAGCATGATGTTCTTCATTTTATAGTTACAATGCGTCAGGAGAAATTTCTATATTGTTGGCTATTTACCAGCATTGACACAGCATTGAACCAGCTTGGCTAGAAGCTTGCTACTTCTGCAGACCAAATCTATAGTAATGCAATTTGGTCCATGGTGTATGCTTTATCTGGTCTTCTTGGCCACTTCTTAATATACAAGGTGAATCTGACTTAAAATTTGTCATTTTGATGATGGGGACCAAGGGAGAAGATAATTCATTTGGTACTGAAGATCAGAAATGTTTCAGCTTCATCTTTGTCACTTCTCTGGTTCGATCTATCATTTTTAAGCAAGAGGAATGTTCTTGGTGATCCTTTGGACACCATGTAAAGTGTAGAGCTTTGATATGAACCTTCATTGATAGCCATGTGTGCTTGTCATATGATGAATTGGGCTGTGACTGAAGGTTGACAGGTGAAGAGGAAGATTATAGGATTCTTGCAGGTCCTCAGAGCCATGCTGCCCAATTGTCTGATTTTATTGCTTCCTGTGCAGGTGGCAGGAGGGTCTCATGACCCCTATTTTCTTGCACCTCCAGCAAATGCTGGAGCTCACCTTCTGCAGGGCACCATTCTTTGTTTCCCTTGCGAGATTCAAATAGAACATCTGCTACTGCATCTTTGGCTTGGCTTCGCGGACGAAGATTTATGGAGGGGGTAAAAGTCCACGTCAGCTGCAGGCTCGTTTGTGGCTGACAAGTCCGATGCGGGACAGGCAGACACGATTGCAGCGGCTGCAGGGGAAAATTGGTTGGTTGGGGTTGGGTGTTTGGTTTTTCCTCCTTTGCCTTTTGTCAGTGAGGTGGGCTCTGCGGTCTTCTTCAAAGGAGGTTGCTGCCCGCCAAACTGTGAGGCGCCAAGATGCACGGTTTGAGGCGATATCAGCCCACTGGTGGTGGTCAATGTGGCAGGCACCAAGAGATTTCTTTAGGCAGTCCTTGTACCTTTTCTTTGGTGCACCTCTGTCACGGTGGCCAGTGGAGAGCTCGCCATATAACACGATCTTGGGAAGGCGATGGTCCTCCATTCTGGAGACGTGACCCATCCAGCGCAGCTGGATCTTCAGCAGCATGGCCTCGATGCTGTCGACCTCTGCCATCTCGAGTACTTCGACGTTAGGGATGAAAGCGCTCCAATGGATGTTGAGGATGGAGCGGAGACAACGCTGGTGGAAGCGTTCTAGGAGCCGTAGGTGATGCCGGTAGAGGACCCATGATTCGGAGCCGAACAGGAGTGTGGGTATGACAACGCCTCTGTATACGCTTATCTTTGTGAGGTTTTTCAGTTGGTTGTTTATCCAGACTCTTTTGTGTAGTCTTCCAAAGGCACTATTTGCCTTGGCGAGTCTGTTGTCTATCTCATTGTCGATCCTTGCATCTGATGAAATGGTGCAGCCGAGATAGGTAAACTGGTTGACCGTTTTGAGTTTTGTGTGCTCGATGGAGATGTGGGGGGGCTGGTAGTCATGGTGGGGAGCTGGCTGATGGAGGACCTCAGTTTTCTTCAGGCTGACTTCCAGGCCAAACATTTTGGCAGTTTCCGCAAAGCAGGACGTCAAGCGCTGAAGAGCTGGCTCTGAATGGGCAACTAAAGCGGCATCGTCTGCAAAGAGTAGTTCACGGACAAGTTTCTCTTGTGTCTTGGTGTGAGCTTGCAGGCGCCTCAGATTGAAGAGACTGCCATCCGTGCGGTACCGGATGTAAACAGCGTCTTCATTGTTGGGGTCTTTCATGGCTTGGTTCAGCATCATGCTGAACTGCATACTGCTGTTATAAAGCCCCTCTCTTTTAAGTGGCTGCTTCTAATCTATCCTTAACTGTTGGAAACCATTCACAACCACCCCACCCCCGACACCATCCCTTTACCAATCTCCACTGAAAAAATGTGTGATTACTGCTGGAATCTTTATGTTGGCATGCAACCTGCATGACATTGTATGGCCCTGCATCACTCATTTCAACCAATTTTGCAGGGGTTATTGACTTTAGTTCCAAATAATTAATCTTGACTTGCATGAGAAATTTTGAAGTGCCCTGCAAATTGTTGGCAATCAAGAGAGAAAATTGCTTGGTGTAGAGTTATTTGGTTCCCTTGTGTCATTTCCTTGGATTTGTAATGTAAACAAATGATGTTGGTTGTTATTTTAGAATTTATGCATTTTGTTCAAGGATGAAACTGAAATTATCTAAAGATAGTGCAAAATCTTGAAATGTGTGGCAGAAACTATTTATCTCCCCCCCCCCAAATTAAAGTAAGTGCTTCAGAATCCTTTCCTGGATGTTGTTTCAGAATTTATACTGTCATCTCTGCAGCAAGTCAAATATTTTCAAAGTCCTCACTGTTATTTGATTTTCTGCTGTCTCTCCTCGTTCCTCACCAGCCCACCCCCTCAGCTAGTCTGCGTGCCTCCTTCCTGACTGTAGTGTTGCTGCCTACTCGGGTAACAGAGGTAACATTCTTGTCATAAGTTAATCAACATATCAATGATTCTGCCTTCCCCAGCCACTTGAATTCCCTTTTCAATGTCATGAAGCCTTTTAAATGCCAGTTTCCTCATTCTTGAGATTAAAAGCACATCAGAATGAACCTCATCCAGTTAAGCTCATTTTAGTCCAGTTTGGAAAAACTGAATAAGCATCATTATATGTGGTGATATGTAATTACACCACTAGGTCACCAGGGTCATCCCGATGACCTTGTAATATAAAGCAGTCCAGAGCTACAGTCTAGCCTTCCAGGTTCATCTTGGAGAGAGACAAGACCTCTTAGTGTACATATTGTTTATTAAAGTGGTCTTATACTCGCACTGCTGGTGTGATTATTATCAGTACAATTTAATAAACTAATATCATAGCTACTAGGATGGAAGCTGCTTCTGCTCCAATGCACGTTCCCGACTACCTGGAGATTTCCTGAGGAATGGAATCCAGGAATGACCAGCACACACATGCATCCGAGGACAGAGATGGCGAGGGACCACTGTACTGGAATCATGGTGGAATGCGGGAAAGACCAGAGAAGTATGATAGGGCAGGTAAGAAAGAGCCAAGAGCCCTGTCTGCCTGTGGGTTCGCCGGTACAGGCGCCGCTGACCCCAAACCCCAGTCCAATTAGAAAGGAGCCACTACAAGTGCGGGTGGAAGGATCTCTACAAGTCATGCTTCCAATTGCCACGTATGTGCAGAATTCCCAACCACTCCAGAGCCAGGGAAAGCAGACACGGCTACCATCACTCCCCCAGCAGCAGCTTCCCCAGTACTACGGAGACTTGACGCTACCACCGGGATCCCCCCTAAGCCCACTGCAAATGTCCCAAAGCCAGAGACTCAGCCAACAGCGCCAAGCACTGTTACTCCTCCAGCAGACAAAGCCCCACAGAGGCTCTACCAGCAGGTCCCAGTACCCCAGGGTCCACCCTTGCTACACCTAAACCCAGAGACCACGTGGAGACCGGGAACAACCCCGGGGTGCCCCCACATTACCTAAGGGACCAGAGACTGCGGCTTAGCCATGTGCTGTGACCAGACAGGCTGGAGCAAGACCCCAGAAATCCCGGAGCTGGCATGCACTTTGGCCACTGGCAGAGATGCTTTCAAATTACGTGGAGGGTGCTGAGGCATCAGATAAAGAGCTATTAATGCTGCTGTTAGCCCAGCTGGGAGACCACCCTTACTCCCTTATACAGGATGCCAGGTCCTACCAAGAGGCAATGAGCACTTTACAGAGGGATTATAGTAAGGGGCATCGCGAACTCCTCTCCTGGAACAGGCTCATGACCAGGTCACAACAAATAGGGGAGTCTGCCAAGAGACTTTATACTCTCTCTGAAAGACCTGGCGAAAGGCTGCAACTTTAAAGCAGTATCAGCTCAGGAGTATGTGGAGGACCTTATTAGGGATAGAATTGTTGCGGGCATACAGTCCACTCAATCGAGATATCAATTGCTGGAGAAAGGAATGGTAGGGCTAGATTTTTCCTTTCTAAGTGAATCTTCTTCCATATATTGAGCAAATGATGAAATCCTGGTGAGCTTTTATATTGTATCGGCTTTTCATCCCATTTGTAAAGTATATGTTCCGGTACCTTCTCGCCTATTTTATCTAGCTCTCTCTTGGTCCAATCTGGTTTTTCCCTTGTCTGATAAAAATCTAATACCTTAATTGTCCTGCTCTATAATAATTTTTAAAGTTTGGTAACTGCAAACCACCTTGGTTGTACCTCTGTTAATTTATCTAACGCTATCCTCGGTTTCCCCCATTTCCTTAAAAATTTCCTTATTATTATTTTTAGTTCATTAAAGAATTTCTCTGTTAAGGGAATTGGTAACGATTGAAATAAGTATTGTATCCTTGGGAAGACATTCATTTTAATGCAATTTGCCCTCCCTATCAACATTAGTGGTAATTCTTTCCAATGTTTTAAATCTTCCTGCAATTTCTTTATTAGTGGCTGATAATAATTTAAGCCACCTGTACAAATTAAATTATCTAATCTAATACCTAGGTATCGGATTGCTTGTGTTTGCCATTTAAATGGTGATTCTTTTTAAAATTCTGTATCATCCACATTACTCATTGGCATCGCTTCACTTTTATTTGCATTGATCTTTTACCCCGATATTTCTCCATATTCCTTCAATTTCTTATGTAGTCCTTTTATTGATATTTATGGTTCTGTTAAGTATACTATAATGCCATCTGCAAATAAACTGATTTTATACTCCTTTATTTTTATCCCTTTTATTTTATTTTCTGTTCTTATCAGTTCTCCCAATGGTTCTATTGCTAAAGTGAACAGTGAGGGAGATAGTGGACATCCATGTCTAGTTGACCTACTTAATTTAAATTGGTTCGATACATATCCATTTACTATTACCTTCGCCAATGATCCATTATATAATGCTTCAATCCAATTAATATATTTTTTCTGGAAGATTGAACCTCTGTAGTACTTTGAATAAATAATTCCATTCTACCCTGTCAATGGCTTTTCTGCATCTAAAGCTACAGCCACTGTTGGCTTCTTATTTCCTTGAACTGCATGAATTAGATTAATAAATTTACAGACAATTGGTGGGGTGAGATGAGGTAGAGACTATTGCAAAAGCTTTAGAAAGCACCAGGAAAGAATTGGAGGGGTACTCACAGGACCCTGGGGCTGGGACAAACATCACACTGCTGGACTCTCTAGCCCCACGAAAAGAAAAGTATGCTGCCTCACAGGAATTCACAGGAGCAGCAGCACACCTTGAGGGTCCCAAGTGCTTTTTCTGTGGACAAAGAAAGTACCCCAGAGCCCTCTGCCCTGCCAGAGAAAATGTCTGTTCCAACTGTGGAAAACATGGGCATTATGCAAAAGTCTGCAGAAGCCCCAAGGCCACAGCCAAGGGCTATTCTCATGCTAATGAGGCAGGAAAGCTCTTCTTTCTCCACAGAAAAACAGAAGAATGCCATGTGCAGCTGGCCATCTTAGACAAATGCTACAGAGCAGAGGACACAGTCTTCAGGAGATGAATATGATGCCGAGTACTATCGGATGGAAGGACATAAAGCCAGACTTGCTTCCCTACGCATGAATCAGGTGAGTCCACACAATTTATCTGATGCCACTGTGTGCACCAAAATTAATGATGTGAGGGTAAATTGCTTAATAAATAGTGGAAGCACTGAAAGTTTTATTGACCAGGCGTTAGTCAATCACCTTGCCCTCCCCACATGCCCGAGTGAGCACCGGATCCTGTTAGCAGCCAGCAGCCGAGGTAAAACAGTTTTGCAAGGTTACTCTAGAAATCCAGGGCACAAAATACGAAGGTTTCAATTTATTAGTAATCCCTCACCTCTGTGCCCCAGTACTATTGGAGTTAGATTTTCAGTGCCAGTTAGAAAGCATTACAATAGTGCACAACGGACCTCACCCCCCCCCACCCCCCCCACTACGCCTTACGAAAAAACAACACTGCAGCCTATGTCCTGAACATTGAACCCCCTCCGCTGTTCACACACCTGACCTCAGAATGCACACCAATAGCCACAAAGAGCAGGAAGTACAGTCTGAGGGACAGAGCCTTCATTAGGATAGAGGTCCGCAGGCTACTACAGGAGGGCATCATAGAGCAGAGCACCAGCCCCTGGAGAGCCCAGGTGGTTGTAGTAAAGTCAGGAGAAAAACTGCACATGGTAGTGGATTACAGCCAGACAATCAACAAATTTGCACAACTAGATGCCTACCCCCTGCCACGCATAGCAGACATGGTCAACAACATTGCGCAGTACAAGGTGTTCTCCACCATAGACCTGAAGGCAGAATACCACCAACTGCGCATTAGAAACAGCGATTGCATTTACACAGCATTTGAGGCTGACGACAGGCTGTATCAATTTCTGTGACTCCCCTTCGGTATCACCAATGGAGCATCCTTGTTTCAGAGAGAAATGGACCAAATAATAGACGAGTTCCAACTGAAAGTGGTGTTCCTCAACTTAGACAACGTGACAATCTGTGGCCACACAGGAGGATCATGACACGAATTTAAAACACTTCTTCCAGGCAGCCGAGGAAAGGAACCCATCGTACAACAGGGAGTTGCCAATCCAGAGCTACATAGTGCAGAATGGGGAAAATCAGCCCAGACCCACCCGTATGCGCCCTCTCCTAGACCTCCCAATGCCACACATGCTGAAAGCACTAAAAATGTGTTTGGGACTGTTCGCTTACTACGCCCAATAGGTCCCCAACTATGCCGACAGGGCCCGCCCACTTATAAAAGCTTCAATTTTCCCCCACTATGCCTAGCAGCCACAGAGCATTCAGGGACATTAGGGACCATAATCGCTAAAGCTACCATGCAGTCCATAGATGAGTCAATCCCGTTTCAAGTAGAAACTGATGTATCCGATGTGGCTCTGGCAGCCACCCTAAACCAAGACGGACGACCGGTGGCCTTTTTCTCGCGAAGCCTACAGGTGTCAATGGTAAGACACTCAGCAATAGAGAAGGAGGCCCTAGCCATTGTGGAAGCAGTAAGGCACTGGTGACATTATCTGTCATGCAAACACTTCACCCTCGTCACAAACCAACGGTCTGTGGCTTTTATGTTCAATAACCAGAACAGGGGGAGAATTAAGAACAACAAAATCCTGCGCTGGCGGATAGAATTGTATTTAACTACGACATTCTATACCACCCCGGGAGACTCAACGAGCCCGCAGACGCGCTGTCCAGAGGCACTTGTGCCAGCCTTAACCAAATGTCCCAGATGCAGAGCTTGCACAATGAGCTGGGCCACCCGGGGTTCGCTAGACTGTTTCACTTCATTAAAGCACAAAACCCCCCATTTTTGGTAGAGGAAGTGAGGTCAGTGAACAAGCGCTGCCCCATCTGTGCGGAATGCAAACTGCAATTTTACCGGCCAGACAAAGCCACCCTGATAAAAGCTACCAAACCTTTTGAGCGCCTCAGCCTAGATTTTAAAGGCCCACTCCCGTCCAATAATAGAAATGTCTATTTCCTAAACGTAATAGATGAATATTCCCATTTTCCCTTTGCAATCCCGTGTTCTGATGTATCGGCAGCCACTATTATAAAATGTCTCCAACCCATCTTCAGCATATTTGGGTACCCAAACTACATACACACAGACAGGTGTGCTGCATTCATGAACACAGAAGTACAGCAGTACCTGCAGTAGAGAGGGATTGCTACCAGCCGCACTACAAGTTACAATCGCAGGGGGAATGAACAAGTCGAAAGGGAAAATGCCACTATCTGGAAAACAGTCCTCTTGACCTTAAAAGCAAAAGACCTGCCTGTTACTAGATGGCAAGGAGTGTTGCCAGAGGCCCTACTCTCTATATGTTCTTTGCTGTGTACTGCCACTAACATGACCGTATCTTTCCTTTCACAAGGAAAGCCATGACGGGCCCAGTGCTGCCTAAATGGATGATGACACCGGGACCTGTTCCCTTTTGGAAGCACTGCAGACCCCACAAAGAGGACCTGCTGGTGGATTAAGTGGAGTTGAACCCTCAGTACGTCTTCATCACATTCCCAGATGTAAGAGAAGGCTCGGTGGCCACCAGGGATCTCGCGCCGCCCGGATGTGTGAGCAACGCGGAGGAAACACAGATGTCAATGGACCAACAAGGAGAGCAGCAGCAGTCACTAGAACAGTCGTCCATCGAGTCACCTCAGAGGACTATACCACCCACCCCGGAAATCAGGACCCTGGGTACGCCCGCCCCACAAAATATCACCACCCAAGACTTGATGGCAGGACCTAATCCCATACAAGAGGATCCTCAGCCCCTATGGCCATCTAGTACTTCCCACTCCCACCTCCACCAAGAAAGCCAGATGAAGCCATGAAAAATTTTGGACTCATGAACTTACAAAGAAGGAAAGGAAGACGGGGTGGGGGTGGGGGGGGGAAATAATTTTTTTAAGGGGGGGTGTGAATGTGGTGATATGTAATTACACCACTAGGTCACCAGGGGTCATCCCAGTGACCTTGTATATAAAGCAGTCCAGAGCTACAGTCTAGCCTTGCAGAGAGACAAGACCTCTTAGTGTACATATTAGTTTATTTTTTCTTCTTTCTTTTTCTTCCAGTTTCTTGCTGATATGGAAATTTTGTTATTCTTTGTGAATTTTTACATTGTGGAATTAATCCCTAGCAACTCAACAAAGTTAGCATTGAGTTTTGTTGTTATTTTTTTTCCCTATCAATATTTTGCAGACATAATCAGCTCATCCACACTTCACATTGACTTTTGAAGAGCTGTATTGATCCAACATTGATACTGCAATACAAGAAATTAAGAATAGGGCATACAATTTTATTCTTAGAGGACATATGCCATCTAACTTTCCTTTCAAGCTTGAAATGTAGATTCCTTTCCACTATCATTTCATAGATATTTGCCATGACTGGATAGAATTATGCAATTGAATCTGCTCCGTGTTGAATAACGTTCGCCGGGACTAATTTGATCTCAATGATCGCTCTCAGTTTCAGTTCCTGAAAATCTGAAGCACTCCTGAACGGAATCAAAATGTAGTTCTTGAAACCAGGTGGTAATCACAACGACTCATTATATGAAATAGGGTTATTGATAATGTTTATGTTTATTTAATTTGACTATGAAGTTAATAGTTTCTGCTCTTATGAAAATTTAGTTTTTAAAATTTGACTCAAGATTTCTTTGTTTTTCGAATACGCTTCTTGACTTTAAACACAAAATATCTTCTGCAAATAATCTTGAATAAAGGTGATTGTTAGAAAAGATAATTTATGGGCGAGATCTGCATTGAAGTTCTGGTGAAAATGACCTTGTTAATGATGCTCGACTTGCAATTTGATGTGGTATAAGCCGAATCCAGAAGTTATTACTTTATTACTTTAAAACCAGAAGCATGTCAAGCTCCCCAAACCCCTACCACTGAAATAATCAGCATGGCAGTCCTTTAAAATCTCCTTCTTTCAGCATGAAAACATCTTGATGTTTATTTGAGGCAACCTACTGGAAGATTAAATTTTCCTTGGAGTGTTCTGCTGTTCTTGGTCCAAACTGGTTATAGTGTGGTTTTACAGGAAGTTGGAAGAGGCTGGCTTACTAGACCACGAGCAACAACTTTGCCTCAGTTGCAACAAAATTAAAACTGCTCATGAGAAATATAGATATGTGGCGGCTCACCACGAGGCAGGCGAACTGGCCCCGCTTGTAAGCCACGTGGTGGGGCAGATGGCCAAAATGGCACCATTGGGGGTGTTCCTTTCCTCCCAGCACGGGGCTCAGAAACCTGTGCTGGGGACCACGTGATGCCCGGGTGACATCAGCGCCCTCCAGCACGGTTCTCAGCCAGGTCTGGGCTGGGAGTACAAGTGCAGCCCAGCAGCCTGCAATAAACCAGTCTGCTCACTGAGCTCAACCCGTCAGCTGTGTGTGTGTTATTGCAGGAGCAGTGTAGCTGCCACCCCAGAGGCGCACGCCCCATAAAGTGAGCAAAGCCCTGATTCCTCTACAAAGCACAAGATTACACAATATTGTAATTACAGTAAAATCCCTGGTGTCTGGCACACATGTGGATTGGTAGATGCCGGATAAGTGAAATTTCTGGTTGCTTGAGATGGTGTTGAGTGGATTGGTGAAGTAATGGCGATATGTACCAAATTTTAGACTTCAATATTTTTTTACCTATTTATTTTGCACAATTATTTTGCCATTTTCTTTTGGCTCCCAATTGCTTGAATTCTGGATATTAGGGGTTTTACTACAATTACAAAATATTGCAATTTTCTATTCAATTAATTAAATTAATTATTAGAGAATTTGTGGTCAGAAAACAGTTTCATGTGACTTCATTCATAATAGAGATATTAAAGCAGCACTTTAAAGTAAGGCATTTTGCACAGAAAGTAAACCTGGTCTTACTGCTCATCTAGTTGCTAAAACAAAGATGTATTGATATCATTTTGTCAGGTAAAAATAAAAACGTAATAAATATATGCATGAAAATTTGTTGTCTGTGGCTTTAATGTACTCGATGCATCATTTCTTGTCTTAAAAATTCACAAACATCAGGATTTCCCCCTCCCTTTCATTTATGCCACATAATTTCAACCATAATCATAAGGTTAGCAGATAGATCTGAAAACATGTAAAGATTATTCAAGCCATTCTGTCCACATACAACTTCCTGCAGTTCTTTCTTTGAAGAACTTTAACCCAGATTTCAGCCATTAATCAGTGCATGATGCTCAATGCTGACTTCAATAAAAAGTACTGATTACAATAGTCCTCACTCTGAACATGGACCAAACACTGGATAATTTTTTCCCATTACAGATGTCTTTCATTGCATTCTGCAGGTGTAGCAAATTAAGTGCCAAAGATCTCACTCCACACTCAATATCAGTGAAGCTTTGTTTTTGAAACAAATGCCAAGTTTATTGTCAAGTGATTCACCAGTCTCACTGCTTGTAGGAAGAAGCTGTTTTTCTGCCTGGTGGTGCTGGTTCTGACACTCCTATATCTTTCTCTATCTATCTCAATGGGAGCAGCTGAAAGATGCTGTGCGTGGGAAGGGACCCTCAATAATTTTGCATGCCCTCTTCAGACAATGATCCCAGCAGATCACATCGATGGAGGGGAGAGAGACTCCAGTGATCCTCTCTGCCACACTGGTGGTCTTGTGGATTGACCTCTGATCCATTTCTCTGCAGCAACCATACCACACTGACGCAACTGGCCAGGATATTCTCAATAGAGCACCTATAGAAGGTTGGCACGATGGCAGCCGGAGGAATTTAGTATTTTAAACTTACAAAAACATCAGAAATATTCTCAAATTTAAGTAATGTAAAACTCTTAAACATGCTTAAAATTGAATTACCAAGCCTTTAGAGAGAATTTTCATTTTTTACAAAAAGTATGAAAGATTCTAATAGGACTTGACAAGCTGCTTTATATTTGCCACCTGGGTGGCTCACAGCTGTTCCCTTCCATTAAAATCTCTGTTATGGGAAAACAATGTTACCAGTGCCTCATATCTGTTGGAGTCTTCTGGCGACTTATCTTTTAAGTACTGGATAATTAGCCCAGGTTTTCAGTCCCTTCTGAAATGTATTGATTTCAGTGTTGAATTCAGCCTACAGAGTGGAGTCAAATAGCTAACAGCCTTTGAAGACTTTCTAGCTTTGAATGTACAGGTATTCAGAAATTCTCACCATTTTCAAGGAGTAATAAAGGGGAACAACTGGTTAATTTACTGTAACTGCAAATGGAACCCAGACTATTAACGCCTTTCTTTTAACTTGCACGGAGAATTTCATCCTTTCACTCACTGTTGTAAGCACAGTTCTGCACCAAATGTGACATAGCTGTATATTTTTTAAAAAAGACAAAAGTCTCTAGGTATAAGTTGCTCTGGAGTTCCTTTATTCATTTAAATATATTCTTAACCAGCTTTCTGTCACCCTTGGGCAAAATGAAATGATTTTTTTTGATGTTTAACTCTTCAAAATTAAATGCCAATTAGCTGGCAAGTAAAATGGCCTGCAACCCAATATTTTTTTGGTATAACAATGTAGATTATTTGGTGAAAATTAAAATCCAATTTATTTTTCTGGTTTTTTTTTAATGCTAAATGAAAATTAGATCAGTCCTTTTTCAATAGCGCTGGTTGAAAGAGGAAATCTGCTTGGCTTTTATTGCAGTGAAGAATTCTTGTTTTATTTCTTCCCCACAGATTTGTAAAATAAAACATTTCCCTGATAAATTATAATACTAGACATTTCCAACAAGAAATCTGGCCTTTCTCCCTTGATGCATTTGTTAAAATTGTCTGGTTTAAATTATTGTGAAAGACCCCACTCTGCAAACTAATGGTGCTAAAAGAATTGAGCCTCCAATATTATCTGCTGACTGACACCAAAGCTATTTGCTAGGATAATCATGCAAACTTTCTGCTTAATTGTTTTATCTTATGGAGGAGTTTGTTTCACTTTCGGGAAGAATAATTCAATTTCTAATTGGCTTTAAGTGATATTGATCAATTTGTATAATTTAATTTCCTGAAGTATGCATGGGCCAATT
This sequence comes from Narcine bancroftii, assembly GCF_036971445.1. Lineage (NCBI taxonomy): Eukaryota > Metazoa > Chordata > Chondrichthyes > Torpediniformes > Narcinidae > Narcine > Narcine bancroftii. The sequence continues at coordinate 183,131,644 of NC_091472.1, forward strand.
CAAAATAACAACAACATAATAAAATAGCAAGTACTTCCCTTTTGTTCAAAATTGATGATGCATAATTTAATATTTCACATTGTGAGCTGAGGAATTTATGTGTTTAGAGGAAGAGGTGTTTACCTTGGATCGTCATCTTGTTGTGGTGTTAAAGCTTCTGTGGTCCTGTGATCCTGAGAGTGATGCCATCTGTAGCTATGCTCCTGGCACGGCCACGTATGGTGGTAAGGCAGAGGGCGAGATCCCTGACAAAGAATAATCCAACCAAGTCCTCAATGGTGGAACAGGTGGACGAAGTTACTCTGAACTCAATGGCTGTGAAGGTGGATGAAAGCTGCCACAAATCCATCAGCTCCAATTGTCGCGGTTTCCATGCCATTGGATCTAGTTAGTTGATTTGTGAAGTTTGTAGAGTACAACATCAAGTATACATTAAACAAATACACACATGGCATCTTCGTTTTGTGAATCAATGGAATAATGGCCATCATCCTCAACCTCGCGGTTTAGAATGGTAAATTTGATTCAAAAACAAAAGTAAACATTTAAAGTGTTATCTTAACATTTTCCTCAAATATTTTAGAATCTACCGCTTTGAGTTGGAATTAATGATGCTCACTTAAAGGCAAAGAGTGGAGTCTTTGAAGTCCAACAAATGAAAGTCCAGGCAAGTTTGCTAATGACACTAAGATTGGAGGTGTTATGGGCGGTGAGGAAGGCTTTCAAAGCTTGCAGAGGGATCTAGACCAACTGGAAAAATGGTCAGTGAATGGGAGATGGAATTAAATGCAGGCAAGTGTGAGGGGTTGCATTTTGGAAGGGCAATCCAAGGTAGGACATACGAGGTTAATAGTAGGGCCCTGAGGAGTGTGGAGGAACAAAGGGATCTGGGAATACAGATACATACGTAGACAGGGTTGTAAAGAAAGCTTTTGGCATCTTGGCCTTCATAAATCAAATATTGAGTATAGAAGTTGGGATGTTATGGTGAGGTTGGATAAAACATTAGTGAGGTCAAACATGGAGTATTGTGTGCAGTTCTGGTCTCCCAATTACAGGAAGGATATCAATAAGATTGAAAGGGTGCAGAGAAGATTTACTAGGATGTTGCCAAGTCCTCTGGAGTGGAGTAACAGGGAAAGATTAAACAGATTAGGATGTTATTGCTTGGAGCATAGAAGAATGAGGGGAGATTTGATAGAGGTTTACAAAGTTATGAGGGGTATAGACAGTAAATGTGAGTAGGCTCTTTCCCCTTAGATTAGGAGAGATAAATAGGAGAGGACAAGGCTTTCGTGTGAAAAGGGAAAGGTTTAGGGGAACATATAGTCACTCAGCAAATGGAGGGAGTGTGGAATGATGTGATAAATGCAGGCTCAAACTCAAGTTTTTAAGAATAAATTGGATAAATACATGGATGGGGGAGGTCTAGAGGGTTATGGATTGGTTGCAGGTCAATGGGACCAGCAGAATGTTTTGGCACAGACTAGAAGGGCCAAATGGACTGTTTTCTGTGTGGTAGTGTTCTATGGTTCGATCAGAAGTCCAGGAAGCAGATAGGCAATAAATTAGACTGGTTTAGATCCAGCAATGTGGATTGTTAACAAATAAAGGTGGACCTCTCCCAAAGATGGATTTTAAGTTTGGTTTGGCCTACGTCTCTTTGTTGATCTTGAAGGATCTTCCCATAAAGTTTAACTCAGCTCCACGGTGGAGATTTCCCCTTTTCTAAGGTGGTTTAACGAGATTTATAGCTGCAACATGCAGTGTGAGCAGACAGTTAAATTGAAGTATTCATATTCTGTAAACCAGAAAGTTAAAAAGCAATCATTTTTAATTTTTTAAGCACTTCACAAGCATGTACATTATACAATATGGATAGTTTGCTGTTAGAACTTGAAATTATAATTATAAATTATGGCCTGGTAATTTACTGTACGAGAAGAGATAAAGCAGACTCTACAGAGTTGAGAAGGAGAAGTGATCTCACGATGCATATAAAATGCATAGAGGAGTGGTTGAATGCAGAGATAATGTTTTCCCTGCCTGGGTTCTCTCGAACCAAAGGTCAGAGATTCATAATAAAGGATTAGTCACTTGGAACTGAAGAGAAGAAAGTTCTTCATGCGAAGAGGAATTTTTAGAATTCTTTACCCAAGAGAGTTGTGGCTGTGTAGTTGCTCAGTATATTAGTTTGACAGTTTTAGATATTAAGAGTTTATGGTACTGGTATGCAAATGTAGCATTGAGGAAATACATCATCCAATAACTCATTGAAGGGTGAAGCAGACACAGTGAAGGGCTGGTGAATGTTCTATTCCTCCTAATCCTTGTGGAGTTCTCATCAGATAAAAGTTAACAGCAACACAGAAAAGGGATGCAACTGAAATGCTTTGTAAAGGACCTTACTGGAGTTCAGAGAAGCAGAAGGGTGGAGTGATATAGATGGTGAAGTCTGGAACTTAGTGCAGTGACTAATCATGTCGACTGAGCACAGCAATGCTGATGCTATGTCCAGATTGCCATTAGAATCTGATGTTCCAAATAGAGAAGGCATGTTCTACTTTTCACATGTAAAAGAGTTGCCCATCATGTCAGGAGACATTGTTCAGTGATACAATCAAGAGGCAGGAGTACCACAATTGGAAACCAACAGAGATTTCATGTGTCAAATGTGTGAAGAAAGTTACAGGGTGAAAGATGGAAATGATGAACATGCATCATCAGGCTGAGAGCCAGTGAGCACATGAATGTGAATCAGTGCCAGTTATAAATCAGGAAATATTTGAGTTCAAGTTAATATTGGGTGGAAGGTGGGCCAACCATGGGAGCATAATCTGTTAAAGCAGCATGTGTAATGGTTTCAACTGCAGCTGAGCTGAGGCACATGATATAGAGAATATCATTCATGGCAGAGGGAAATGATAATCTTAGGACTCACCCATCTTCAGAATGTAACGTCAGGCAAATCATATATCCAAAGTTGCGAATGATTAAATACTAGGATGTATTTAATGGCTACAGGGCAGAGTTTACGATGCATTTCTGTAATGGATAGAAACACTCCATCACAATTGGCTCTGACCAGCAATCTATTCATGATTCAGATCTTCCTTTTTCAGGATGCTCCTTAGCAGTTACTCTCATTCTAAACTCCCACTACTCGTGTCCTAACTTGCACTACCTCATTGGGTATGACCCCATAAAGTTTTCGTGAAGTTGAAGATTGAGGATTGAATTCATTTGAGATCAATGGATGCAGAAGTATTGGTAATTAGATTCATAGTTACAAATAATGCTTATTATTTACTTACTTTTTTCCCCAGAAGTTAGAATAACCCTGGATAGTTGTATGAAGTTTCCTTGACCCCCCCCCCCACCGCCCCCCCGGCCATGAGTTTGGCTCAAACTGGGGGAATAATTTTTGGTCACATTATGCATAACTTTATTTGAGACATTGATTTGCAATCTGTGGAAATTTTTGTTAGTTCCAATGGTGGAGTATGGACAGGGATGAACTTGGATTGGATGTAGTCAATTAAACTTCATAACTTCCTTCATTCAATGAACATGGCCGAAGTCAGAGACAAATCTCTTCAAAATCAATTTAAGAAAGCAATTTAGAACTTGCAATGTCAATGAACAAATAGCCTTTTGCAGTTAATTTTAGTGTTGAATGAAAAGGGTGAACTGCCAAATATTACAAATATTTAAATGTTCTAATTGAATGTACAAGTACAATATAATTTTAATATTTAAATAATTGACAATGTTTTGCTCTAATGTAGCAGTTAAATTAGATTAAATTAAACAAATCACATTTGAGTAATTATGCAAGTATTATTCTAAAGCTTCAACTAATTAATAAAGATAACATTATATGAATTATAGATATTAATTACAAGCTCCCATTTTAGTGAAATGGGATTATCACTGTAAGGGATAGTATAGACAGGAGGGCCTGAATGGTTACAGTTAACATTTCACACAAGTACAACACAAGTTATACCCCAGCAATAATTCAATACATTGGAAGAAATGAGGGAAGGTTTTCAGTTTGTTCCAGAATTTGATACATTTGCAAAGACATTGATTTTGTAAAGAGAGAAGCATTCTGGCTGCTGAAGAGAAAGCAGTTCTTATGGCCAGCCATTTTTGTGGAATTCAGAGCAAAGCATGCTTTGTGAATGACTGGGCCTTTTCAGAGGATTGACCTGTGCCAGGAGGGTCATTTTGGGAAGCAAAGTGCTTCATTTTGATTGTGACCAACAGTGAAGGTCACTTGAAGAGACCACTTCATTTCAAGTGTGACTAGCAGTGAAGTTACTTGGAGAGACCAGTGGCTGGGTCTTCGAAGCTTCGTGGAGGCTGCCCAGTTCGAATCTAGCCTAAAGCAGGTCTGGGAGTGTTATGACCACAGCTCGTGTGGATGGGCATTTCTTCAAAGTCAGTGCAAGAAAAATTTGAGAGTCTGTAGCAGCCACAACTCCAGTCTCCACATCAGATGAACATTACAGTCCAGGTCAAAATCTATAAAATTGATTCAAAGTTCAATCTTTTAAATTCAGTGTTGAAGCATAGGCCTTTAAAATTTGATGCCCAGAACTATGGTTGCTGCTCTATGACCCCATCCACAGCCTTCCACCAGGTTTTGGCAGTGCCAGTCTTCAAAAACTGGTCTAGGCTTCATTCAACAGGGGTCACCAACAGGACCTGTCACCCATTGGGATGTGTGCATGTTCATGTAAACATGAAAATTTGCCTATTTTGTTCAATATTAATTGAACATGAGCTACATCATGATTGTGTCCTGAGTATAAGTATTATAAAGAAAAAAAATTCATTTGAATTGAGATTAATGTCAGGCATGCAGTATTTAAAGCATACGATGCAAAATATGCTATTAATCTTATTCATCTTCACTACTTCAATTTATTTAAGCATTATTTATGAATGATTAGCATAGGCTATCTGAAGTGATTTTCAAATCTGTCTGGAGCTTGATGCTAATTGGGCATGACCTGTAGCCAATAAGATACATCTGCTGACCTTTTGGTGATTATTTTTAAAGTTCAGTACTGTCACCATTATTCCTATAGCACCTTTAAGAGCATGAGGTATTGCATTGCATATTTTAAATGGGACTATCAACAAAACAAAATTTAGTGTTATATCATGTAAGGAAATTTTTTTAGTAGATGAACAATGGCAATTGACAATTTAAATTTAAGAATGTTTAAACGAGATAAGAGGCGAGAAGTTTGAGGTGCAAATTCTGGAGGTGAGCATTTTGTGGCTAGAGATGTGGCAGCCATTGATAAATTATGTTTGGGATTGAGACTAGAATTGTAGAAATCAATGTTTTAGGAAGTTGTAGAGCTTGGACAGAACACAGAGGTGGGAGGAGGCATGGCCAGGAAGAGAATCCTAATCCATTATGAGAATGTTACAGTTGAGCAGTTTCTCAATTTTGAGCCAGTAAGTCAGCGAGCACAGGGATAAATGTTGCTAATTAGAGTATGGGCAGTGAGTTGGAAAGACCTCCAGGTTATGAAGGTTAGAACAAATAACACCTTGGTAAAATCTAGCTGTCTGAGAAGGTCTGTGTGGAACGGGGAGCAAAAATAGAAGGCCATGATGATGGCTTAGGCATGTTGTCAGAGGCTTACCCCAGGGTCAATAGGATGCCTGTGCTGTGTCCTGATTAATTTGCAGAACATTTTATAGGAAGAAATTTGGGTTGGGTCATTTAACAAGTTTGCAATGTGCTAAAAATAACAGCCCTGTTCTTCGCAGTATTTAGTTCCTCAGACAAAACCTGGCAGCTAATCTTAAAAGGTTTATTCTATCTTTAGTTAAAAAAAATTCAATTACTTAAAAGCTCATTGAATTTAAACACTAATCTTATTCAAATTAATGATTCAGGAGAACTAATGTTTCTTTACTTTCCCATTCTGAGAACGATAGCTACAGTTTAATTTACTCTTTATAGACATTGATATGGTGCATTTACATAGTTACCCTTTGGTAGATGGAACATCAAAGACTTGCACAGGAGAAGGAAGAAGCGGAAATAGCAAGGGATGAGATGCAACCCTAGTTATTGCAACCTCATGATGAAGCACAGATGGCAAATGGGGATTTGGTAATCAGCATTATTAGATGAAATTATACCAGGTCATCGATAGTAGCTGTATTTTACTTGTGAGCAGTCAGAAATTCTATCAGGATTTCTCACTCATTAGCTACTCACTGAAAAGGCTTAGATTGTGGAAAAGGATGCCAGGTTATTGGCCCAGAAGATAGCAGAGGCTAAGCAAGAGAAGACCATATGGAATGTTGCAACTTGGTTGTCACCGGCAAGTTGACCAAAGGACCTATTACTGTCCTGTAAAGCACTAACTCCCAGGTGTCCACACTTCCAAGTTTGGTGATAATCCAGGCAAAAATTAAATGATAATGGTGAGATTTTAAAAAAATGGGTCAGGTGGGAGATTGGAACATGGGAAAGGTGTGCTCTTAAGATTATATGGCTTTGTTCCCTTCTCCTTTGTTAAAAGACAGTGTGAAGGTGAACCTCAGACAGCCTGATTATTGGCAAAACCCCTGAACATCTGGTAAAAATCAAGTTATCCAGGTAGTGTTTCCTTCCCCAAACACTACTTTGCCGTTACAACTCATGAATCAGAATGCTCTTACTGCATTGAAGGCTGCAGCACATAATGAGGTGTGTCATGTGAAGAGCTGAGAATCAATGTCAAACCCACCATTCAGTACATTTGGAAGAGGTACAATGGCTATTCTGCTGATGCAAGTCATGCTACATTGACTGCTCTATGGTGCAAGTTACAAGTCCACAAGACAGGCAATTCTTGTCTCACAAGTCCAAGATTCTTACACCTTGAGTGGAGGCTGTAGGATGAGCAACCCAACCGTGGCACCATGAAGCCATTCAAGAGTGGGAGAGAAGAAGAATGTAGTGGTAATGGGGATAGTATAATTGGGGTAATTAACAAAGTTCTGTCACAGGAATAGAGTGCCCCAGAGGCTGTGTTGCTGGCCTGGGTTCAGGACATCTTATCTAACTGGCAGAAGAATTTGCAGTGGGAGGGAAAGATCCAGTATCATGGTCCATGTGGGTACAAGCAACAGAGGTAGAACCAGGAAAGGGGTTCTTCTAAGGGAATTTGAGGGGCTAGGGACCAAATTGAAAATGAGAACCAAAAAGGTGGTAATCTCTGGATTGCTAGCAAGCCACATGCAAATTAGAACAAGATCCAGAAAATGAGAGTTAAATGTGTGCCTAAAGGAATGGTGTGGGATAAGTGGGTTTGAATTCATGGGAAATTGGCACCAGTATTGGGGAAGGAAGGAATTATTCAAAGGGGACAGGTTCTCTCTGAACCTTGATGGGACCTGGATCATGACAAATTGCATAACTAGGACTGTGGACAGGACTTTAAACTAAATGGCAGGGGAGGGTGGGTCAACAAATTGGAGAGGAATGGATAAAGTATGAGTGTGAATAAAGTAAAAGAAAATGTAAAACAAGAAACACGAGTAGAATGTATAAAAGTGTAAAAGAAGCAAAGATGACCAGATTTTAAGGGCACAATGAATACAAGGGCACTTTATCTGAATGCCCTTCATATTTGAAACAAGGTCAGTGAACAAGTGACACAAATCAGTACAAAGAGGTATGATTTAGTGACCATTACAGAAACATGGTTGCAGGATGGAGAGGATTAGGAATTAAATATCCAAGGACATCAGGTAATACAGAAGGACACTCAGGAAGGTGGGTTACAGATGAGATCAGGGCAAAAGGGAGAGATGCAAGATCTAAGGAGTAAAATATTGAACCCATCTGCGTAGAGGGCGAGAGAGAAAAAATCCACTGGGAGTTGTCTATAATAATATTCACAAGTTCAAGAAACAGAAGTAGGCCATTCGACCCATTGAGTCTGTTCTGCAACTCCACCCTGAACTGAACTGTTCTCACATCTAGTTCTAATGTCCAGTCTCTTCCCCATATCCCTTGATGTCCTGTTAGTGGCACAGGCAATATCAGAGGCATGCAAGAATGGAACAGCAGTTATTGTGGGAACTTTAATATAGACAGACTGGGTGAATCAGATTGGTCGAGGCAACTTTGAGAACTTAGAATGCATACGTGATGGCTTTCTTGAACAGCATGTTACTGAACTGGTCCAGTGCAATGAGACAGGTGAAATTAGTGATCTTTTAGGAAAGTGTGATCACAGCATGACCGAGTTTCTCATACAAATGGAGGGAACAATAATTCAGTCTAAAACCAGTGTATTATGCCAAAACAAGGGAAACTGCAAGGGGATGAGGGAGGAGTTGGCTCGGATAGACTGGGAACACAGACTATATGGAGGGACGGTTGAGGAATAGTGGAAGACTGTCAGATTTTTCATGGTATTCAACAAAAGTATATTCCTGTTAAAAGCAAGGACAATAAGGGTGGAGACACCCAGCCTTGGATAATAAGGAAATAAAGAAAGGAATAAAACTAAAATCCTGTGCATACAAAGTCACCAAGAGTTGCGGGAAACCAGAAAATTGGAAAAAGTTTCACAAGATATAGAAGTAGGCCCATTGGCCCATCAAGTCTGCTATGCCATTCTAATCATGAGCTAATCCATCCACCCACCCTACACTCCCCAGCCTTTTTCCTGTAACCCTTGATGCCCTGAGCAATCAAATACTTGTCAATCTCTGCCTTAAATACACCCAATGACCTCACTTCCACCTGTAGCAACAGGTTCCACAGACTCAACCCTCTGACTAGAGAGATTTTTCTGCATCTGCTTTAAATTGATTCCTTTTTATCCTGAAATTATGTCCTCTTGTCCTAGAATCCCCTGTCATGGGAAACATCTAGGCCAGTGGTTCTCAACCTTTTTCTTTCCACTCACAACCATTTCAAGTAATCTCTATGCCATCGGTGATCTGTGATTAGTGAGAGATTGCTTAAGGTGGGAAAGGAAGGTTGAGAATCACTGCTGTAGACCCAATTGTTACGGAAATATTTTGCTTGAGAAAAATTGTCATTGGCCCATTTCCTTTGGGGTTAGGAAACAGGGTACAAAAATGAGTCAATTTTGTGCAATTAAAACAGTTGTTTCTTTTCACCCACATACCACCTTAAACAATCCCTTACTAATCAGAGCTCCAGTGGCATAGGGATTACTTAGTGGTATGTGAGTGGAAAGAAAATGGCTGATAACCACTGTTCTAGGCCTTCAGCATTTGAAATGCCTCCGAGGTCCCCCCTCATCCTTCTGTACTCCAATGAGTGCACTTAAAGAGCTGACAATTGTTCCTCCTATGCTAGCCCTTTCATTCCTCTGAACCTTCTCCAATGCCAGAACATCTTCTCAAATATGGAACCTAAAATTGTACTCAAGCGAGGTCTCACCATTGCTTTGTAGAGCCAACATTGCATCTCTGGTCTTGTAGCCTATCCCCCTAGAAATGAATGCCAGCATAACATTTACCTTCTTCACTACCAACTCAACCTGGAGGCCAACCTTTGAAGTATATGGCACAAAGACTCCAAAGCCTCTATACATCTGAATTTTCTCCTATCTAAATAATAGTCTGTCTGTATTTCATTTACTAAAATGCATGATCGTACACTTTCCAACATTGTATTTCATCTTCCACCTCTTTGCCCATTCTCCTAACCTAACCAAGTCATTCTGCAGCCTTTCTGTATCCTCACCACCTTTTCCCCTCCCATCTGCGAATTTAGACAAAGCCATCTATTCCATAATCCAAATTATTTATGTACTATTTAAAAAGAAGCTGTCCCAACACCAACCCCTGTGGAACACCACTGATAAACTGTAGCTAATCGGAATAAGATTCTTTCATTCCTACTGTTTCCCGTCGATTCAACCTACCACACAGGCTAGTATCCTTCCTGTAATTCCATGTGATGTCATCTTATTTAGCAGCTTTATGTGGCACCTTGTCAAAGGCCTTTTGAACGTCCAAATCCCCAGTGCATATCCCCACTGCTTTCAATTTCTTCAAAAAAATTTAATGCATTTGCCAGACATGATTTTCCTTTAAGGAAACATGCTGACTTGGACCCATTTTCAGGTATTCTATAATCTCATCCTTAATTCCAGCTTCCCAACCACCAACATCAGGCTAATAAGTCTATAATTTCCTTCCTGCTGCCTCACTCCCTTCTTAAAACAGTAGAAGAACAGTCACAATCCTTCAGAACCATGCCAGACTCCATTAATTCCTGGGAGATCATTAACAATGCCCTCACAACTAGCTCTTTCAGAACCCAAGGGTGCATTCCATCTGGTCCAGGAGACTTGTTTATTCTTAGACCATTTAGCTTCCCAAATGCCTTCCTTCTTGTGATCTTGTCTGCACTCACTTTTCTTTGCAGAGAGCCATGGAAGTTCAATACACTACTAATGTATTCTAGTGAAGACGGATCCAAAATATTTATTCAGTTTCTCTGCCATCTCCTATTATAATTTCTTCAGTGTCATTTTCTAATTGGTCCCTATGTCTACTTTGGTCACTTATTCTTTACAAATTTTAAAAAGCTTTTAGTAGCTGCTTGGACGTTACCTGCTAACCTCCTTTCATAATTCATCTTTCCCTTCCTAGTCACCTTCTTAGTTGACTTATCCAATTTTTAAAAAAGTTTCCCAGTCCTCTATCTTACCACTTATTTTTGTTTCCTTATCTGCTTTTACTTCAACTTCTGTTGTCAGCCACAGTTGGCTCATTTTCCCCTTCCCCATTCACAATTTTCTCTTTTTGGTATTTATGCATTCTGCACTTTCCTAATTTTGTGCACAAAACACAGATATTGTTGATCTGCTGTTTTCCCCATTAATGTGATTTTTTTTCCCCACACCACATGGACTTTGGCCAGCTCCTCTCTCATGCATTTGTAATTTCCTTTACTCTACTGACATACTAGCCCATCAGACTGTAGCCTCTCTTCTTCAAATTTCAAAGTGAACTCCAGCATATTATGATCACCACCTCCCAAGGGTTTCTTTACCTTTAGCCCTCGAATCACCTCTGGTTCATTACACAGCATCTAGTCTAAAACAGAGCTTGAAAAGCTCATGCAGTTTGGCATGAAGAGTTTTGCCGCCGGCCTTCCAGACCTCTGGGGGGGATTCCATCCATACCTCTGCTTTGCCACTTTTCAGTTGTTCAATTGCCTTATATGTCTCTTCCCGGGTGAGGACCTCATCCAGCTCTAGCCTTAAGGGCTGTTGAGGGAGCTGGAGCAGGACGGATTCTTGGACTGAGCGGTTGGCACTGAAAAGTGTTCTGACCATCGGTTGAGGATGGAGATCTTGTCACTGAGGAGGACTTTGCCGTCTGAGCTGCGCAGCGGGCTTTGGACTTGGGGTGAGGGGCTGTACACAGCCTTTAGAACCTCGTAAAAACCCCTGAAGTCGCCAATGTCCGCGCTGAGCTGGGTTCGTTTGGCGAGGCTAGTCCACTACTCATTTTGGATCTCCCGGAGTTTGCGCTGAAAATGGCTGCATGCGTGACGGAAAGCTCGTTTCTTCTCTGGCCAGGACAGCCAGAGATGTCATGTGTAGAGGATGTTTGTATTTGTGAAGAGTCCACAGCAAGAGGCGATATATTTAAGATCAGGTTCCTGAATGTATCCCACCACAGTGCTCTCGTGCTTTCCCCATTGCAACACTATAGGCTATCACTGTTCTCTTGTCCTTGGCACTGGACTTGGTGACCACAGGAGATCTGCTACTTGTGCCCACACCTCCTCCCTCACCACCGTTGGGGCCCCAAACAGTCTTTCCAATAGAAGCAATACTTCACTTGTGAATCTGCAGGCGTCATCTACTGCATCCAGTGCTGCCTTTGTGGTCTCCTTTACGTCAGAGAGATTGGACTCAGACTGGGAGATCACTTCATTGAGTTCCTGTCCACTGCAATAGCGGGGATCTCCCAGTGGCCACCCCTTTCAATTCCCCATTCCATTCCCTTGCTGACATGTCTGTCCATGGTCTCATGCACTGCCAGACTATGACCATCCATGGATTAGAGGAGCAACCTGCAAACTGATGGCATTAACATAGACGTCTCCAGTTTCCATTAAAACTCCCCCATACCATCTTCTTCGCCGTATCTCCTTTCCCTCAGCTCTGTCTCTCTCTCTCTCTCTTCTCTTTTCTCTCGTTCTCCTCTCACAGAGCCAAAATCAGTTCTCACCTTCCCTCTTGTCATATCGAATTAACACCTTTTGTCTGTTGGTCTGTACTCTTCTCCATCCAATTCTTTCCCATTTCTTTCACCAGCCTTTAATTCACACACTGTAATTTTTCACTCATTCCTTGAGAAGAACTCAGGCCCGAAACATCGATAATATATCTTTACCTCCTACAGTCGCTGCGAGACTGGCTGAGTTCCTCCATCTTTGCTGTTTTGACTTCTACTTTACACCATTAAGTTAGAATCAACCTTTTTAGATTGCTCATAGACGAACCCTGGACTTCAAGCATAAATGTTTGGCCTGGAAGTCAGCCTGAAGAAAACTGAGGTCCTCCATCAGCCAGCTCCCCACCATGACTACCAGCCCCCCCACATCTCCATCGGGCACACAAAACTCAAAACGGTCAACCAGTTTACCTATTTCGGCTGCACCATTTCATCGGATGCAAGAATCGACAACGAGATAGACAACAGACTCACCAAGGCAAATAGCGCCTTTGGAAGTCTGGAAAAACAACCAACTGAAAAACCTCACAAAGATTAGCGTGTACAGAGCCGTTGTCATACCCACACTCCTGTTCGGCTCCGAATCATGGGTCCTCTACCGGCATCACCTACGGCTCCTAGAACGCTTCCACCAGCGTTGTCTCCGCTCCATCCTCAACATTCATTGGAGCGACTTCATCGCCAACATCGAAGTACTCGAGATGGCAGAGGCCGAAAGCATCGAATCCACACTGCTGAAGATCCAACTGCACTGGGTAGGTCACGTCTCCAGAATGGAGGACCATCACCTTCCCAAGATCGTGTTATATGGCGAGCTCTCCACTGGCCACCGAGACAGAGGTGCACCAAAGAAGAGGTACAAGGACTGCCTAAAGAAATCTCTTGGTGTCTGCCACATTGACCACCGCCAGTGGGCTGATCTCACCTCAAACCGTGCATCTTGGCACCTCACAGTTCGGCGGGCAGCAACCTCCTTTGAAGAAGACCACAGACAAAAGACAAAGGAGGAAAAACCCAACACCCAATCCCAACCAACCAATTTTCCCTTGCAACCACTGCAACCGTGTCTGCCTGTCCCGCATCGGACTTGTCAGCCACAAACGAGCCTGCAGCTGACGTGGACATTACCCCTCCATAAATCTTCGTCCGCGAAGCCAAGCCAAAGGAGAAGAAGAACCCTTCTCATGAACTATGTACCATGTGATGAATAAACATAAACAAACTATTTGAACAGGATATAATTGTTTTGTTTCTTTTTTTATTGTAAAGTGATTAAATGGCATAACATTTCACACAGCTGTAAAAAGAATCAGAAGCACCTGAGAGGTTGAAGTAAACAGGATTTTGTGTGTGTGTGTGTGTGTGTTGTGTGTGTGTTTTATGGACTTGACAATCAATTGAATCCTGAAATGTATTGAATAGACCACCAGTTGTTTTCTGATAGTGGAGTATGACCGGAAATAATGTTGCATAGTTGGAGAAGTGATTCAGAACTGCTTAATGATAGATTAAGGTCTGCATTTGTGGCTTGGGACGATCAATGACTTGGAATGCAGTGTTTCTTCCTTGGCTGGTTCCTCTGGCAGATCTAGATACTTGATGTTGGAATAGCCTAACAATAATTGCATTTTTTGGATTAGGTTTCAGTGTTTATTTTGCACCGTTAATCTACAGGTGGAAAAATTTGCCAATTAAGATTCATCTGAATTTTTAATACTAAAATTGTATTTAATGGGCCAGAACAGCTGGCAAACAGCTCAACATCTGTTTGTCATTTCTAACTAGTAAGGATTAAGCATCTTCCTTTAAACTTGTAAACTTTCTGCTAGGTTCTTTGCTGATCTGACATGACCAGGCTCTGTGTGGGTGTGGGAATGGGGGAAATAGGATTGGCAGGGAGATGTCGAATAATTCTCAACTTGAAAAGTCTGAAAAGCTGTCAGGTGGTGAGTGAAAACTATTAACAATCATGAGGGTGATGAGAACATTTATAATTGTATGACTATAAAGCACAAAATTATTAAGGAACATTCCATTAAAATGAGCCACTTCTCTCTCTCACAGTATTCCTTTCCATACAGTGAAAGGGGTTGCCTTTCCCCTGACAGATCTAAAACATGGTGCAGGTTCTGCCAGTGATTTCTGCAACCCTCCCCCCCCCCCCACCCCCCCCATCAGAATCTGTATCAAATAATTGGGGAATTCTGATAATCCCATGCTCCTCATTGGACTTTATGAACTCCTGAACTTGGAGCACAGCCCAGAAATTGCTAGCTGACTTCAGGTTAGCTAATTTGGGACTTCAGAGTTTGAGACAAAATAATATTCTGATATCCACCAGAAGTAAGTGCCAACAGTTTGACATGGAAGGAGCAGAATTTACCAGGAAGTTCTGACCCAATATTATCACCCCAATTAATCTATCTAATTTTCAGACGATGAATACTATATGTTTCATCTTTCCATCTCAATCTGACCTGGAGCTGAACTGACATCCATTTTATCTAATAAAATGTATTAAAGCTGAAAGTGTTTCAATAGAAATAGGAATTCCAAAATCCAAAGAAACCCCTGTTCTGACGGATTTGTTCATGGACTGAGCTGAATGAAAGTTAAATTTCAACTCCTGCTTGTGATGCTGACAAACTTCATGATCACAATAGATTAGCAAACCTTCCTTTCACTTCTAATACCCGGATCACCACACACAATTAATTTGACAGTTTGGGGCAATTTCCTGAGGAGGAGGCTGGCATGAAAAATGAGGAAGTACTTTGCTGCAGTAAAGGTGTTTTTCAGAGACTGAGGTTACAACAAATCTGTGGGGGAGGGATGCAGGAGCCTATACTGTCATGACATTGAATACCGAAGTGGATTATGGTACTTTGATAGTTCATCTTAATGAAGGCTTTATCATTAATATTGGAGTGCAAATGTTTGTCTTGTGATCTTTTCTGGATAATTGCTATCCAAGGTTATTAACAAGGTTAATTTCAGGATGGGGAGGGTTTTTTTGAAGGTTTATGGTACATGGAGGTATTTCTGCCAAGTACATGAAATTATTCACTGTGGAGTTCGAAGTAGTGACGAAAGCAGATATCTCTTCAACACTTGCAGTATATCAGAGAGATTAGATGCAGCAAGAGTAGATGGATTAATACAGGAAAATGATTAGCACATGTCAGATATAATACATGTATATCTGTGAGATGCAATTTTTCTGGCATTAAGAGACCCAGGCGACATTCTTCAGCTTTATTAATTGGGCAGGTTCTAATTGAATAATCACCACTGGGCAGGAAAAAAACTCCAGTGAGTTGTTAACTCACCCATTTACATTATGGACATCAGCCTTCACTCCATCAGGGACATCTACAAAGAGGGACTGTCTTAAGATAGCAGCCTCTCTATCCTCAAGGGCCCTCACCACCCAGGTCATGGTCTCTTCACACTGCTACCATCAGAAAGGAGGTACAGGAGCCTGAAGACTTCTTCTGGTTTTATTTTGCACTATTTATTTTGAAATATAATTTATAGCAATATTTGCACTGTAATGGTGCCGCAAAACAAATTTTATGACATGTTCATGTCAATAAATTCTGAATCTGATTCACAAAATTATTGTAACTAACGCCGACTACCTAAACATTGCCATAATATTTTTTTAGCATGATATTCATGGATATGTTTTCATAATGTGTAGTGTAATATACATTGTGGTGGATTATGTTTATTCCCATGCACCCTAATGTTGAAGTGTTAGGAATAACGAGACCACACCTGAAGTTGTCAGCCAGAGAAGAGTAGAAGCATTTATTGACATGCTGTCAGGCTTAATATAGACGCACAACATGTGGCCTGGCATCATGACATCTGAAGTGCTAACAACCTCATGACATTGCTACGTTGAGTAGGCCAAGGCCTCTCAGTAGACTTGCGGGTTCTGCTGAATCACTATGCCTCGTGGCTGTAATGGCTAATTGCCAGTAGATAGGAGGTTGTTGTGTCTAGCTGTTACAAGACTGGAGCTGTTAGCTTTGGTTCTGTCCACTCCCTCCAATCGTACTGCTACAACATTTTCTTTCAGAAATCTGATGGTTGAGGAGAAGAAATTGCTGTTTCTGTAACAAATGGGTGTTGATCTTCATGCTCTTGTGCCTCCTTCCCGATGGTAGTGATAAAAAGGCATGGCCTTGGTGGCATATTTGGTGTCAGAAGAGATCTAATGGGGGGGGGGGGAGCATTAGAGTTACCATGGGGAGGAGGGGCACAAGCTAAGCTACCATTCGAGAACTCACTCAGCGGTGGGGGGGGAGGGAGGAGAGTGGATGCCATACCTGCCATGGAACTTCTCCATCTGCTGTGCCATCACACTTCCCCCTCCCACCGGCATTTCAGACAAACGCACGTGTATATAATGCATGGAGACAGAACCATGTGATTCATTTTGGTGAAACCCTCTCTGATTGTGTCACCTGGTGTGGTCCTCAACCCCCAAGTGATGCTAGTGCTGTAGGTGGGTGGGGGGGGGGCACAATAACTCATATGGGAGAACATTAACTGCCGAGGCTGCTGGGTGGTGAGGATTCTTGATTCCTCAATGGAGTGAAGACTAATGCCTATGATGGCACTGGCTGACTTTACAACCCTCTGCAGCCTGTTCTTCTGTGTATTGGTGTCTTTTTCTTTGGCTTGGCTTCGCGGACGAAGATTTATGGAGGGGGTAAAAAGTCCACGTCAGCTGCAGGCTCGTTTGTGGCTGACAAGTCCGATGCGGGACAGGCAGACACGATTGCAGCGGTTGCAAGGGAAAATTGGTTGGTTGGGGTTGGGTGTTGGGTTTTTCCTCCTTTGCCTTTTGTCAATGAGGTGGGCTCTGCGGTCTTCTTCAAAGGAGGTTGCTGCCCGCCAAACTGTGAGGCGCCAAGATGCACGGTTTGAGGCGTTATCAGCCCACTGGCGGTGGTCAATGTGGCAGGCACCACGAGATTTCTTTAGGCAGTCCTTGTACCTTTTCTTTGGTGCACCTCTGTCACGGTGGTCAGTGGAGAGCTCGCCATATAACACGATCTTGGGAAGGCGATGGTCCTCCATTCTGGAGACGTGACCCATCCAGCGCAGCTGGATCTTCAGCAGCGTGGACTCGATGCTGTCGACCTCTGCCATCTCGAGTACTTCGACGCTAGGGGTGTAACCGCTCCAATGGATGTTGAGGATGGAGCGGAGACAACGCTGGTGGAAGCGTTCTAGGAGCCGTAGGTGGTGCCGGTAGAGGACCCATGATTCGGAGCCGAACAGGAGTGTGGGTATGACAACGGCTCTGTATACGCTTATCTTTGTGAGGTTTTTCAGTTGGTTGTTTTTCCAGACTCTTTTGTGTAGTCTTCCAAAGGCGCTATTTGCCTTGGCGAGTCTGTTGTCTATCTCATTGTCGATCCTTGCATCTGATGAAATGGTGCAGCCGAGATAGGTAAACTGGTTGACCGTTTTGAGTTTTGTGTGCCCGATGGAGATGTGGGGGGGCTGGTAGTCATGGTGGGGAGCTGGCTGATGGAGGACCTCCGTTTTCTTCAGGCTGACTTCCAGGCCAAACATTTTGGCAG
Organism: Narcine bancroftii; assembly: GCF_036971445.1. Taxonomy (NCBI): domain Eukaryota; kingdom Metazoa; phylum Chordata; class Chondrichthyes; order Torpediniformes; family Narcinidae; genus Narcine; species Narcine bancroftii. The sequence goes on from NC_091472.1 coordinate 183,149,511, forward strand.
TTTCCGCAAAGCAGGACGTCAAGCGCTGAAGAGCTTATCAGACTGCTCAAACTACAGGGGAATCACGTTGCTCTCCATTGCAGGCAAAATCTTCGCTAGGATTCTACTAAATAGAATAATACCTAGTGTCGCCGAGAATATTCTCCCAGAATCAGTGCGGCTTTCGCGCAAACAGAGGAACTATTGACATGGTCTTTGCCCTCAGACAGCTCCAAGAAAAGTGCAGAGAACAAAACAAAGGACTCTACATCACCTTTGTTGACCTCACCAAAGCCTTCGACACCGTGAGCAGGAAAGGGCTTTGGCAAATACTAGAGCGCATCGGATGTCCCCCAAAGTTCCTCAACATGATTATCCAACTGCACGAAAACCAACAAGGTCGGGTCAGATACAGCAATGAGCTCTCTGAACCCTTCTCCATTAACAATGGCGTGAAGCAAGGCTGTGTTCTCGCACCAACCCTCTTTTCAATCTTCTTCAGCATGATGCTGAACCAAGCCATGAAAGACCCCAACAATGAAGATGCTGTTTACATCCGGTACCGCACGGATGGCAGTCTCTTCAATCTGAGGCGCCTGCAAGCTCACACCAAGACACAAGAGAAACTTGTCCGTGAACTACTCTTTGCAGATGATGCCGCTTTAGTTGCCCATTCAGAGTCAGTATTGGTGTAATGGAAGATTTAAACTGTGTTTCTTACTTTTGCAGTCTTTGCTTTTGCAAGGCTGAGAACTTGCCTGTTTTTTTTAGACACATCTGGTTTACACTATGAGGCCCAGGCAGCATATTTAGTAGACACATCTCCACCATGGGGCCCAGGATGCAGTTGAATAGGAAGACATTATCTAATTTACACTTATGAGGCCTAGAGATGCAGTTTTCTTTTGTTGGTCGCAGACTGTCAGGAGACCTTGAAGATAATTAAAGAGATAAGATCTGAAGTAAACAACTTTTGGGTAATATAAGCCATAGTCCCACTGCAGAAGTTTGAGACTCTCCAAGAGGTGGCAACGTCTCTCAGCAAGAAGAACTTCAAGAGTCCAGCTAACGTCCCGGTCGAGGGAGGTAGAGAAGCTGCTACCGGCGCCCCGACAACCTACTACAAGTGTGCAGTCGTTGCCTCGCTTCGGCAGTTGGGACCAGTCCAGGCATCGATAAGTATAATTGGGAAGGGCTTGCGTATTGTAGTGTGAATTCAGCTTTAGATTTAGTAATAAAGACTTGTATAAACTGAACTGCTCTCGGTGTGTGTGTCTATTTTCTTTCGGTAGCTCGAACACTGTGATTAATCTAAAACGAACAAAGTGAGAGGTACAAGTTTACCCAAGACAATTGGCACGTCCATATCAGACAGCAATGCAACCAGTCAGAATGCTCTCCCCAGCACTCTTGAAGACATTTGCAAGAGATTTTGGTGACATACCAAATCTCCTCAAACTCCTAACGAAATGTGGCCACTGATGAGGCTCCTTCATGATTGCCTCGACATGATGGCCCAGGATAGATCTTCAGAGATGTTGACACCCAAAAATTTCGGGTTCTTTACCCTCTCCACTGCTGACCCATTGATGAGTCTCCTGGTTTCCCCTTCCCGAAATCCAGAAGCAATTCCTTAGTTTTACTAATTTTAAGTGCAAGGTTGTTGCTGTGACACCACTCAAGTAGCTGACCTGTGCCACTCCTGTACACTTCCACATTGCTGTCTGTGATTCTGCCGACAATCGTGGTATAATCGGCAAATTTCTGAATGGCATTTGAATTGTGGCCTAGCCACACAGTCATGGGTGTATAGTGAGCGGATCAGTGGGCTAAGCACACATCCATGAGGTGCATCTAGGTTGATTGTCAGTGAGGAGGAGCCGTTGTTACCGATCTGCACTGGCTGTGATCTTCCACTGAGGAAGTTAAGGATCCAGTTGCAGAGGAAGGTTTTGACACTTTCTGTCCAATATTGAGGGGATGATGGTTTTGAAAAGCAGCCTGATGTATGTATTGCTGTTGCCCAGGTGATCCAGGGCTGAGTGGAGAGCCAGTGAATTTGATTGTGGTAGTCAGTGAATTACTATGGCTTCAGATCTCTTCTTCGGAATGAGTTAATTCTGGCCATAACCAACCTCTCAAAGCATTTAATCACAGTAGAAGTGAGTGGTACAGGGCGAAACTCATTGAGGCTCTTCTTGGGCACCACCATATTTACTCGTTTAATAGTCGATCCTGTGTACTAGTTGACCATCCCCCCTTTTTTTGGCCCATAAATCACCTGTTTTTGTATGATCCATGTAAACGTTGACTCCCCTATTTTTGCCCCCGACCACCTGCCCATCTGAGCTCCTGATGCCCTGATTGCCTGACCATGGATCTTCGCCCTGGCTACCCACCCATTGGAGTTCCCGTTGGCCCGACCGCAGACCCTCACCCCAGTTGTCTTCTCACCAGAGCTTCTGATGTCCCAACAACAGACTCTCTCCTAGGCCCCAGCCTCCCACCCATCCAGGCTCCCAACATGTTGGCCACAGACTCTCTTCTAAGATAAGGCTGCCCACCCATCCAGGCTCCCAACATGTCGGCCACAGACTCTCTACTAAGATAAGGCTGCCCACCCATCCAGGCTCCTGATGTCCCGAACGCAGGCTTACCACCAGGTCCTGGCCATCAAAGCTCCCAATGATGCAGGTACTTACCACTATGTGACCCATGTAATAGTCGACCCCTCCCACCCCCAAAAAAATTTGACCTGATAAATTGGTCCTAAAATTACACGAGTATACTGTATACAGTATATGATTGATATCCTTTTGAAATAGGTGGAAACCTCCAACAGCAGTGGTGAGAGACTGGAAATGTCCATGAACACACCAGCTAGTTGGTTGGCACATATTTTCAGTACTTTGTCTGACGTTGGCCTCTGAGGCAGACATTGCAGGGTTGCTAGCTTCTCCAGGGGTTCTCATTGATACAGTTGAATTCTCCTTTTGAAAGCAAGCATAAAAGATGTTCAGCTCATTATGATGTTAGGTTTTGCATTATAGGGTGTAATGGTCTGCAAGCCCTGCCATATCTGTTTCTAACTTCATTCGGAATTGCCTCGTTGCTGTTAAGATAGGTTTCTGAAGGTCGTACCTGGACTTCCTATAGATATCTGGGTCACTGATCTTAAACCCTCAGCAGGTTGACAATCCTTTGGTTTGTCTACGGCTTTTGGTTGAGGTACTCACGGTATGTACACATGGGCACACACAGAGGTCCTGATGAAGCTGGTGATAGCTGTGATATATTCATTCAAGTACGAAGATGGATCGTTGAATATGGTCCAATTAAATTGATTATGGAATTTGGAATTATGGAATTGTTTCATTACAGCATTAATTGATTCCCATTATTTTTTTCCACATTTATGGATTTGAATCTTTTTCCTTAGAGGTGTAATGGAGGGGAATTGGAACTTTTTTATGCTTTGGGGAAACCAGCAGGATAATTGTATGAATGAAATTTTATTTCTGCTGCAATGACTTCTTGCTATCCTTACTGTAGAGATAGCAATGATGGGGGAGACGAGGACTAGAGGGCATAGTTTAAGAATACAGGGTAGGCCCTTTAGGACGGAGATGAGAAAGCATTTTTTTACCCAGAGAAGTGTGAATCTGTGGAATGCTCTGCCACAGAGGGTGGTAGAGGGGGATTCGCTGACTATGTTCAAAAGAGAGTTAGATAAGACTCTTGTGGGTAACGGAGTTAAGGGTTATGGGGATAAGGCTGGAAAGGGGTACTGATGGTAATGATCAGCCATGATCTAAAATGGCAGTGCTGGCCCGACGGGTCAAACGGCCTACTCCAGCTCCTATTGTCTATTGTCTATTGTCTAAAATATAATATTGCACAATCATATTTCCCCCTCCTTTGAGTTTAAGAAAATATAGCTTTCATAACATTTTGGTATTAAACTTGGAAGTACGTTAGTGATAATAACCAACCTTGTGCATCTTTTAATTTTGGATGAATTTACAGAAAATATTTTTAATTTGTAAAGTATAAATGAGCTAAATGCAGAAAATAATTCAGATGTATTTTCTGTGCCTAAAATTAATGCTTGTTGTTTGGAAATGGAGACTCTCCATGGACATGAATTTCATAGCTGTGTGTACATGTGTCAATAATGTCCAGTGAACATAAAATATCTGGCCAATCTGCTCCGGGATTAGTTTATTTACCCTTGCTGCTTGCAGTTTATTATGTAGTAAGAACTGAATGGTAATGAATTCCTGAGGACTGCCAAATTTGATGGGGATTCTTCATAATTCCTCTTGATAGTTGGTGATCCGTTGAGTTCAGTTCTGTGATCATTACTGCTTCCTGCATTTTACATGGCTTTCAGTGAAGCACTGGAAGACAAATACAGCAATGCCAGTAATAATGGGAAGGGACACCACCGTGTCTGTTTGTAATATCCATTTCCTTAGAATTATTCTTCATTGAAAGCCAGAAATTATTTACCCAAAAAACCTATTAAAATTTCTGCAATAATCTTCACTTAATGTCCAATGAGACAATACAGGGATACAATTGATTGAAGTCACACAGACATCTAAATTAGGAGCAAGAGAGGAATTTTCTCGAGTCTGGTCGGACATAGAGATTTCAGATTTATCGTCAGACTACATACATGACATCACACACAACCATGAGATTCCTTTTTCCTGTGGGCATGGCAGAATTATCCCCAATTGGTACTGCAAAAAATAAACTGCACACAGTGTCAGCATGTAAACAAATAAAAGAACTGCAAACAGATAATGACTGTAAACAAAATGACTGTGCAATACAGAGAGAATATAGAAGATCAATAAAGTGCACAAGTAAGAGTCCTTAAAGGAGTCTCTGACTGAGTTTGTCATTGAGAAATCTGATGGCAGAGGGGTAGCAGCTGTTCCTGAACTTGGTGGTATGAGTCTTGTGGCATCTGTACCTCTTTCCTGATGGCAGCAGTGAGAACAGAGCATGTACTGGGTAGTGTGGATCTTTGATGATTGCTGCTGGTCTCAATAGCAGCATTCCCTATAGATGTACTCAATAGTGGGGAGGGTTTTGCCTGCGATGTCCTGATCTGTGTCCATTACTTTTTGGAAGGCATTATGCTCAGTGGTATTGGTGTTCTCATTCTAGACCACTCCTCTGTAGAAATTTGCCAGGGTTTCTGGTGTCATACCAAGCCTCTGCTAATTCCTGAGGAAGTAGAGGTGCTGATGTGCTTTCTTTACAATCCCATTGGTGTGTTTGGTCCAGGAAAGATCCTCCGAGATAGTAATTCCCAAGAACATAAATGTGCTCACCCTCTCCACTTCTAATCCCCCAATGATCACTGGATTATATACCTCTGGCTCGCCTTTCCTGAAGTCAACAATCAGCTCCTTAGTTCTGGTGACATTGAGTGCAAGGTTGTTGTTGGTGCACCATTCAGCCAAGTTTTCTATCTCCTTTAAATGGAAGTCACTTTAATTGAATTGAAATAGAACTGAAATATTTGGGGATCATATTTAGTAGTAATTTAAAGGATTTATATAAACTTAATTATCTCCTCTTGCTGCAGAAAATTGAGGACCTACATAAATGGATAAATCTGCCTATTACATTGTTGGGCAAAGTCAATTGAATTAAAATGAAAATAATACGGAAATTGCAATATCTTTTTCAATTGTTATCTATCGCCTTATCTACCAATTAAAAAAAATAAATGGACATGTTCATTTATTTTTTTTATGGTGGCAAGATATCTAGAATCTACATGGAAAAATTAACCTGGGATTGCAAATTGGGAGGGTTAAAATTATCTGAATTTAAGAAATATTATTTAGCTGCGCAGACTGGATTTGTTGCTTCCCTTTTTAATCAGATGGCCATCCCGTCCTGGGTTACAATGAACTTGTGCATGGTAGGAGAGAGATGGCAGAAGAATTTGTATGTAAATGGATCTCTAAATTAATCAGGAAAAAAAACAAATATGCCTCTATTGAGGCATGTATTTTATGTCTGAGACAAGATTAAACAATTTATGGCACGAAAAGAGGGATTATCCTCAAAGACACCTTTATTTCAAAATAATATATTCCCTGTGACTTAGGGGAATAAAATTTTAAACACCTGGTACCAAAATGTATCGAGGGTTTGTTACAATCAATAGGAGGCAACTCAAGTCTTTTGAGAAACTAAAAAATAAATACAATTTGACGAATAGAACATTCTTCTGCTATCTCCAATTATGCTCTTTTTTTAAGGGAGAAGTTGGGACCTTCATTGGCCCCACCAATGTGCACAGACATGAAGATTCTAATTCAAAAGGGGAATGCAACTAAATTTATTTCTATTATGAATTTCCTGCTCCAAGACCAAAGCCCAAAAATTGTGTTAACATAGATCTCGGGAAAGATGGGAATCGGATTTGGGCATGGTAATTGATCAACAGTGATGGTCAAATTTATGCTTAGATAGTACTACAGCTCAGAATATAGAATGATACATTTCAATTTTTTTTACATCAACTATATCTCACACCTCAAAAGTTACAGAACAGTAAATCGGAAATCTCAAATATGTGTTTTAGGTATTGATATTTTTATACATTCTACCTGGTTATGCATGAAATTAAGACCTTTCTGGATACATTTGTGGGAAATATTAAAAAAAATTATGGGGGTGGACTTCCCTCTAGATCTGCAATTGGTCCTTTTGGGGAATTTGGCTGTCATGAATGTTTACTTCCCCAAAAGTAACTCCAAATTTATTAAAATCGCTTTGGCAATAGCCAGGAAAGGTATAACGGTAACATGGAAATCCATATTGATTGTTGGAACATGGTTGTATACCCCTGGAGAAAATTACATAATCTTAGAGATGAATATAACATGTTCATAGATATTTTACAGCCTGATTTGAATTATTTAAATATCAAAATAATTTAGTCTATTTATTAAATATTTAATTTTCATCCCTTATTTTAGCAATTTAATATTTGTATTTTTATTTATTATTTTGATTGTATTACATGTTGATGCCAGCTTATTCTCCTTTTCCTTTTTCTTCTTCTCCCCCCTCTGTTCACTGTTTCTTTTCCTTTCTCTTAAGATACGGGGGGGGGGGGAAGGGGGGTATTTCTAGGCTTAATATGCATTTTAAGGATATAATATTTTGAATATTTGTATATATTCATATATACATTCATTGAGTCAATCTTTTTCTTAAAAATTAAATAAAATATAATTAAAAAGTTCCCAATTTCCATCTTGTATACTGACTCATCCCCTTCCTTTATACCACCCACTACTGTGGTATTGTCAGCAAATTTGTAGATGGTGTTATTGTTGTACTGAGCTACACAGTCATAGATGTAAAGTTGGTAGTTAAGAACACAGCCCTGTGGTGCTCTGGTACTGATGGAGATTGTGGAGGAGAAGTTCTTCCCAATCTTCACTAATTGTCGTCTGGAGGTGAGGAAATCCATGATCCAATTACTCATTGGGGTGTTAACTCCCAGGTCTTGGAGTTTTCTGATAAGTTTTGAGGAGATGATGGTGTTAAATGCTGAACTGATGTATGCATCTTGGTGGTCCAGGTATTCCAGGACTTTGTGTAGAGCCAGTGAGATGGCGTCTTCCATAGACCTGTTTCTATGATAGACGAACTGGAATGGATCCATGTCACTGCTCAAATAGGAGCTGATGTACTTCATCACCAGCCTTTCAAAACAATTCATCACTGTTGATATAAGTGCTACTGGTCAATAGTCGTTAAGGCAGGTTACTGCACTCTTCTTGGGCAGGCAAAAGCAATTTGTGTAATCTTCTTTGGCTTGGCTTCACAGACGAAGATTTATGGAGGGGGTAAATGTCCACGTCAGCTGCAGGCTCGTTTGTGGCTGACAAGTCCAATGCGGGACAGGCAGACACGGTTGCAGCGGTTGCAGGGGAAAATTGGTTGGTTAGGGTTGGGTGTTGGGTTTTTCCTCCTTTGCCTTTTGTCAGTGAGGTGGGCTCTGCGGTCTTCTTCAAAGGAGGTTGCTGCCCGCTGAACTGTGAGGCGCCAAGATGCACGGTTGGAGGCGAGATCAGCCCACTGGCGGTGGTCAATGTGGCAGGCACCAAGAGCTTTCTTTAGGCAGTCCTTGTACCTCTTCTTTGGTGCACCTCTGTCTCGGTGGCCAGTGGAGAGCTCGCCATATAACACGATCTTGGGAAGGCAATGGTCCTCCATTCTGGAGATGTGACCCACCCAGCGCAGCTGGATCTTCAGCAGCGTGGACTCGATGCTGTCGACCTCTGCCATCTCGAGTACTTCGACGTTAGGGATGAAAGCGCTCCAGTGAATGTTGAGGATGGAGCGGAGACAACGCTGGTGGAAGCGTTCTAGGAGCTGTAGGTGATGCCGGTAGAGGACCCATGATTCGGAGCCGAACAGGAGTGTGGGTATGACAACGGCTCTGTATACGCTTATCTTTGTGAGGTTTTTCAGTTGGTTGTTTTTCCAGAAAATTTGTGTAATATGACACTGTTTTATTACATGACAATAAATTGAATCTTCAACTTGATTTTTGAATCATACTGGACAGCTTCCAGTGCATTTACATCCTTCCTTAAATAAGTAAACCATTACTGAACACAATTTGATCTTGTCGATGCTTTCTCCAACTGAAGCAAGCTTTTGTATTAAATTCCCCCTCATAAATAAACAAAAATATTGTTTACTTACTGAATTATGTGCTGAACTTGCATTATAGCCTTTTGCAAATTGAGCATTAGAACACAAAGATCAGTGGTTTTCAAGCTTTTTTTTCCCACTCACATACCACTTTAACTAATCCCTATGCCACAGGTGCTCTGTGATTTGTAAGTGATTGCTTAAGGTGGTATGTGGATGGAAAGAAAAGGTTTGAAAGCCACTGTTTTAATCGTACGTAATGGACTCGTTATGTGCACGGTTTCATAGCTCCAAAGAATGTGGGCCAATGATCATTTTTCTCAAGCAAAATATTTTGATAACAATCAACCTTCCCTTCCCACTCACATACCACCTGAAGTAATCCCTAATCACAGAGCATTTATGGCATAGGGATTACTTCAGGTGGTATCTGAGTGCAAAGAAAAAGTTTGAAAACCTCTGACTTAGATCCTTCTGTCTCTCATTGTTTATTACTAATGACAATTTCACATTTTCCCACATTGTTCTCTATTTGCCAGATCATTGCCCATTCATTTAATGTTGGTTCCCTATTGTAGCTCCCCTTTTGTCCACTTCACAATTTATTTTCTCATTTATCTATGTAAGCAAATTTAGCCAACACCTCAGAACCAATCTCTGTGGCACACCACTTGTATATTGCCAAAGACCCATGTTTCCTTTTGCTCTTTGTTGACCAACAAATCTTTTATGGAATCTAGTACGATATCTCCTTCACTGTGAGCTTTTACTTTCTGCAATAACATTTCTTGCAGCATATTATCAAATGTCTTCTGAAAATCTAAGAACAGTAAAAGTATCAGTATCTGACACATGGGGATTGTTAGATGCTGGGTAGGTGAATTTTTCGGTTGCTTGAGATTGTGTGTTGCATGAATTGGCGAACTGACTGCTATGGGCGCCAATTTTAAACTTTTATATTTTGACCTAATTATTTTCTGCTTTTTTTTTCGTGGGATGCTTGAGACTGCCATTTGCTTGAATTCCAGATAACAAGGATTTTACTGTATAATGAATTCACAAGTTCCCCTTGATTTATAGAACTTGTATCTGATCAGTTGTTTTAGCATTCAGGGTTTACAGAATAAGCCTATTCTCTCAGTAAGGAATTAGACCTGGACCTGGATCAGCTTCTTCTGCCCTTCATATCAAGGTTCACAGTTCCTTTTATTGGCACATAGTGACACATAAAATGTAATACACATGATATATTTCAACTTTTGTCTGCCACAAGGCAAACAAAAAGTCGTCACGAGCATTGTCCAGTGCCCTTAACAATGAGGGAAAGGGAAGTAAAAGAGAGTTGCACCTCCAGCGCTCCCGCAGCCTCTGCAGTCACACAGACTCCAGTTCAATTCTTCAGCAACCCAGGTTCCAGGCCCAAAGCTCTGAATCGGTCAGGAAACCTTCTGCGCTCCAGGCCCTTCAGATGCTTTTCTTGCCCTTGGCACCCTCTTGCATCCCGGTTCCAATACCTGGTTCCCATGAGCCAGCTTCGACTGAAATTGCCAGTGTCCTGCAGTCTATGTGGGTCCTTTGACTGCAAGTTGCCAATAGCCCGCACCCAATTTGGGTCCTTCAGCTGCTGAGCCCCTCACTGGTCCGCTGCCATACCACCTTCCCTGTAGGGTCATCTCCCACGCTTCTCCTTCACAATGGGGTGGGGGTGGAAGGTGCCTTTCACCTGTCCACTGCTCCCCTGTAGTCTGCTACCTCTCGTGGTACACTGCCCTGCACGAGCACTACCATCTTCAGCACAGACCTCCATGGTTGTAGGATTTATGGTTGTGTGAAATAATTTTCTTTAACAGCTGTCAAAACTGCTAATTCCATAATTTTAAGCAGGATTATTTGTCGACAGCTATTCTTTTTCTTAAATATTTTGGAACAAAATTTTTTTTTCTAATTGAAAATATCACAATTCTTATATGAAAATACACAAATTGAATATTAGAAACAAATGAAGACAAAAATAACACAATATTGTAATATGATTTGGAAACTACTGTCGGACATGTAATGAAAGATCCTCTATTTCAGACACATGTTAATTAGGTACTGACCTTAACAGTATATCTAGAGAAGCATAACGGTTAGTGCAAAACCTTTATGGCACCTGCCATTGAGACCGGACTGGGATTTGAATCCTGTAAGGAATTTGTACGGTTTCCCTGTGTCTGTGTGGGTTTTCCCCAAGGGCTCCAGTTTCCTCCCACCATTCAAAATGTACTGGGGTGTAGATTAATGGGGTGTAAATTGTGTGGCCAGACACATAGATCAAAATTTAAACATTTAAAATTTTAAAATTTAAGGGCTGGAATGCTGCACAACAGAAATCCAAAAGACAAATTGACATTGGAATAATGCAAGTATACTGAGCAAACAGACAGTAGAAAGGATATATTGTCCTTTAAGGGAAGGAAGATAGTGTGTGGATGTACCAGTATGGTCTCTGAATTTCAAATGTTAAATTACAAAATGATATTGTGTAAGTCAGAGTGGACAGCTTGAATTAAGACAAAGAAAGAGATGTAATTGGAGTTTTTAAGCTATCAAAAGAAGCTGATTAAACTTCTCCCTTTCCAACCAGTACCTTTGCTGGTCATAGAGTTTATGCTGAGGCCACAATCTAAAAGTTAGAACAAGCTGTTTTTTGGGAAAGTAAGTTAGGAAATATTTCTAAGCCCATTTCTGAAAATTTAAAGTGTAAATTTTGATATACACCATGGTAACAGGGCCTTCCAGCCCAAATACCCCAATTTACCTCCAACTTCATATGCTTTGGATGTTGGGAGGAAACTGGAGCACATGGAGGAAACCAATGCAGACACAGGGAGAGCGTAAAAACTCCTTACAGATAGCGCAAGATTCAAACTTGGGTTGCTGGCACTGCAATAGTGTTACCTAACTACCAAGCTAACTGCTCCGCCCCCTAGGGTAATGAAAAATGGGAAAATCCAAAGCTGATACTGGTGAACTCGAGGATCTATCAATGGTTTTGAAGGTTAAGGAGTTAGTTAGATGGTCAGCTGTGATTCCAGAGAGTGTAGGAAGAGGCAGAAAGATGAAGTGGTCAACACATGTTCTTGAGTTCTTAAATATGGGAAAAGATATTGCAGCGGCCCACAGCCCACTCCGCGGGCTGACAAAGGAGACAGCCGTCAAACTCGGCGATCGAGCAAGCAACATGCAGGATGAGAGACCCACTCCAATAGGCAGCAGTAATAGCAGTCGAATCAACCATTCACCGCCAGCGGATCACAGGGGGTTCAATCCGGGCCCGCGGATCTGGGACGACCAATATAAAAGGCTGCACTACAGCCCAATAAACTCAGTGTCAATTACACTCCCTTCGTGTGAGAGTCTTCTTTCTTCAACCTCAAGCTAAAACCCCATCATACCTCGAGCTGTAACTGTAGTGGCCCGGCTACAATATTAAGGTGCACATACATTAATGTGTATAGAGTAAAGCAACAAAACAAGCATGCCTTGAGGGAAACTGAAACGTGTAACTGATTGCACAGATTAGAGGTTATATTTTGAAGCTTGTGATAGCTGTTAACCTAACACTCCACTGTTTTATTTTCATATTTCACTTGTGTGAAAGGTGAAGGAATTAACTGTGCTGAAACAATTCATTTTTCAAAACACAAAATTGTCATGTAAGTTAATACTCCTCCTTGTTTCATTTAAGTTTTGTATACGAGTAAAATTGAAATCTTGAAAATCAAAGAATCCCTTTGTCTCTTCCATGTTCAGCAGTTGTGAAGGTGCAGAATGGATATAGACCCAGTAGCCCAGGAGTTTGTGCCTGCTGTGAACCACCTACTTGCACCAATTTACACCCACTCCATTTTTTTATTCTCTTTACATTCTCATTAATTCCTCCCACCCCATATTCTACACATATTGGAGCAATTTACAGAACTGGTGCATCCTTAGAACGTGGGAGGAAACTGGAATACCATGCAGTCACAGGGAGAACTTGCAACCTGCTCAAAGACAGTCCCTGTGATTAGGAATGAATCCAGGTCTCTGGCACTGTGGCTCGACGAACAGTGTGACCGTCTTGTCCTCCATCAGTTCTCCTGTTACAAGCATTCAAGTGTTAATAATGAGTTCACCTCCAACAACAATTAAACATCTCCACATCATTTAAGGTGAAACAGCCCTCATAACTGGCTATCCTTCCACCAGCCTGAACATTCATTCCCCGTCGTATAGCTACAATGTGTTCGATAAGCATAATGCACTGAAGTTGTCAGGCTATTCCAACAGTACCCCCCAATACCACCGCCTCAGCCACCAAGAATACATAGGACAGCAGGCACATGGAAATACAATCTTCTTGAAAATATGTTCCCATTCCTTCATTGTTACTTGTCTAAAACCTTGGGTTTCTTGTCCAATAGCATTGTATGAATACCTTCACCTGAAGGATTGCAGCAGTGCCAGAACTGCTCAAAGGTGTAGTGGGAGCCCCACGCGCACAGACACAACAGTTCAGCAAGTGCATGACCAGAGTGCATCGCCTCCAATGACGTCCCAGTCCTCGAGCTGCAGGTCAAGCACCAGCAATTAGAAACAGTGCGCGAATAAGAGCCCACGCTTTTTATGGCACCCGACACCCAAGGCTGGAAAGTGACGTCACTACCGCATCCCAGAAACGTGCAGTGGGAACTATAAAAGCTGTGGTTAAGCACTATAAAGAAACTGCGTATGGTAGTGTCGTCAGATAGGCCACTACAAAGGCAACAAGGAGGAAGCATTAAATGCTGATGTCCCCAAAGATGTCTCAAAGATAAAAAATTAATGAGAAAAATTTCTTGACAATGTAAGATTCTCTCATTGTAATCTCTTTCCTGTTATTTTGCTCAGAGTACTTTTTTTTGTCTATTAGTTTGCACAGCTTGATAATGCCTCATCTGCTATTTCCATTCACATCCCTACTGCATTGACCAAGATTGAGAATTAAATTGAGCGGGCTGGATGGATTGGAGTTTGTCAAATGTGCTCAATAAAGTTTTCTAGATCAATATATAGAGAGAAGGCAATTCTGGAATTAGTATTAAGGAACGAGACAGGACAGGTGATAGAAGGAACATTTTGGGTCCAGTGATCAGAATGCCATCAGTTTCAAGTTAATTGTGGAGAAGGATAGGTCTGGGTCTTGGGTTGCAGTTCTCAATTGGAGAAGTGCCAATTTTGAAAAAAATGAGGAAGGATCTAGAATGCATGGATTGAGATGAGTTGTTTTCACGCAAGGATGTGTGAGGTAAGTGGAGGACCTTCAAAGGTGAAGTTTTGAGGCCAGAGTTTGTATGATCCTGTCAGGATTAAAGGCAAGGTTAGCAGGTATAGGGAACCTTAGTGTTTAAGGGGTATTGGGGATCGGTTTAGAGGAAGAAAGAGTTGTATAGCAGGTAAAGGAAACATCGAGCAAATAAGATACTTGAGGAGTATAAAAAAATGCAGGAAAAACCTCAGGAAAGAAATTAGGAAGGCTAAAAGAAGAGATGAGGTTGCTTTGGCAGACAAAGTGAAGAAAAATCTGAAAAGTTTCTCCAGGGAAAATTAAGAGCAAAAGGATAGTAAGGGACAAAATTGGACCCTTTGAAGATCAGAGAGGTTGGCTTTGTAAGGAACCAAAAGAGATGGGGGACATCTTAAATGTTTATTATTTTCATCAGTATTCTGCCAGGAAATGGGCAAAGAGTTGTGGAAAGTAAGGAAAACAAGCAGTGAAGTCATGGAACCTACAGAGATTAAAGAGGAGGAAGTGCTTACTGTCTTAATGCCTGACAAGATATTCCCTGAGGGAGGCTCGTGTAGAAATTTCAGAGGCTTTGGGGAAATATTTAAAATCCTCCTCCAGAGGATTGGAGAGTGGATCATGTTGTTCCATTGTATAAAAAAGGATCCAAAAATAACCCAGTAAATTATAGAGCATTGAGCCTGATGACACTAGTAGGTAAATTATTGGAAGATATTCTAAGAAGTCAGATATACAATTATTCGGATAGCCAGAAACTGATTACCGATAGTCAATGTGGCTTTGTTTAACCAATCTTGTAGAGCAGGGGTGTCAAACTCAAATTCACGGAGGGCCAAAATTAAAAACTTGGACTAAGTCGAGGGCCGAACTAAATAATATTGAAAATTTTCAACAACATCTGCATGTTTTCTCTTCTTTCAACATATGTAATGTTAAACTTTAGGATATAACTTTAGGAGGATAATGTTACAGGTCAGGAGTAGGTAGCTCAAGTTCACCCTTTGCTTGACCTGAGGGAAACCTATTTGGTCCCTGTGGAGATGTAGTCAGCATTCACAGGCTGTGTCCATTTTGGCCTGCATCAGGACTCAGCATTTCCTGCTCACTCCTCAGGCTCTAGGCCTCTATTCACCCTCGACCCACCATCCCTCTACCTGACCAGTCCTTTACCCAACCTCTATTCACCCCTCACTCCACTCGCTCTGCCTCTACCCACCCCATCCTATACACACCCCTCTACTGCCTCTCCCCTCAACCTGTTCCTCCCTCTACCCGTCTCTCACCCTCTAATCACCCCTCCCTTACTCGCCCTGCCCATCCCCTTTTACCTCTTCCCTATCCACCCCTCCTTCTACTCATCCCTCCCTCTAACTGCCCCTCACACCACCATAACTTCCCCTGCCCATTACTCCTCATCTACACCCACTGCCCACCCCTGCTTA
Source organism: Narcine bancroftii (assembly GCF_036971445.1). Taxonomy (NCBI): domain Eukaryota; kingdom Metazoa; phylum Chordata; class Chondrichthyes; order Torpediniformes; family Narcinidae; genus Narcine; species Narcine bancroftii. The sequence continues at coordinate 183,164,952 of NC_091472.1, forward strand.
CCGACCCACTCAGGCCCAACGCGCTGCCGATCAGCCTTTGCAGACAGCCACCATCTCTCTCTTCACGTGCAGGACCGAACCAGCCGTCCCTGGGGTCCGCGTGGGTGCAAGCGCTGAAGGCCGTGGCGACCGGGAGAAGTGCGCTCGCGCTGTGGAAGAGCCGTCCAGTGCCAGTCGCACGGGGCTCACGCTGCCCGGGGGCTGTGCGCAGCCTGCCATGCCCGTCGCGCCGACAGGAAATCACAGGCGCTCGCCCATCCGCCGCACTGCTCGACAGGTTGGAGAAGTGACTGGTTGTGCGGGGAGCCTTCCAACTGGCTTGCCGGCTGATGACATCGACAGACTTCTCGTGTTACAATTTCTCGTGTTACAATGGGGAAGGATGTGCAATGAAGGGGGAGGATGGTGGGGGTGACATTACCAAAAAGCAGCATCGGCTCTCGCTGCAGGGTGGGCCACCTCTAATACATTTTTGAAATTATCTTGCGGGCCAAATATAATTATATCGCGGGCCGCCAGAGTTTGACATGTGTGTTGTAGAGTTTTTCAAAGAGTTACCAGGAACGTTAATGAAGGAAAGGCCGTGGATGTTGTCTACATGGACTTATTAAGGTCTTTGACAGGGTCCCTCATGTGAGGTTAGTCAGAAAGGTTCAGATTCTAGATATTCATGGTGAAGTAGTGAACTGGATTTGACAATGACTAGACAGAAGAAGCAAGAGATTGCTTGTCAGACTAGAGGCCGGTGACTTGTGGTGTGCCTGCTGGGATCATTGTTGTTTGTCACCTATATCAACGATCTGGATGATAATGTGGTAAATTGGATCAGCAAGTTTGCAGAGGACTCTAAGATTGGAGCTGTTCTGGACAGCGAAGAAGGTTTTCAAAGCTTGCAGAGGGATCTGGACCAGCTGGAAAAATGAGCTGGATAGTGGCAGGTGGAATTTAATACAGACAAGTGTGAGGTGTTGCATTTTAGAAGGACAAACCAAGGTAGGATGTACACAGTAAATGTTAGGGCACTGAGGAGTGTGGTCGAACAGAGAAATCTGGGAACACAGATAACGTACATAATTCCCTGAAAGTGGTGTCGCACGTGGATAGGGTTGCAAAGAAAGCTTTTGGCATAAAGGCCTTCAGAAATCAAAGCTCTGAACATAGGAGTTGGGATGTTATAGTAAATTTGTATAAGACATTGGAGAGGCCAAATTGGAGTACTGTGTGCAGTTTTGGTCATCTAACTACAGGAAAGATGTCAATAAGATAGAAAGAGTGCAAAGAAGATTTTTAAGGATGCTGCCCAGAATTCAGGAACTGAGTTACAGGGAAAGATTAAACAGGTTAGGACTTTATTTCCTGGAGTGTAGAAGAATGAGGGGAGATTTGATAGAGCTATTTAAAATTATGAGGGGGATAGACAGAGTAAATGTAGATGGACTTTCTTTTCCATTGAAGGTATGTAAGATACAAACCAGAGGTCATGGATGAAGAATGAAAGGGGAAACGTTTAGAGGAAACATGATGAGAACTTCTTCACACAGAGAGTGGTGGGAGTGTAGAATGAGCTGCCAGCTGAAGTGGTGAAAGCTGGCTCAATTTTAACATTTGAGAAGAATTTGGACAGGTACATAGATGGGAGATATATGGGTGCAGGTCAGTGGGACTAGGCAAAAAAAAATATGGTTCAGCACAGACTAGAAGGGCCAGCTTGTCCTGTTCCAGTTCCAGCTACTTCTGCTGACTGTAACACTGTACAAGTGATCTCTGTGTGTGTCTCTTGCCCTCTCTCTCAGAGAGAAAGCCTGTTTGACTCTATCTGCTTGCAAAACCACATGACTCTCTTACAACAGCAAGCTCTCTTCCAGACAGCAGCGGCTCTGACATGCTCTTTCATCTGTTGCCTTTTGTAAACAACAATCCATTAGTGAAGTCGCTTGAGCACTCTTCAAAACTCTTGTATAAGGTCTGAGCACCAATACATCTCACAAAGGGCAGAGCTTCAGTATTTCAAATAATTTCTATTTTAAAGTGTTTGTATGTAACCTACTCAAACAAACCTTTCCCAATTTATCTCCCTAAAACATATCTCTATACTCTATATACTCTGTCACAACCAAATTGGATGATCCCAGGGCTTCTGCCAATTAAAACTACATGAGGTTAGCACAAAACACCATTTGGACAATACTCCTGCCTGAAGATAGCTTTTGGAATTTCCTCAGCTCCTGAAGTGTTGCACGGGACAATGGAGCATATCATAGAAAAATGGTATATTGAGAATGCTGGGAATTATCAATTTCAAGGGTAAATTCATTCCAAACTGGTCTTCAAAAACATGTACCTGAGGAAGTTGTTGCAGGACAAATATGAATTTAAGTGGACAGCCAACCACGAGGAAGAATGGGGACAACTGAAGACCATTCTAACTACAGAACCAGTGCTTTTGACATTCTCTGACCCATTCAGAAAGACAAAAATAGCTACAGACGCTTCAAAAGATGGAATAGTTGTGGTATTACTTCAGGCTGTGGGTGAAGATTGGAAGCCAGCTGCATATGCATCAAGGATGATGACTGACCACATCTGAATATCAATATGTCCAGATCGAGAAAGATTGTCTAGGTCTGGTCTATAGACTAGAAAAATTCAATTCCACAGTTATGTGTATGGTCGACCAACATTTGTGGTAGAGACAGACCACGAGCCATTAATAGCCATATTCAAGAGAAACCTAGTGAAATGTCGTTGCTAATCCAGAGACTGATGATGAAGCTACAACGTTATACTTTGAATAGGTGAACGCACCGTGGAAACCTATTGTATTATCTGATGCGTTGTCCAGGGCAACGACACAGAGTGAAGCGCCCAATGAGAGTTCCACAGAGACAGATATGCTATCTCCACGTGGACCTGATACTGAATCTCTTCCCGCATCTGACTTGAAATCCAAGCAGATCGCAGCTGAAACAGAAAAGGACACAGTTCTCTACAAGGTCATCAAGAATCTGAATGAATGATGCCCTAGAGGTGAATGTCAGCCATACTACAACATCAGAGCTGAGCTGAGTGTTGTCAATGGGCTTCTACTCAGACAGAGCAGAATTATCATTCCTCAATCACTGTGACAAGAGATTCTGAAAACAGTTGCATTATGAGCACCTTGGAATGGAAAAGAGCAAGAGGAGAGCCAGAACAGCTGTTTATTGGGCAGGCATAAATGGTGACATCATCAGAATGGTCTCAAGCTGTGAGACCTGTCTGAAAAATCATGCAAAGCAGCCAAAGGAACCCATAATCATAACTGACTTACCAGAGGAGACATGGCAGAAAGTTGGGACTGATCCTTTCCACCTGGATGGAAAGAATTACCTGCTGGTTATTGACTATTTATCAAACTCTCCTGAGATTATCAGTCAATATAGTTTTTGAAAAATTATAAAGATTAGGAAATCTTACATTTTAAATATGCATTCCTTTCCAATCATTTCTTAGAATTTTCTCACTTTTGTTAAGATTACAAACACTATTTTTTTGTGTTAATTACTGTAGAAACTATAAAGGTGTCATTGCATGAACTTTCACAGATGCAGTCACACCACCAACTGAGAAAGCATTATGTTTGACAAATTAATGAAGCAATAGTTATCAGGAACTAATCAGTCCTGTGTCATAAATGAGAGCGTGTTCGCGGGGTGGGTGGTAAGCTCATGATTAGGTATCAATGAGAAATCCCATTATATAGTTATTCAGGTCTTTGTAGTAATTAATGAGTGAAAAGTATACTTTAATTATTTTGATGCATTTCCACAAATCTCAATTTCAGTTATTTTCTTGAATGTCCCCAGAAGATAGTGATTTTTTAATTTTTTTTAAAATTTTTCACTCTATGACCAAAATACACACAAATATTTCCCTCTTGAATATATGCAGTCATTTTCTCCCCCTTTCCCCCCCTCCCTTCCCTCCCTCCTTCACCCCCCCTCCCCACTCACTCAATGTTCAACATAAATGATACATTAAACCCATTAAACAATGTCATCACACAATGAAAATAAACAAGAAAATTGTGTCATCTACTTTTACATACTGGGTCAATTCATTTCGTCTTCTTTTTTTTTGTCTTCTTCTCCTTCTGTCATTTTAGGCGGTGGATGACGGACTTCTCTATTGTGTTTCATGTACGGTTCCCAAATTTGTTCGAATACTGTGATGTTATTTCTTAAATTATATGTTATTTTTTCCAATGGAATACATTTATTCATTTCTATGTACCATTGCTGTATTCTCAGGCTCTCTTCTAATTTCCAGGTTGACATAATACATTTTTTTGCTGCAGCTAAGGCTATCATAATAAATCTTTTTTTTGTGCTCCATCCAAATCGAGTCCAAGTTCTTTACTTCTTATATTTCTTAGAAGAAAGATCTCTGGATTTTTTGGGATGTTGCTTTTTGTGATTTTATTTAATACCTGGTTTAGATCTTCCCAAAACTTTTCCACTTTCTCACATGCTCAAATTGCATGAACTCTTGTTCCCGTTTCCTTCTTACAGCAAAAACATCTGTCTGATACTGTTGGGTCCCATTTATTTAACTTTTGGGGCGTGGTGTATAGCCTGTGTAACCAATTATATTGTATCATGCGTAACCTCATGTTTATTGTATTTCTCATAGTTCCGGAGCATAGCTTTTCCCATGTTTCATTCTTTATCTTTGTTTAGATCTTGTTCCCATTTTTGTTTGGGTTTACAGCTTGTTTCCTCATTCTCTTTCTCTTGCAGTTTGATGCACATGTTTGTTATAAATCTTTTAATTATCATTGTGTCTGTAATCACATATCCAAAATTGCTTCCTTCTGGTAACCTCAGCCTGCTTCCCAATTTATCCTTCAAGTAGGTTTTCAGTTGGTGGTATGCAAACATTGTACTGTGAGTTATACCATATTTGTCCTTCGTTTGTTCAAAAGATAATAATTTATTTCCCGAAAAAAAAATTCTTTTCTTTTGATCCCTTTTCTCTCCCATTCTCTAAAGGGAAGGTTATCTATTGTGAAAGGGATTAGTTGATTTTGCATCAATATTAATTTTGGTAGTTGATAATTTGTTTTATCCTTTCTACGTGAATTGGTAATGATTGAAATAGGTATTGTATCTGTGGGAAGATATTCATTTTAATACAATTTACCCTTCCTATCAGTGTTAGTGGTAAGTCTTTCCAATGCTCCAAGTCATCTTGTAGTTTCTTCATTAATGGCTGATAATTTAGTTTGTATAGATGGCCTAGATTATTATCTAGTTCTATACCTAGGTATCGAAATGCTTGTGTTTGCCATCTAAATGGTGATTCTTTCTTAAACTTTGTGAAATCCGCATTATTTATTGGCATTGCTTCACTTTTATTTGTGTTGATCTTATACCCCAATAGTTCTCCATATTCCTTCAATTTCTTATGTAATTCTTTTATTGATACTTCTGGTTCTGTTAAGTATACTATGACATCATCTGCAAATAGACTGATTTTATATTCCTTCTCTTTTATTTTTATCCCTCTTATTTTATTTTCTGTTCTTATCAGTTCTGCCAGTGGTTCTATAGCTAACGCGAACAGTGAGGGAGATAGTGGACATCTCTGCCTAGTTGATCTGCTTAATTTAAATTGGTTTGATATATATCCATTTACTGTCACCTTCGCCAATGGTCCCTTATATAATGCTTTAATTCAATTAATATATTTCTCTGGTAGGTTGAACCTCTGTAGTACTTTGAATAAATAATTCCAATCTACTCTGTCAAAGGCTTTCTCTGCATCTAAGGCAACTGCCACTGTTGGCGTCTTGTTTTCTTGTACTGCATGGATTAAGTTAATGAACTTACAGATATTGTCTGTTGCCCCTTGTCCCTTGTCGGGCAACCACATCTCCCCTCTCCATTTGGATTGCAAACCCGCTCGCAAGCGTCAAATGATTTCGCAGTGATTGTTATTCTCTCCCACCCAGCCCCCTCCAGAAGACTTTTATCTTCACATATAACAAAGCTCACCCTCTTAATTCCCCCCTTACTTCCTTTCTTCCCTTCTTCCCCTTCTTAGTTCTTACTTATATTTTATTTTTCTTCTTTATATGAAGTTTGTCATAATTCTTGTTCTTGTTACATCTCTTCATCTCTCTGTCTGTTTTGCAGGCGTTCTGCAAATTCTCGTGCTTTCTCCGGATCCGAGAACAGTCTGCTTTGCTGCCCCGGGGTAACGATTTTAAGCATCGCTGGATATCTTAACATAAATTTATAGCCTTTCTTCCATAGGATTGATTTTGCTGCATTAAACTCCTTCCTCTTCTTCAGGAGCTCAAAACTTATGTCTGGGTAGAAAAAATTGTTTTGACCTTTGTATTCCAGTGGCTTTTTGTCTTCTCTCATTTTTTTCATTGTCTTCTCCAATATATTTTTTCTTGTCGTATATCTCAGGAATTTTACTAGTATGGATCTTGGTTTTTGTTGTGGCTGTGGTTTAGGGGCTAATGTTCTGTGTGCCCTTTCTATTTCCATTCCTTCCTGTAATTCTGGCATTCCTAGGACCCTGGGGATCCATTCTTTTATAAATTCTTTCATATCTTTGCCTTCTTCATCTTCCTTAAGGCCCACTATCTTCATATCGTTTCTCCTATTATAGTTTTCCATTATATCCATCTTCTGAGCTAACAACTCCTGTGTTTCTTTAACTTTTTTATCAGATTCTTCCAATTTCTTTTTTAAGTCATCTACCTCCATTTCTATGGCTGTTTCTTGTTCTTCCACCTTGTTTACTCTTTTCCCTATTTCTGTCATTACCATCTCTAATCTACTCACTTTTTCTTCTGTACCTTTTATTCTTCTTTTTATTTCATTAAATTCTCGTGTCTGCCATTCTTTTACTGCTTCCATATATTCTTCAAAAAATTTCCTATCTATGTACAGTCCATTCCCTTTATCTTCTATTTCTCTGTGCAGAGCTTGATGTTCTCCTTCCTCTTCCCCTGTGTCCACTCCAGGACCTGTGTCCTCTACCTCTCTTCCTTGTATCTGTGTCTCTTCTGATTTTCTTGTTGGGCTGTTTATCTCAGTTTGTTGGGTATTTTTTTATATTAATGGTGTCGGTCTTCTTCCTCTGGGCTGGTCATCTGCTGTGTCTCTGATTTCCTTTTTTCATTCTCCTCCCTCCCGTTCCCATTATTTTCGATATCTTCCCACTGGGAGCCCTGCTGTCGGGTCTTACTCAGCTGTTCAAGCTTTGGAGTTGCACTCCATAGCTGGTCCCCCCTCCCGTCGGTGTTGTCTTTGTCGTGCGCATCATGCATGCGCGGTTGCGCACCTCTGTTTGGCTCTGTGAGCCATCCTTGTAGTCCTGCGCTCGGTGGGTCACAACCCTTCGGGGCTTCCACTGACCTCAGGGAGTGGACTCCTCTTTCCACAGCGGGTCCCTGCTTCTTCGTATAGGTAAGGCCTTCACCTTTCTCTTCTGGTGTCGTTCCTTCTTCTTTTCTTCCTGTTGTTTTTGGCTTTTCTTTCTTTGGTGCCATTTCCTCCACACCTTTATTTTTTATTTGTTGTGGTTTATGTGTCTGCGCTTTGCTTTTTCTCTACTTTTTTCCTTCTTTTCTGGAGAGGGCTGGTATTCTCCTTCCGGCCACTACTCCATCATGTGACTCCCTCAGAAAATAGTGATTGAGGTACTTCATTAACAAGTAGAGGAAAGGTCCTTGAACTGGCCATTGGTAGTATTATTTTCAAGTTGGCTGGACCATACTTTTAATAACATTAATTCTATAATTGACCTAGACCACAAGACAGGAGCAGAATTAGGCCTTTTTGCTCATCAAATCTGCTCAGCCATTCGAATCAAAGCTGATATATTTTGGCTCTCAACCCCTTCTCCCCATAGTCTTTGACACCCTTAACCAGAAGATTTGTCCTGTATGTATTTAATTTTGGTATAGCTTCAGGATTCTTCCAATGCACATCCAAATACAAAAACATTCTACATCGTCAATTTACTAATCTGGGTACACAATCTTTTATCCGGACATCTAAAATCCAGAAAGTTCCAAAATCCGGCAAGTGGGAGGAGAGACTGGCAGCGCGACAGGAAGGGCGTGGGCGTGGATAAGGCAGCAAAATTCGGTGGGCTTAAATCTGGCTTTCCAAAATCCAGAAAAATCTGAAATTTGGAACACACTGTCCCCCAAGGGTTCCAGATAAAGGATTGTGTACCTGGTATTGTTAATTCAGATCAATGGATATGTTGGTGAATTTATTATTCATAAACTCAAGATAAGGACAATGTTCTATAGTGTTGGGAATCACCAATTACTTTTTAGAAAATATTGGACACAATATGAGGTGAGGATTAATATATTAGAATGCAAATACTGTTACCTATCCACTTAATTTACATTTGCTAAATATAGTATCCTTCCTCAGCAATCAAGGGTTTCAAAACTATTTCTGACCAAGTAATGAAAACCAGCGGATGGATAACAGATGACAAATACTTGGAGGTGCAGTTACCATGGTTTTCTCTTTGATAAAATTCATTGTTGAAAACTATGTATGCCACACATTCATTCCAAATATGTGGTCTCAGCAGTTTACTATCTCTGCTGGTTTCAGTTTAAAGTCAGGTCAGCAATGAGTCCTTACCAAGTAAAGTGAAAACGCATTCACCAAAACTTAGTTGGCACTACCCCTTTCCATAGGCCCTTTTACACTGCCCTTGAAAGACCATAATTAACCACCTTTTAACCGCTTCACTTACCTGTATTAACACGATGAAACTGGGTTGGGGAGGTCATTTTCTTCCCGGTACTTACCATCCAAGGTAGGTAGTATCAGGGTGGATGCGTTTTGCTTCGGCTGCTGTGTAAAAGTCTTACCTGCCTTCCCAGGATGCCAACATTGTAATGCTGCAGGTCCCTCTTCCTTTTGCATCTTGATGCTGGGTCCCTACGTAAAAGGACGCAATGAACCGACTTTTCTTGGTTCAGAGTGAATGCTCCGATCCGACCAGGCCTGGCTTTAAACACAGGTCGTTGACAGCCAATTTAGTGGGATCTCTGTGTTAAAGGGTGTGGTGTGCTGTGGTGCAGAAAATACTGTGCTACAGGCTTCAATCCACTTAAACTCTGTACATCAGTTGTGGTATCTCAATGGCTCCATGCGTGTGACTAGCCCAGGAGGGGTCGGCTCGAGACTATATACAGGTCAGTGATTGACAGCCGGCCAGGTGGAGTCTGCCTCCCAGGTTGTCTACCTGCAGGTACAGAGGTCGCCCCCTGCAGTAGGCTGGTGGGCTCGTGGCCCAGTGCTGTGGTTGTATCACCACAAAGGGGTACATGACCCTTTTAAAGAGGCACACCATGCACAGCTGATTTTAATTTATGAAGCAGCAAGTGCTGCAGTTAATCTTAGAGAATGTTTCTTCCTGCATGCCTGCAATGCCATCAATATTGACTCAGAGGAGAAGGATCTTTGTGGGTTTTTTTTGCATTTTCCATGTGAACATCCTTATTTTCAAAGGAATGTTAATATATTATGGATAAGCCTCTCTATTTTAACAAAACATTTGAAATTCAAAGCTGTACAAACAGTAGTGTCGTATCACTGGTTGATTTTTTTGGCACAAGGAATTCATCTGAAATACTTAATTATTTCATTTGGTAATTCTCTAGTTAATTTTTTTTGCGTATTCATAGCTGTTTCCATCATGTTCTATAACCACAGAGCACGACCTTAAGCAATCTGTACAAGAAACTTGAGTTAGTAGATGGTGAAAGGCCATTTTGGTCGATACTCTACATCAGAACTGTCACTGGGTATTTGTGGATGGCCGTCAAGTGAAGAACTTCCTGAAGGGAATGATCATATATACATTACTCTTCCCAGGGTTCTTAGTTGAAGATGGCAGTGGGAATGTTTCATGGCAAAACTGATGTGGGTGCCCAAAGGGGATGTGAACATGTTGTCGGGCTTAATGTACAAGACGAGGAGGAGAATGCAGGGATCCATAGGCCACAACGTCTACCCTGGAGGTCATGTGTAAATAATTTGCAACAGTTGCATCACACAGTACTCATTGATTCAGGTGACAGCAGCTGTGGGATGGTGGGGTGGGGAAATGGGGGTGGTCCAATGGTAACTAATCAAAGTCTTTCTGTCTGTGCCACCCAGGAACTGCAACAAGCCTGCATGCAGCTCCCTGACCTCACTGAGCAGAGAGATACCTTCTTGAACACGGAGATGCCATTCATGTGCAGATCGCCTCTCTTCATCAACTTATTTGCCACTCATATCTTATTTTGTGACATTTGCCACAAAGAAATCTTTGCTCTGACCCACAATAAGCCGCAAATTGAATGAAGTGAATCCTTTCCTGTACAGAAGGCCTGGATTATAAAGCATGAATGCTGCTTGCTGTCGCAGGAATTCAACAATGAGAGTGAGCCTTCCAGCATTGAAATCAAAGTAAGTGAAATCATTACTGCCTCAGTGTGGTGGAACAAGGTATTGCAGGCATGACCTCTATGGACTGGTCAGGCTGGCCCACCTTCCGTCCCTGTAGCTCTTCCCTGTAAGATCCCTAATAAAGGCTGATAGCCCTAGTCTCCTCCCTCCATACTTGCCTTGGACGTGAGTTATGTAGATGCATGCCGAGGTTTTCTGGTTAATAAAGCCTTTGACTACTTGCTTTGTGACTGCAGGTGGTCATTGATCGTGTTACATTCAGATAAGTGTTGGAACGACCTCTCCAAAGTAGAGATAAGCAGCAGATTGGGAGAGATGCCAGAGGAATTCTGTGGCCAATTGGATTAATCTTTATTGAAAAAGCTGAGGTCAATGCAGAGAATTCTAGGTAAGGGAATGAGGCTGAAAATCTGCCCACAAAGTGTTACAAATTTCAATACAAAACCTGATCCAACAGAGAGGTGCGGGGAGGATGTGGGGTCACTGAAGATTAGCTCTTTGAAGGGCATTTTTGTGCCTCCTTCCTCAAGGAACTGAAACAACCAGACAATAACAATAGAGTATGAAGGGCTGAATGACTATTATGGTATACATGCAGTGAACATTTCAGTAGCTACTGTATTAAATTAACATCTGATTTTGAGCAAATGCTTGGTTGTACATTTCGCTTTAATGTTTTGTAGCTGCTAACCAATGAGTAGACAAACATATGAAAGGTTTTACTTCTGTTTGAACAGATCAATTCTGGGAAATGATTTAGTAGCATGTCTTTGTACTTTTGGAAAGCCAGTTATTGCGGTAAGACACTCTTGACAATTTTGGGATTGTTTTAGACAACCATGCAGACTGAAACACATTAGGTTCATGAATTTATATTCGGTAGTGATGGCAATTTGAGTAGTAAGATGCTTGGAGCTGATGTAGGTTGAGTCATTATCTCTCATAAATAGAGTGCAGCAAATTTTAAAGATATAAAGGAAATATTGTCTCACCCCCAGAGAAGAACACGTGATCTTTGTACAATAAAATCCTTGGTATCTGGAATTCAAGCAACCGGCAGCCTCAAGCAACCGGCACAAACTATTGAGGAAAATAAATTTAAAAAAACATTTAAAATAAATAAGAATAAAAAAACAGTAGGTTAAAAAAAAAGACATATATTTAAAATTGTAAAAGTAAATGTTCTTGTGCAGCTGTTTGAATAAAATTTGAATAAAGTTGTGTTTGAATAAAATGGGGTCGCCCAAGATGAAGAGCTGCTTTATGCCTCTCGCTGTCAGGGGGTGACTCTCTTAAAGTGACTCCTTATCCCTGCTTAGTAAGAGTTGCCCTGTGATAATCACAAAAGGCTGAAGTTGCGAAACTATCAGGCTTTTATTAACCAAAGACTGGAATAACCATCAACCTCATTGACTGATCGAAGCAAAGAAAAAGGGCTGTGAGTAGGACTGATCTCGGGATGTGTGTCCAACCAGAAGCAGCCAATCATGTCACAATCATGTGTTGACCACAGTCATTGCTTCTTTTTTAAGAAGAGTTCTGCAGGGTGAGAAGAAAAGAGAGTTAAGCCACTGTATGTATATACATTTTACAGGTTAGGTCTATTAGGGGGTCTCCTCTGCCACAACGAGCAACGTGACAATGGTTGGGATGCTGCCCCAGCATCCTGAACAGCTTGTGAGGTTGGCCTTTTAACAGTTTATCAAGGGGTGGGGTCAGGTGGGGTGCTGGGGGAGTGTGGAGCTGGTACACCGTTGATGGCAACTGTAGCCAGGGGTAGGGGGTAGTCAGCTGCAGATCAAGGTCCCCTAAAGTTGAAGTCGGGGGAGTGTCTGTTGAAAGTCAGTGGTGGTCGGAGAGGCCCCCGATGGAGCAAGGTCCTGGATCGAGACTATGTCTTCATGCCCGTCAGGGAAGGGAATGTAGGCATAGTGGGGGTTCACGTGGAGAAGGCGGACCATCTTGACAAGTGGGTCAGTCTTAGATTGCCTGACATGCTTCCAGAGGAGGACTGGTCCTGGGGAGGTAAGCCAGGCAGGCAGCAGAACCTCTGCACAGACTTCCTAGGGAAAGCAAACATAGTTCATGAGGCATGTTGTTGATGGCAGTACATAAAAATGATCGGTTGAAGTGGAGTGCATCTGCGAGGACTTCTTGCCATTGGGAGATGGAGGCCCCGTGATGACAGTGCCAGGAGGATGGTCTTCCATACTGTGATATTCTCCCTTTCCACTTGCCCATTACCCTTAGGATTGTAGCTGGTGGTCCTGCTCGTGGCAGTGCCCCTGGCCAGCAGGTACTGCTGCAGCTCATCACTCATGAATGATGTCCCTCTGTCACTGTAGATGAAGCTGGGCTACCCAAAGAACATGTGAATATTGTGAGGGGCCTTGATAACTGTGGCTACGGTCATGTCCAGGCAAGGTATGGTGAAGGGGAAACAGGAGTATTCATCGATGATTGTAAGGAAGTAGACATTCTGGTTGGAGGAGGGGAGGGGTCCCTTGAAATCAATGCTGAGGCACTTGAAGGGGCAGATAACCTTGATCAGATGCACTTTGTCCAGCCGGTAGAAATGAGGTTTGCATTCGGTGCAGACCTAACAGATTTTAGTCATAGTCTGGACTTCTTCAACGGAGTATGGTAAATTCCAAGCTTTGATAAAATGGAAAAACCTAGTAACTCCAGGTGGAAAAGGTCATTGTGGAGAGCCTGGTCATTTGAACACTAGCACAGGTTCCTCAGGTAAGAACGTCCGGGGGCTCATTAAGTTTGCCGGGCAGGTAGAGAATTTCTTAATTGTAAGTGGACAGTTCAATTCTCCACCTGGGGATCTTATCATTCTTGATTTTTCCCCCTTTGATTATTATTAAACATGAATATGACTGCTCGCTGATATGTGAGGAGGGTGAACCATTTCTTGGCGAGTCAGTGCCTCCAATGGTGTATAGCCTCCACAATGGCCTTGTGGTAAACCACTGTTATACTGTGATTGGCTGCAAACAACTTGACACACCTCCCAAGACCGATCTTTCCCATAGGCCCTTGCATGCCACCCTTTTACTTTTGCTCTGATCAGTCAAGGAGGTGGCTGGTTGTTTGATAGTGTTCTAGTCTTTAGCTATTAAAAGTCTGATTGATGGTGCGTCAATCTTAATGGCTAAAATTTTCAAAGGAGTTTAGAACATTTCCTAAAATCAGAGAAACTTGACACCTCTGGTCGTCGGATGTTTCGAAAACATTTTGGCAGCTGGCGCATGTGCCATCACCACGAACACAGATCAGCCAAGAATACTCCTCTCATGGATCGGGCCCCAGGTTTTTCCCCATGATCAGCGACGCCAACACATTCCAGGCAGTGATGGAGATCCTCAAGGCCAAGTATCGCTGGAAAGTTAACGAGGTTTACGCTAGGCATCTCCTGGCTACCAGAAAACAATGCCCTGGTGAGTCTAGTGCTATGTTTCTGTGGGCCCTCTGGATCCTGTGCAGAGCCTGCGATTGTAAACCCATGTCTGCCCAGAGTGCCAAGGTCCTCATTAGGGACACCTATGTTGCCAGCCTCCACTACAGGTACATATGGCAGTGATTACTGGAGCAAATAATTCTCAATTTGCCGAGGGTGATCGAACTTACAGAGATACTGGAGGTGGCCCTCCAGAACTCTGAAAACTACTAGGCCTCTTGGTCGTCATGGGTGCCGCTAACCTGGGACGGGGTATCATCCCTCCCCACGAGTGACTGGTCCCATACACTGACCCACTACTCTAATGACCTGACTTTGGCTGCCGTTATGGGCAATCTCTCTAGTTGTTACTTTTGTGGTCAGGGCACTCACCCAAGGAAACGTTGCCCTGCCAAGGATGCACGATGCTCCTGGTGCCAATCTAAACTGCCTGTGAGATCCAGTAGCACCATGTGTGACCATTCACTATCCCAGGCATCACAATCGGCAGCATTTTCCCTGCACTCCAGAGACGCCATGTGCTAATCATGGGAGATGCCATTTTGAACTGCATGCCAAACGCCATCTTTTCAGACATATAATACCATTGGGGGTCGAGGCCAGCTACCTTGGGGCCAATGGCAGCCATTTTGGGAGCAGGAACACCCAACAGTCTCGGACACTGAATCCCTACTGGCATCCATCACACTAAATCAGGAGGCACTGCATGTACTTGCCAGGTGCATGATGGATATCCAGGTAAATGGGCATGTTATCAAATGTTTATTCAATAGCGGGAGTACTGAAAGTTTTATCCACCTCGATATCACTAAAAGTCTGTCCCTTAAAGCATGGCCCGCCAAACACAGGATTTCTCTCACATCAGAGTCATACTCTGAAGCCATCTATGGATCCTGCGTAGTGACCCTGACTGTTGGAGGCGTAGTGTATGAACACTTCAGACTGCTCGTCATGTCTCAGCTCTGTGCCCCCTTGTTACTGGGGCTGGACTTCCAGTGCCAATTGCAGAAGGTCACCTTGCAATTCGACAGGGCTTCCCCTCCCACCCCCCGCCATCTGTGATAAACAGTTCTTGGACAGCCCCCCGCAGGCGACATGTGGCCTCTCAACCCTCAAGGTCAACTGTCTCCCCCCCCCCCCATTGTTTGCCAACCTCAACCCCCGACTGCAAGCCGGTAGCCACCAGGATTAGACGGTACAATGCTGCTGACAGGGCCTTTATTGTCCAGTGCTGGCATTATTAAGGCCAGCAATAGTCCTGGAGGACCCAGGTTGTTGTGGTCAAGAATGGGGAAAGAATAGGATGGTCATAGACTACAGCCAGACCATTAACTGGTACACGCAGCTCGATGCATATCTCCTTCCCCTCATATCTGATATGGTCAACCAGATCGCACAGTGTCGGGTGTTTTCCACAATTGACCTGAAGTTGGCCTACAACCAGTTCCCGATCCGCCCAGAGGACTGCCAGTATATGGCAATCGAGGTGGATGGCCATCTCAATCACTTCCTGTGGGTCCCTTTTGGCATCACAAATGGGGTCTCCAGCTTCCGATGGGAAATGACTGCATGGTGGACCGCTACAATCTACAGGATACTTTCCCATACCTTGATAATGTTACCATTTGCAGCCATGATCTTCAGGACCATGATGCTAATCTCAACAAGTTCCTTCACATAGCGAAATGCATGAACCTGACTTATAACAAGGACAAATGTGTCTTCCAGACAGCACGACTGGCCATCCTTGGCTGTGTTGAGAATGGCATAATTAGCCCTGATCCTCACCGCATGAATCCGTAATGGAACTGTCCCTCCTGCATACCCTAAAAGCACTGAAGAGATGTTTCGGGTTCTTACTATGCTCAATGGGTCCCCAACTATGTGAACAAGATTTGACCACTGGTCAAAGCCACAATGTTTTCCCTAACAAAAAAAGTCCAAATGGGCCAAAGACAATGGTCACCAAGGCAACCATGCATGCCATAGACGAGTCAACACCATTCCAAATGGAGTGCCCTGGTGGCCACTCTCAACCAGGTGGGCAGGCCCATCACCTTTCTCTCACGTGCCCTCCAAGGTCCTGAATTTCTCTACTCCTCCATTGAGAGGGAGGCCCAGACTATCATAGAAACTGTAGCACTGGAGACACTACCTTGCTGGGAGATGGTTCTCTCTTCTCACAGACCAGTGAGCGGTCACATTCATGTTTAATAATAAATCAGGGGCAAAATCAAAGATGATAAAATCCACAGGTGGAGAATCAAACTCTCTGCTTACAACTATGATATCCTCTACAGACCTGACAAACTTAACGAGCCCTCAGATGCCCTATCCTTTGGAACCTGTGCTAGTCTTCAAATGGACAAACTACAGACCCTTCACAATAACCTCTGTCATCCCGGAGTTACCAAGTTTTTCCATTTTGTCAAATCTTGGAATCTCCCTTACTCCATTGAGGAGTTTCGGTCAATGACTAGAAACTGTCAGGTCTGTGCCGAATGCAAACCGCAGTCTACCAGCCAGACAAGGCGTATCTCATCAAGGCAATGCACCCCTTTGAGTGTATCAGTATTGACTTCAAGGATCCGATCCCCTCCTCCAACCGGAATGTTTATTTCCTTACTGTTAATGATGAATATTCCTGTTTCCCCTTCACCATCCCATGCTCTGACATTACCACGGTGGCTGTTTTCTGTGCTCAGGAGATGCCTGGGCGTAGACCTCATTAACCTTCCTGCTTGACAATCTCCATAGCTGCTTGATATGAACTTGCATCATTGATCATCGGGAACATTTGAGGCCCGACACGGGAGAGGAGTAGTCTCAGTCGGTTAGCATCTGTGGTGATGGCATCTGCGGCTGCCACCAGGACATTTTCAAAACAATGTAGCCAAAGTTCGAACGTATTTGGGGCATCTGGAAACCGAGGGTCGATGTTAAATTGCTCAGGGTTCAGGTACTGTATCATGCCTTTTAAAAAAATTAGCTAATAAAATTGATGTACGATCAATAATCACAAAAGGCTGGAGTTGTGAAACTATCAGGCATTTATTAACTAAAGACAGGAACTACCATCAACCTCACTGACTGATCAAAGCAAAGAGAACAGGGAACATGTAAGGGACTATGGGTAGGATTGGTCTCGGGAGGCATGTCCAGCTGGCAGCAGCCAATCAAGGCATAATACTTGTTTACGACACCCTGATAAGAGGCTTTATCTGTAAATTTGCAGGGTGGGGGGTGGGGTAATCATCTATAATGTTGTAATTCAAATTTCGGGTGGCTCCGTGGAGGGGGAGGAACCTACAGATGTTTTCAAAGAAAGTGACTGAAAATTAAGTAAAATGCTTTATAGTTTATATATTCATGTGAGTGAAGTTTGTTCAATGTAAGTACAGAATAGCATTTTTAACTTTTGCACTGTTTATTCTTAATTAGTTGGGGATTGCAAGAATAAGTCTCTAGAAACTGGAAACTTATCTGGCATCTACCAATCCCCATAGGTTATGGATACCAGGCTGTGTGATTATTCCACACCAATTTGTGTGTGAATCGATGGTTAAATTTGTGTTGTCTGCAAGCGGGAACCTGATTTGTGAGTGATCTCTCAAGGCAGAATATATCTCTTAAAGGAGGTGAATGATGACTTCAAGAGATTGGGGGAGCTTCCTCAAGTCAATTTATTGTACGGTACTTCACAAAGTTTATATGTGGACAGGAAATTGATCATCAATGTATTCACAGCACTTACTACCCAATAGACATTTATGGTTTTTAGACTGCAGGCATGTAACAGCACAATCAAGGAATTTTGCCGCTACTCGGGCAGTCTAAAAAGGAATGTGCAGGATTTTTGAGTCAATTCCTGCACTGCAATTTATCCTGTGGGACCCCTACAACCTTTTGAAGGAAGCCTTCAGTGTAAATTGTACTGGAAAAATTCATTGACGATCATCCACTCTACTGCACGTCCAACCACCGGTACTGTTGCACTCAGGTACTTGCAGTCTATGACCACAAGGGCAGTAATTATGTTAATTTTTTCTGTGATTTTTCCTGACATTATAGTCTAAAAACCATAATTGTCTGAACTGTCAAATTCAGCATGCAGAGGACTATTGTGGACTGATGAAATCCTGACTACTGCCAGGATAATAGCTTTTTAGCTGCTCAATTTGCAGCTTGTAGTTGCATATTAGCTACTCAATGAGGGAGCAGAATCCATTTCAATGTATTGAGAACTGATAATATGTATTATATAAAGTGGTAGGTTTTCTCTTCATGCTTAACTTTGGCAGCAGGCAAAGAGATGAAGCTAAATGGAACCCTCTGGACCAGTGGTTCTCAACCTTTCTCTTTCCATCCACAAAACCATTTTAAGTACTCCCTATGCCATAGGTTGTTCGATTGCCTTGAAAAGTGGCAAAGCAGCAGGTATGGATGGAATCCCCCCAGAAGTCTGGAAGGCTGGCGGCAAACTCTGCATGCCAAACTGCATGAGTTTTTCAAGCTTTGTTGGGACCAAGGTAAACTGCCTCAGGATCTTCGTGATGCCACCATCATCACCCTGTACAAAAACAAAGGCAAGAAATCAGACTGCTCAAACTACAGGGGAATCACGTTGCTCTCCATTGCAGGCAAAATCTTCGCTAGGATTCTACTAAATAGAATAATACCTAGTGTCGCCGAGAATATTCTCCCAGAATCACAGTGCGGCTTTCGCGCAAACAGAGGAACCATTGACATGGTCTTTGCCCTCAGACAGCTCCAAGAAAAGTGCAGAGAACAAAACAAAGGACTCTACATCACCTTTGTTGACCTCACCAAAGCCTTCGACACCGTGAGCAGGAAAGGGCTTTGGCAAATACTAGAGCGCATCGGATGTCCCCCAAAGTTCCTCAACATGATTATCCAACTGCACGAAAACCAACAAGGTCGGGTCAGATACAGCAATGAGCTCTCTGAACCCTTCTCCATTAACAATGGCATGAAGCAAGGCTGTGTTCTCGCACCAACCCTCTTTTCAATCTTCTTCAGCATGATGCTGAACCAAGCCATGAAAGACCCCAACAATGAAGACGCTGTTTACATCTGGTACCGCACGGATGGCAGTCTCTTCAATCTGAGGCGCCTGCAAGCTCACACCAAGACACAAGAGAAACTTGTCCGTGAACTATTCTTTGCAGATGATGCCGCTTTAGTTGCCCATTCAGAGCCAGCTCTTCAGCGCTTGACGTCCTGCTTTGCGGAAACTGCCAAAATGTTTGGCCTGGAAGTCAGCCTGAAGAAAACTGAGGTCCTCCATCAGCCAGCTCCCCACCATGACTACCAGGCCCCCCACATCTCCATCGGGCACACAAAACTCAAAACGGTCAACCAGTTTACCTATCTCGGCTGCACCATTTCATCAGATGCAAGGATCGACAATGAGATAGACAACAGACTCGCCAAGGCAAATAGCGCCTTTGGAAGACTACACAAAAGAGTCTGGAAAAACAACCAACTGAAAAACCTCACAAAGATAAGCGTATACAGAGCCGTTGTCATACCCACACTCCTGTTCGGCTCCGAATCATGGGTCCTCTACCGGCACCACCTACGGCTCCTAGAACGCTTCCACCAGCATTGTCTCCGCTCCATCCTCAACATCCATTGGAGCGCTTACACCCCTAACGTCGAAGTACTCGAGATGGCAGAGGTCGACAGCATCGAGTCCACGCTGCTGAAGATCCAGCTGCGCTGGATGGGTCACGTCTCCAGAATGGAGGACCATCGCCTTCCCAAGATCGTGTTATATGGCGAGCTCTCCACTGGCCACCGTGACAGAGGTGCACCAAAGAAAAGGTACAAGGACTGCCTAAAGAAATCTCTTGGTGCCTGCCACATTGACCACCGCCAGTGGGCTGATAACGCCTCAAACCGTGCATCTTGGCGCCTCACAGTTTGGCGGGCAGCAACCTCCTTTGAAGAAGACCGCAGAGCCCACCTCACTGACAAAAGGCAAAGGAGGAAAAACCCAACACCCAACCCCAACCAACCAATTTTCCCTTGCAACCGCTGCAATCGTGTCTGCCTGTCCCGCATCGGACTTGTCAGCCACAAACGAGCCTGCAGCTGACGTGGACTTTTTACCCCCTCCATAAATCTTCGTCCGCGAAGCCAAGCCAAAGAGAAGATGCCATAGGTGCTCTGTGATTAGTAAGGGATTGTTTAAAGTGGTTTGTGGGTGGAAAGAAAAAAATTGAAAACCACTGTTTTAATCGTACCTAATTGACTCGTTATGTGCACGGTTTCATAACTCCAAAGGAAATGGGCCAATGACAATTTTTTTCAAGCAAAATATTTCAGTAACAATTGGGTCTACAGCAGTGATTCACAACCTTCCCTTCCCACTCACATACCACCTGAAGTAATCCCTTACTAATCACAGAGCACCGATGGCATAAGGATTACTTCAAGTGGTATGTGAGCGAAAAGAAAAGAGATTGAGAACCATTGCACTGGAAGAACCCAGCAGGTCAAACAGACTCAGAGGGAGTAAAAGAATGATTGAGAAAAAAAATTGCTGAGTCTCGTCGAAGGGTTTCCTCTCAAAATGTTGACCATTCTTTTCCTCCCACTGACTGATTCCACTTGACATGCTGAGCACCTCCAGCAAATTGTGTTTAGCTTCAGAGTCCAGAATCTGTGGTCTCTTCTGTGTTGGCAATGAGATGATGAAGTTGATTCCATGCACCCAGGAATTCAGTGAAACTCAGAAGTCTGTAGATGCTCTGATTGTAGAAAAGTGCACAGTAAATGCTGAAGGGACTCAACCTGTCTTGCAGTGTCCTTATGAGATAAAGATATATTACCAATGTTCTGTGCCTGAGCCCTTCCTCAAGATAGCAAAAAGCAGGCAGGCATCTGAATAAAAACTGAGAGAGAGAAAGGGGGAAGAATGGGAGGGGGTGGGTTCCAGACCAACAGACAAAAGGTGGTAATCGGCTATGATAAGAGGAAAGGTGAAAGGAAACACAGGGGAAAGGGAAGAGAGAGAGAGAGAGAGAGAGAGTTAGAGGAAAGGAGAGAAGATGGGGAGAGGAGGTTAACAGAAACTGGAGAAGTCAGTGTTAATGTCATCTAGTTGGAGGGTGCCCAGATGGAGATGAGGTGTTGTTCCTCCAATTTGCGGGTGGTCTTAGTTTGGCCGTGCATGAGACCATGGACAGACCTGTCAGCAAGGGAATGGGATGGGGAATTGTAAAGGGTGGCCACTGGGAGATCCAACAGGAGTTCAGCACTCTTCAAATGTAGTGGATGTTGCTCTGATTTTTATCAGCGTTGTTGTAAAAGGTAAGATCCATCGTGATTAAGACCTGGAAATGCACTGCTGCATTTGAGGATTGACCCACAAACAATGTTGTCTTTGTTCTAGTTTAATATTTTGAGTACAGTATCACAAGATATTAGTGGCCACCACATTTGTGAAAAGGTGTCAGCTTGTGTCTACGTTGACTGCTCTCCTTCCTTTGAATATAGCTGAAGCTTCATCTGTCTCTACCATGTCTCCCTTCCTTTTCACCCACATTCTCAAAATTCTGCACTGTTCCTTGAGAAAACCCCAGCTGAGCATCCATGCTGGGAAGCAATAATTTTCAGCCAAGGTTTAAATTTTAAAGAAAAAGGTACTTCAGTATCAACCAGAGCAAGTAGATTTTCAAATGTCAGGCACATGAAGAACAATCCGAAAAATGGGTACAATTCATTGCCACCAAAAAAAATCCAGCAGCTGTCATATAAATACATAATATTTTTATAAAGTGCAGTGAGAGTCCTTTATAATACGCACCAGGAGGTTAATATACAGGTTGATGTATGATGTTTTTCCATTATGTTCAGGCATGTTTTCTAAAATGTATTAAATATTGAGAAAGTTTCTTCAAAAGGATATTTTTATCTTAATTTCCTTTTCACCTTCAATTTCATTGAAAATCTAAATTATAGCTTGAAATATGATATATAGCAATTCCACATGCAATGATCTAATGTGAAAGGGTTCATTCTGAGCATGGGCATAATTGAAAGATTGAATGTCCATTTAAAGGCACAGCAGAGATGTCGGAGCTTCTGACTTGCAGATATTCACCTCTTTGATTAACACTACATCAGAATAAATCAAAGTGAAACTGACGTAAGCAGTTAGAATTATGTCATCAAGAATTCTGTGGGGTAGGAATTAGCTTCCCATCTGCAACAGTCATATTTTATCACTTGGTTGCCAAGTTTTAAGGCCACATTTAATTGATTAACCAGTCTCAAGGGATTGACCTCCAGTCTTCTGACAGAAAGTTGAGTTCAGTTTACCAGCCTTGTAAACCACTGCAAGCAGCTTTCTACCTGGTGAACCGTCGTCATGGCTATCCCTCGTAGTCGAGGATGATGGCCTTTGTTCCATTGATCCACAGAACGAAGTCACCTGTGCGTGTATTTGCTTAACGTGTACTTGATGTTGCACACGATACTTCACAAATCTGCCAACTAGTTCCAATGGAATGGAAACCACGACGATTGGAACTGATGGATTTGTTCCAGCCTTTGTTCCACCTTCACAGCCGTTGAGTTCAGAGTTAATTCGTCCGTCTGTTCCACCGTTGAGGGCTTGGTTGGATTGTTCTTTGTCAGGGACTTCACCCTGAACCTTACCGCCATGGGTGGCCCTAGCAGGAGCATAGCTCCAGACGGAATCGCTCTCGGGATCACAGGACCACACAAGTTTCTCCACCATGGCAAGGTGATAATCAACGGAGAAGGCCTGGTGAATGTTATAAAACATGGGAACTTTCTTGCAAATCACATTGATTATTTTTTCTGCAGAAATGTTAGTGGTAAAATCTTGAATGTAACAACAAATGATAAACCCTGAAATAGTTGATGTGTTTGGTGGAAAGTATAAAACAGTTTGTACAAGACCAAATGAAGCCTAATGTACCATACAAGTGAGATTGAAAGTGATTTAGCTTCTCAATTTGGGCAGTCTGATGAAAAGAACAATATACTACAATTTTAATTGGACCCATATTTCATTCTTGCAAATCAACAATCATTACCATCTCTAATGAAGATAGAATGCACAATATTAAAATGAGGTCTGACTTTTTGAATTGAATCAATTCTTATTCATTTCTATTTTGAGTTTCTGTATATTTCACAAGCCTGACAATAAGATATCAGAAGGTTTTTATCATTTCCATGAATTTGTTGTTTCTTCATTCATTTTATTTCTTGTGTTTATAATTAAATATGAATTATTTGTGTCATAATACTTATCCCTTCCAGTCAGAAGAAGCTCTGCATCACAACAGAGAGAAACAGGGAAGGCAGAAGACATTGATCTGTCATGAGTTATTTGCACTTGAAAACCTTGATTGGAAGCGCAATTATCTATATATTGGGAAGTATACAGACCAATATCAAAAAGGAAAGGAGCTAAAGGCATTCATGTCATGAACAGAGTTGCAGAGAGAAAGATTTCAAAGGCTCTCTTTGATCCCGACGAGTCTCACCCTGTTCTGGGTTTGCTTAGGGTAAGTACTCAGGTGATTGGCCTTGTGCTGTTGATGGCATTTAGTAGCATGCTCTAGCTGTCAATGAGTTTTTGAGCCACCTGCACTCCTCTCCATCCATCATCTGTTAGATTACTAGTTGTCTACTGAACCGTGATCTTCAGGGAATGTGCCTTTACCATCCCCTGATGCATTGATATGAGAGACGAGGTAATCAGCAGTACATTTTCGTCTATTTCTGCAGTGGCGACACTCACTAGCGATCTGCAATGAAATTTAGGATTTTATAGTTACTCAGTGTCCACACTCTTCGAAGTCTGCAAACTGCAAGAAGGAAATAGGTGGAGATATTGAACAAGAGGTAAGTACTAATGAACACCAAACCTTTTTAAAGTTTATTGAAAGACCAAACCCAACTCCTTTTTAAATTTAAATTTATAATTAAAAAATAATTTAATCATACAACATGGCAGCAGGCACTTTCAGGCCCATGTGTCTGTGCTGCCCAATAGCACCCAACTGACCTACACCCCTGGTAAATTTTGAAAGAAAGTGGATCACCCAGAGGAAACCCACACAGACATGTGGAGAACGTACAAACACCTTACTGACAGTACTGGATTTTAACCCTGTTCACTGGTGCTAAAACAGCGTGGCATTAGCCGCTACACCAACCGTGCCACCCACAGTTGCTTTGATGAAGGGCCTTCACAGAGGCGATCAAGAGAGCAGCCATGAACCTGGATTATTTATTGTGGTTACGCAGTCACCTCCTGAGCTCCTGTATATTGGCAGTTTGCCCTCCAGGTTATTCAGAGAGCTTGGGAAACCCTTGTGTCTTTCATTAAATTCAAAATCATTGTTTTGAAAGCTACTTATAAATGATTCATGTATTTAAGTGATGAATTTTCTGGGGTGATTTCATGACAGTTCAAAGGAAGTTCACAGGGATGATTGCGGGAATGAAAGCATTATCATATAGTAGCTTTTGACAACTCATGGCTTGTATTCATTGGAATTGAGGAGAATGGGTGGGGGGGGGGGGAATCTCTGAAGCATTTTGAATGTTTAAAGGCATGGACAAAGTAGATGTTATTGCCCCTGGTGGGACAAGAGGGCACAACTTCACGATTGAAGGGTGTCCACTTAGAACAGAGATGTGTAGGAATTTTATCAGCCAGAGGATGGTAAATCTGTGAAATTTGTTGCCACAGGCAGTTAAGTAGACCAGTCAGTAGGTGAATTTAAGACAAAGATTGATAGGTTCTTGATTAGCCAGGGCATCAAAAATTAGAAGGCCGGGCAGTGGGGCAATTGATCAACTCATAAGTAAATGGTGGGGCAGACTCGATGGACTGAATAAGCCATTTCTGCTCCTGTGTCTTATG
This sequence comes from Narcine bancroftii, assembly GCF_036971445.1. Taxonomy (NCBI): domain Eukaryota; kingdom Metazoa; phylum Chordata; class Chondrichthyes; order Torpediniformes; family Narcinidae; genus Narcine; species Narcine bancroftii. Next base: position 183,189,844 of record NC_091472.1, read on the forward strand.
GTCTTATGGGAATAGATGGTGATAAATCTAGGCTTCCAGTAAAATATATATTTCATTATTATTTTAATTTATGTACAAACCTCTAAATTTAATACTATTGCCATTTTCCTTCCTTCCAGCTTACTCAACCATGCTCTATATCTTGAGTTACCTTCTTTGATGAATTGTAGTTTCAAAACTGCACACCTCACTGCCCTAATTCTGCCCAGGAGTCACTGATTCTAACGTGAAACATTAATTGTGCATGAATCTTGTGCATGGGGATATAAGTTTGAGATGACCTAAAAAATTTCCATACACTGCTTTGTGAAAATTTGCTTCATTGGTACTAGTGCATTTTATTCATTTGATTCGGCTTCTCTCATTTATATGGCTTCAATGTTGTTACCTGTCATCCACTGAATGACTGAAGCTACAACATATGCACGTAGATCTTGTTTACATTTACTGCTGATTTTCATTGCAGATTTAGGAGGATTTCAGTATTACGATGAAGTAGAATGTTGTTGAACAGACCACTCGGTACAATACTGCAGCTGAAATCTTAATGTTTTGTAGTGCATCCAGACGTTACAATGCAGTGTCATTGTCTATCCATGATATGCTTGTGGTGATAGCACAGTAATGCTATTTGTTCCATTTGTACTGTCTTTGTGTGGATGGCTGGTCCGCCTCCTTGCTGACTAACCCTGTGACTCCTCCTCCTTGGAATTCCCTAATAAAGGTGGTTACGTCCAAGTCCGTCCTCCAGTATGAATCCTGGAATCGGGCCAGCAACAGGAGCGCATGTTCAGTCTTATGGGAATAAAAGCCTGTCATCTGGTAACTTCAGGTCCTTTGAAGTTGCTGATAGTGTGTGAGTTTTATTCCCATAATTTTTTTTATCGCAATGGACAAGTTGCTGAGGCCGGACAAGTTAGACATCAATCCGCAATCGCCTGAAGCCCCAGACTGATTTGAACTCTGGCTACAGTTTCAATGACTTTCTGGGAGCGTCATGGGATCAGACAACAGCAACCTGCATCAGCCGCTGATCAGGGGCTGCACTACATATGAAGAGACAATGAACACACTCCGAAACAAGTACAGGCCTAGAACAAACGAGGTCTACGCAAGACATCCCCTGGCCGTTTGCAAGCAGCAATCTGGTGAGCCCCTCAAAGAATACTTTTAGGTCCTGCACGAACTCAGGCGTGCCTGCGACTGCAAGATGTTTATACAGACGAGCTCCTCCGGGATGCCTACTACATAGACATCTGATCAGATTATATTCACCAGCAGGCTGCTGGAACAAGACGAACTGACCTTGCAGAGGGCCTTTGAGATAGCCAAAATGTTGGATGTAGCCCTCTGTAACATGAACTTATTCTCCTCCGACATCGCATCCACCTTGTTGGGGTTGGGATGTAGGATCCTAGGTCACCATCATGCAGGGGTGCCCTGACTTCTCTTCAGCTGCCACCGAGCACCCAAAGTGCTAGTTCCATGGCCAACAGAAGCACCCCTGGAAGTGCTGCCCAGCCATGGAAACAGTGTACTTAGGATGGAGAAAGAAGGGAAACTATACAAAAGTTTGTAAGTCCAGACCTTCTCCTTTCCCTAGCAGTGCCGCATGTGGGGAGTGGGGCAGCCGCCATCTTGGCCAGTGCCACTTTCGGCATGACTTCCATCCCCAAGCAACAGCACTGCGTGCGCGCCATGGAGGATGCCATCTTGCCAGTCTGGATCATGGGCACCACCTTACTGGTTCAAATTGGACAGCGACTTGGACAATGATCTAGCACTGGCATCGATCACACTCAATCAGAAATGCCCCTCACCAGCTCGCCTGTTGGATGATAGACGTGGAGGTAAATGATCACTTAACGAACTGTCTGTTTGATAGCGAGAGCACAGATAGTTTTATATATCCCGATACCATGCAGAATTATTCCCTCATGGTGAACCCGGCGACTTGCAAAATCTCTACGGCCTCCAAATCCCACTCAGCAGAGATCTGTGGCTACTGCATGGTCACACTGACCGTACATGGAATGAAGCATAAAAACTTTAAGCTGCTTGTAATGCCATAGCTCTGCGCACCCATGATACTGGGGTTGGACTTCATGCCATCTCAAGAGCATCACTATGGAGTTTGATGGACCTCATCCTCTCCTCACAACCTGCAACCATCAAATTTTAAACTGCCCGTCCTCCCCTCTGCACATACCCAAGCGGCAAACTGCAATCCACCCACTGCAATCCGTCCACCCTCTGGATATCTCCCCCACTCCTGTTCGCCAACCTCACCCCCAACTGTAAGTCTGTCAATACAGCATAGGAGACAGTGCATTATCAAGTCAGAGGTGAGATGGCTTCTGGCTGAGGGAATCATTGAACCTAGTACTAGCTCCCAGAGACCCCAGGTCATGGTAGCCAAAAATGGGGAAAAACTCCTCATGGTGATGACTTCAGTCAAACTATCAACTGCTTCATGCAGCTGGACATGTACCTCCTTCCCCTCATTGCTGACATGGTGAATCAGATAGCCAAACACCAGGTATTCTCCATCATCGACCTAAAGTTGGCATACCACCAGCTCTCTATCTGCACAGAGGATCGCCAGTACACTGTGTTTGAGGAAGACAGCCGCCCCTACCACTTCTTATGGATCCCCTTTGGAGTCACCAATGGAGTCTCTGCTTTTCAGAGGGAAATGGACCAGCCCGGGCTCAATGCCACATTTCCATATTTGGACATTGTCACCCTCTGTGGCCATGACCTGCCAGTCCATGATGCAAACTTAGAAAAATTCCTCCAAATGGCCAAGACACTCAACCTCACCTATAATAAAAAGAAATGTGTGTTCCACGCATCACATCTGGCCATCCTCAGCTGCATCATGGAAAATGGAGTCATTGGTCCCAACCCTGACCACATGTCCCCTGTTGGTACTCCCACTTACCCACAGTCTTAAAAAGTGCCTGGGGTTCTTTATGTATTATGCTCAGTGGGTCCCCAAATATGCGGACAAGGCCTGACCCCTGGTGAAAGCCACCTCCAAGCAGAGGCTTGGGCAGCCTTTATCCACATCAAAGACACATTGTCAAGACCACGATGCATACCATGGATGAATTCACCACATCCCAGGTGGAGAGTGATACCTCTGATTTTCCCTTAGCCACCACCCTTAACTAAGTAGGCAGGCCCATGGCATTTTTCTCCCGCACCCTTTATGGCCCCGAGATCTGGCACTCAAGAAGGAGGCCAAGGTCATTGTTGAGGCAGTGCAGCAATGGAGGCACTACCTGGCCGGAAAATGATTTATCCTGACATGCAGCCACTTTTATGTTTAATGATAAGCATTGATCTCTCCACCTATAACTATGACATCTTATACCAGCCTGGGAAGCTCAACAAGCCTCCAGATGCTCTGTCCTGGGGGACATGCACCAGCGCGCAGTCTGACCAACTCCAAGCTCTCCACAATGACATTTTCCACCTTGGGGTCACCAGGCTTTTTCACTTTGTCAAAGCCCGAAATCTTCTCTATTCCATTGATTTTTAAAAAAACTTTATTTATTCATTCAAAATACAGATAATACATAACATATATAACAATAAAACTAAAAATGAATGATATATTTTATATATATTAAAAAAAAGAAAGAAAAAAAGAAAAAAAGAAACACCCCCTTTCAGCCAACTCTCCTAAGGAGAGCCATAAAGAGAGAAAATAATAAAGAAAAATTAAGCATACATATTAAGATCTAATCAATGTAAATCAAAATGTAAATATTCTGAATATAACAACCACTTATTAATAAAAAAATTATAATTATCACGCGAAACATGTGTGATTTTTTCCATTATTAAGCAATATTTCATCTCATTATGCCATCTATTAATATCAATTTGTATCTTTCCACGTACTAGCAATACATTTTTTCACTACAGATAATGCTAAATATACAAAACCAAGTTGAAATTTATCTAATCCCAGCCCTTTCAGAGGTTGCAAACTACCCAATAAAAATACTGTTGGATCTAAAGGTATTTTAATCTTATACAGGTATTCCAGAAACAATTGTACTTTCTTCCAAAAAGATTGTATATATGTACATTACCAAACCGCCTGAAAAAAAGTTCCAACAGCGTTACCTCATCTAAAACACAAATCTGATTCCTGAAAACCATATTTTTTTAATTTTTCAGGTGTTAAGTATAATTGATGTAAAATATTATAATTAATCACTGCATAACGTGCATTTATCAGTCTAGTTACACTATCATAACAAATATCTGACCAATCATCCTCAGAAAAAATAAAACCAATTTCCGCTTCCCATTTACCTTTAGATTTATCCTAACCCTTTTTATCCATACCATCCTGTAATATTTGATACATAAATGAAATATAACCCTTCTCTGGTACCTTCATAAGAAAAGTCTCAAATTTAGTCATCTCAAGTAAAATCATATCTCTACCAAACACATGCTTTACCAAGGATCGAATTTGATAATAAAGAAACAAAGAATTCTTATCAATACCATAACTGTCCCTCATCTGATCAAAAGATAAAAATTTACCTTCTTTAAAACAATCTTGCAAATTTTCCACACCTTTAAATCTCCAATGTAATAAACTTAGATTATGTATTGAAAAGAAATAAGTTGATTATTATACAAAAGAGTCAAGACCGACAATTCACCACTAGAACCTATCATTTTCTTTTTCTTTGTCCATAGCTTCATTAAATGTTTTAACATAGGCACATTATGTTGCTGTAACAAATTTACATTCCATCTAAACAAAAATTGATGTATTTCAAATTCAAAAATATTTGCCATCTCAATTTTGGCCCAACTAGGGGGCCATTCCAAATCCATCATTGAACTAATAAATTTAAGTTGGGCTGCTTCATAATAATTTCGAAAATGTGGTAAACGTAGTCCCCCTAGGTCATATTTCCAAGTTAATTTATTCAAGGCTACTCTTGAAAATTTACCATTTCATAAAAACTCCCTAACCATTTTATTCAAATCTCGAAAAAAAAATTGTCAAGTAAATACAGAATAGATTGAAATAAATATTGTATACGTGGAAAAATATTCATCGTAATTGTATTTATTCTACCCAATAAATTAATAGGCAGATCTTTCCATTTAATCAAATCAGTTTTAATTTTTTAAATTAATTAAACATAATTTAATTTATATAAAGATTGATAATTAATATCCATGATTATACCCAAATACTTAATTTGATCCGTCCATTTTAAATTAAGAATATTTTTATAAGCTGAATAATCTCCTTCACTCACCGGTAATATTTCACTTTTTTCCCAATTAACTTTATATCCAGAAAGATGTCCATATTGCATCAAACACTCCTTCAAATGCAAAAGTGACTGAGCTGGATTTGTTAGATACACAAATACATCATCGGCAAATAAATTAATTTTATATTCCTCATCTAAAACTTTCATACCCTGTATCTGTGTATTCTGTCTTATCAACTGTGCCAAAGGTTCGATCACTAACGCAAATAAAGCTGGTGATAAAGGACAACCTTGACGAGTAGATCGGGTCAGTTTAAATGGTTCCAAAATCAAATCATTCGTCAATACTCTAGCTACCAGTTTACTATATAAAGCCTTAATCCAACCAATAAAAAAAGGACCAAACTTAAATTTCTCCAAAACTTTAAACAGAAAATTCCACTCAACTCTATCAAACGCTTTTTCGGCATCTAAAGATATCACCATCGGGTGGTCTGAAGATTGTCGAAATCTATTAATCAAACTAATCACACATAAAATATTATCCGAGGCATATCTATTCTTTATGAAACCTGTTTGATCCATATGAATCAGCTGAGGTAAAAACTTAGCTAATCTATTCGCTAAAATTTTAGCTATAATTTTATAATCTACTCTATTCCATTGATGATGACAGGATGCTGATCAGAAACTGTCGGGTCTGTGCTGAGTGCAAACCACACCTTCACTGGTCTGACAAGTCACACCTGATCAAGGCTACCCTCCCCTTTGAACCCGTGGATTTCAAGGGGGCCCTGCTCTTCTTGAACCAAAAAGTGTACTTCCTCAATGTCATTGATAAGTACTCCTGGCCATTTCCTGGCCAGACATGACCATGACCACAGTCATAAAGTCACTGCGTAACATCCTGTTCAGGTACCCGAGCTACATCCACAGCGACTGAGGGTTCTACTTCATGAGTGATGAGTTGCGTCAGTACCTGTTGGTGTGGGGTATTACCACTAGCAGATCCACCAGTTACAACCCCCGGTGGAACAGCCAGGTGGAAAGGGAGAATGCCACCATTGGGAAGGAAGTCCTCCTATCCATGAAATTGAAAGGCCTGCCTGTTTTCCATTGGCAAGAGATCCTTCCTGAGGCACCATAGGTGATTAGATTCCTCCTGTGTATGGCCACCAACACCTTGCCACATGAACGTATGTTTTTCTCCCCAGAAAGTCCACGTTGGGGACCACGCTGCCTTACTGGTTGACATCCCTAGGACCAGTCCTGCTCTGGAGGCATAAGACTGTCCTACTGGTCAAGAAGGTCCATCTCCTCCATACCAACTCCAAATACGCCTATGTGGCATGAGCACGAACACACCGTCTCCATCCGGGACCTGGCGTGCGGGGGAGATCCCAAGACTGCTACTGACCACCCAGTAAGCCCTATCACCATGCTCAATCACTACATACCTGGGCACTCTACCCTGATCCCTGCCCCAGCTGCTCCTACCATCAGAACCAACCACCATATGCCCCGGTACCCTATCCTGACCCACAGTTGCCCCATCCCAGTCACTGGACATGAAAACTGCTGATACACATCACATTGCCCAGGAACTGGCAGCTGACCCACAGCTGGCACTACAGTGATCCCAGAGGCAGAAATGACCACCAGATTGACTGGATTTGTGATGGACACTGAACCCATTCCACCTTGCTTGACTTTCTTTTAAAAGAGGGGATGAATGTGGTGATACCACGGTAATGCTATTTGTTCCATTTGTATTGTCTCAATGTGGATGGCTGGCCCATCTCCTGCTGACTAACCCTGAGACTCCATCCCTTGGAATTCCCTAATAAAGGTGGTTACGTCCAAGTCCGTCCTCCAGTACGAACGTTGGAATCAAGCCAACAACATGAGTGCACATTCAATCTTATGGGAATAAGATTGCCATCTGCTAACTTACAGTCTTTTGAAGTTATCAGTTATTTGCATTTTTGCTGGAGTTGTAACAATTACAAATGGTTTCTATCAGTTCATACAAAAGAATAAATACTCCTGATTGAAGTGAACTTCTGAAGTAAATTTTCAAGATGAATTACGCAACATTATCATCTACAGCAGATCTGGAGTCATTGAACAAGGACACATACCCTTTATATCCCTTCTCTGCAAAAGGTGGCTTTTATTCTGTTCAGACAAACAAGTTGTATGCCAATGAATTTAATAATATGAATTCATTAAAAAATTAACAATTATGTAAAGTGTTCAAAGAAAATATAAACAAAGTATTGGAACTATTTTAAGGGCACTGCTCAACCTGTAAAGACTTTCCATTTTTGTTTCAGGGTTCCAGGGCCCATAGTTCTGATAGTCTTGTACTTGGTAAAAAGGGTTTTGTTTGATTCACTATTTTGGGGTGGGGGGGGAGGGGGGAAGAATGAGGACAACTTTGTAGAACTTCTCCTGAAGATTTTATGCTGCCTTTAGCTTTTCCAAGTTGAGTGCAAGGAATGCTCTGAATCCTGCCTTGTTTTTTCCATTTACAGATTCTCATATTTTATTTTTTCCCAACCCAGCACTCTGCATTTCTTTAAGAGCAAATCTTTCCAGTGAAGGTCTCAATATCATGTGAAATACAGGAATATAGGCTTGAGAGAAGCTCTCATTATGATCAACTTTACATCCATTCATCAAATACTCCACCTCACCAAATATGAAAACATCTCCTCAAATAAAAGTAAAAAAATCTACACCTTTTATTTACTTTAACCATTTCAGATGTAACTGGTTTCAGTTTAGTTTAGCCTTACCCTCCAACCTTACAAAATGGGATGTTTCATGATCCAAGAATGAAAAGTTGAATCTGTCTGCCCATTGCATAGCAATTTTTATGATGCTGTTGATTTGATTCCTCATTGTTAGCATCACATTTGCCTTCTTCGCCACTGTCTCAACCTGCAAGTTTACTTTCAGGCTATCCTGCATGGGGGCTCCCAAGTCCCTTGGTATCTGGGTATTTTCAATTTTCTTCCCATTTAAAAAATAGTCTGGACATTTATATTTTCTACTCAGGTGGATGAATGTACATTTTCTGACATTATATTTCATTTACTGGGTGCACTGCCTGAATAGGGATCAAGAAATTATAGAAGACCTCCTTCCATCCAGTACACAGTATCTTCAACTCACGAGCATCAAAATCAGGACTGGGTGACTGTTCCCATAGGCTGTGAGACTGATAAGCAGTATCCTGTAGCTGACAATCATCCCAAATATTTATATATATTCACTTTTAATATTTATGCAATCTTTATGTACTGTTTATTGTGTATTTTTGTGCATGCACCATGGTCTAGAAAGACACTGTCTCATTGTGTTGTATATGTACAATCAGATGATAATCAACTTGAACTTTTGGATCTCGTTTGGGACAGTGGGAACAAGCTATGAGCGAGCAGGTGCCAAGCAGAAAAATTGACAGTGGGATCGGAAAGTTTTCTTTTTAATCTCTCCATTGGCCTATTAGTTACAGCCAATAAGAAGAGGGGTAGCTCAAGCGGAGCAGCCAGTGTGAGAGTGGCTCAGGGTAGGAGTGGTTCTTGGAGGCTTTGGCTCGAGGGGCTTCAGGTAAGGAGGTGCTGCAGGAGTTGAGGCAAGGTAGGGATAGGTTTTTCTAACTTTTTTTCCTATTTCATAGATAGTTGGAAGGGTAGACAGGGCAGGGACATGATCCTCTTGCAGGTTGTGGATTGTTAGGGAAGCCAACATCATCCCTGACAACCTCATCTGCAAGAAGTGCATGCAACTGTAGCTCCTTACAAACTGAGTTAGGAATGTGGAGCTGGATGATTTGGGAGGCAGAGGGGGTGATAGACAGGAGTTTTAGGGTCGCTGCGACACCTAGAAATCAGGAGGAAGGTTGGTGAATGACAGTCAGTAGAGGAAAAGGGTACTGACATTTAATGACACCTGTGACCATTCTCCTCAATAACAAGTATACAAATATTTTGGATACCATTTGGGGGGGGGGGCGGGGACTTACCAGGCACAAGTCTCTGGCATGGAGTTTGGTCCTGTGGCTAAGAAGGGAAGAGAGGAAAAGAGGCGAGATGCAGTGATGGGGGATTCCATAGTTCAGAGGACAGATAGGAGGTTCTGTGGAAGAGATTGAGAATCCAAGATGGTATGTTCCCTCCCTGCTGCCAGGGTCCGAGGTATCTCAGATCGAGTTTACGGCATTCTCAAGAGGGATAGTAAGCAGCCAGATGTCATGGTTCATCTAGGGGCTAATAATGTGGGTAGGAAGGATGAGGAGGTCCTGCAAGGAGAGTTCAGGGAGTTAGGCACTAGGTTGAAGGACAGGAGCTCCAAGGTTGTGATCTCAAGATTATTACCAATGCCACATGTTAGTGAGGGTAGAAACAGGAGGATTATGCAGCTTAACACTGATCAAGACACGGTGCTGGAGGGAGGGCTTCAAGTTTTTAGATCACTGGGCTCTCTTTTAGGGAAGGATGGACCTGTTCTGACGGGATGGTTCGCACCTAATCTGGAAGGAGTCTAATATCCTTGTGGGAAGGTTTGCTAGTGTTGCTCCAGGGGCTTTAAACTAGATGTGCAGGGGGATGGGAACACGGTACCAGAATAATTAGAGGAGTGGAGGAGGAAAGATATTAAAGGTCATATAAAAAGTCAAAGGGTGATGGCAATTTTCTCAGGTGCATCTATTTCAATGCAAGAAGTATTGTAGGAAAGATAAATGAGCGTGGAATGGTGAGTGGAATTATGACAATATGGCCATTAGTGAAACTTAGTTGCAGGAGGTGCAGGACTGGCAGCTCAATGTTCCAGGCTTTCATTGTTTCAGATGCGACAGAAAGGGAGGAATGAAAGGTAGAGGAGTGGCATCCCTCATCATGGAAAATATCACAGCTGTGTTCAGGCAGGACAGACTAGAAGACTCATCTACTGAGGCTATATGGGTGGAGCTGAGGAACAGGAAGTCCAATAGTCAGCAAGAATTGGTGGAGCAAATCTGTAGAGAGATAGCAAACATAAAATTGTGATAGGAGGGGACTTTAATTGTCCACATATTGACTGGGACTCCCATACTGTAAAAGGGCTGGATGGCTTGGAGTTTGTAAAATACGTTCAGGAAAGTTTTCTAAATCAATATATAGAGGTATCAACAAGAAAGTGTGCAATACTAGATCTCTTATAATAGAAATATGTGTAGGGGAACATTTTGGGTCCAGTGATCATAATGCCATTATTTTCAAGTTAATTATAAAGAAGGATAGGTCTGGGCCTCAGGTTGAGATTCTAAATTAGAGAAAGGCCAATTTTGAGGAAATGAGAAGGGATCTAGAATCCAGGATTGGGAGAAGTTGTTTTCTGGAAAGGATGTATGAGGTAAGTGTAAGATCCTCAAAGGTGAAATTTTGTTTGGATTAAAGGCAAAGTAAACAAGCATAAGGAGCTTTGGTTTTTTGAGGGACATTGGGGATCTGCTTTGGAAGAAGAGAGAGGTGCATATAGCAGGAATAGGCAACACAGAGTAAATGAGGAGTATAAAAATTGCAAGAGAAAACTTAAGAAAGAAATCTAGAGGGCTAAAAGAAGACATGAGGTTACTTTGGCAAACAATAAGAAGGAAAATACTTAGGGTTTCTACAGATATATAAAGAGCAAAAAGGATAGTAAGGGACAAAATTGGTCCCCTTGAAGATCAAAGTGGTCGGCTATGTATGGAGCCAAATGAGATGGGGAAGATCTAAAATGGATTTTTTACATCAGTATTTACTCAGGAAACTGGCACAGAGTTGTGGAAAGTAAGGAAAACAAGCACTGAGATGATGGAATGTATACAGCTTAAAGAAGTGCTATCTTAAAGCAAATAAGGGTTGATAAGTCCCCAGGGCCTGACAAGATATTCTTTTGGACCTTGAAGGAGGCTAGTGTAGAAATTGCAGGGGCTCTGTCAGAAATATTTAAAATGTCCTTAGCCAGAGGATTGGAGGGTAGTTCATGTTGATCCATTGATTATAAAAAGGGTCCAGAAGTATCCCTGGAAGTTATAGACCAGTGAGTCTGACATCAGTAGTAGGTAAATTATTTTAGGGATCAGATATACAATTATTTAGATAGCCATGGACTGATTAGGGATAGTCAACATGGCTTTGTGTGTGGTAGGTCGTGTTTAGCCAGTCTTGCAGAGTTTTTCGAGGAGGTCACCAGGAAAGTCGACAAAGGAAAGTCTGTGTATGTTGTCTACATGGACTTTAGTAAGGCCTTTGACAAGGTCCAACATGGGAGGTTCGTCGGGAAGGTTCAGATGCTAGACATTCATGGGGAGGAAGTCAACTTGATTCAATATTGGCCTCACGGGAGAAACTCAAGTGTGGTAGTTGATTGCTTCTCTGACTGGGGGCCTGTGACTAGTGGTGTGCCTCAGGGATCAGTGCTGAGACCATTTTTCTTGCCATCTATGTCATGGATGATATTGTGGTAAATTGTATCAGCAAATTTGCAGATGACACAAAGATTGACTGTATTGTGGTCAACAGGGAAGGCTTTCAAAGCTTGCAGAGGGATCGGGACCAGCAGGAAAAATGGCAGATAGAATTAAATCAGGCAAGTGTGAGTTGTTGCATTTTGAAGGACAAACCAAGAAAGGACATACATGGTAAATGGTTGGGCACTGAGGGGTGTGGTAGAACAGAGGGATCTGGGAATACATAATTCCCTGAAAGTGGCATCACAGGTAGATAGGATTTAAAGAGAGCATTTGGCATCTTGGCCTTCATAAATCAAAGTATTGAGTATAGGAGTTGGGATGTTATGGTAAAATTGTACAAGACATTAGTGAGGCCAAATTTGGAGTATTATGTGCAGTTCTGTTCACCTAACTACAGGAAAGTTATAAAAAAGATAGAAAGAGTGCAGAGAAGATTTAGTAGTATATTGCCCAGACATCTTGAACTGAATTACAGGGAAAGGTTAAACAGATTAGGACTTTATTCCCTGGAACATAGAATAATGAGGAGGGATTTGACAGAGGTATTTAAAATTATGAGGTGTCTAGACAAAGTAAATGTAGGTAGGCTTTTTCCACTGAGGGTAGGTGAGATGCAAACCAGAGAACATGGGTTAAGGGTGAAAGGGAAATGTTTAGGGGAACATGAGGGGGAACTTTGTTGCACAGTGAGTGATAGAAATGCGGATCGAGCTGCCAGCTGAAGTGGTGAATGCAAGATCAATTTTAATTTTTAAGAAGAATTTGGACAGGTGCATGGATTGGAGGTGTAAAGAGGGCTATGGAATGGGTGCAGGCCATTGGGACTAGGGAGAATAATAGTTTGGTATGGATTTAGGAGGGCCAAAGGGGCCTGTTTCTGTGCTGTATTGTTCTATGTTCCTAACCTGAACATAAAGGAATATGGTGGTGTATGAGAAATGAGATGCAAAAGACAGCTGATGCTGGAGTCTGCATTAAAACGAGGAACTGTTGGAGAAAATCAGCTGGACCGTCAGCATCCATGAAGAGAAATGGGTGGTCAAAGTTTTGGGTTAAAATCCAAGGCTGAGAAATGAGCAGGAAGATGGGCAGTGGTAAAGAGAGAGCACGTGTACTCAGTGAGATGCAGGAGAATCGAGTATTGGTGAAGGACGACAGAGAGATCGAGCCCAGTGGGGTGGCATTGGGATACAGTGATCAGTGGAAGAAGACAAAGGAAAGCAAAGGAGGGAGGCTGAGGATAGAAACAGCTGAAGAAGGAAGGAGATTGTTGGAACCATGTAAGGAGGGGATGTTGGCCTGTTGGGAATAGTGGGGATATGGTGGGAGGATGGAGAAGGTGGGAAAAGAACTGGGTAATATGTGTCTGGGGCAAAGGTTTGCAATGGAGGGAATGTGTGAGAAGATCACAGGTGGGAAATGGATTACATGAAATTGAATTTTATACAATGCAGGCAAAATCCCTCTGCTCCACCCACCCACTTTATCCCTTCTTCCACTATTCCCATCAGGTGACAATTCCTCTCCTATATGGTCTCAGCAATAGCTGTCCTTCAGCAGCTATCACCACCTTCACCTTCCCCTTCCCCCTCTGGCTCCATTCTCTCCTCCCCCTCTGTCTCCCAACTACTTTCCCCTGGCTCCACATTTCCCTCCATGGATGCTGCCTGACCCATTGGGTTCCTCTGGCAGTTTGTTTCTTGGTAATTATCTGGTTAGATTGATGGACTATTGTTCACAGACATGAGAACTTGTGTTTGAATCTTACTGCAACTGCTCAGGAGCTTAAATTTGAAGAATTAAATAAATTATTCACTAGAACAAGCTTGTAGCTGTGAAAAAGTCAATAAAACCATTGATTATAGCAGTATCAGTGAACCAAATCTAGAATCCCAGCCATTCTACGAATGGCCTTCAAGGAAGAAACTCCACCATTCTTCCTGAGTCTGCTCTGGTAGGTCGAACAGTATCCAAAGCAGCATCCAAGGGGGAACGGCCACACAGGTACAGTGCACTACCTGTCTGTTTGATTTTGCTTTCCCTCTCCCAACAGACTCCCAGCTACATGTGCAATGCAGCTTCAACGTGACTGCCTCCTTATTTATTAACTCCTCTCTCCCCGATGTGCTGAAGATTATCAAGCAGCAGCTCCAACTCCCTAGCATGGTTTATAAAAAAACTGCATCTCAATGCATCTTGTGCATATCGAGGAGATGGGAAGTCTCCCAATATTCCCACATCTCCTCTAACCCTGATGCCATTCTGAGTATTTACTTGGCCAGTGGTTGAGAACCACTGTACTCAGCATTAATGCAAGGTCAACACTGAATAAATAAATAATAATAAATCCTCACCACAGTCTTACTTTAGTCTCTGTCTCTTCTTGCCAAAGTCTCTTGAGACAAAGCCTCACTCTAACCCTGGTCCACTTACACAATGGCTGCTCTGCTTATGCCACTCACCTTCTTTACCTGTCCCTCCCTTGCCCCAACTTCAATTTGCCAGAAAAGAGGCTTTTAGCAGACAGAAGTATTTTTTTTTTCACGGGAAAACTTCTTTAGACTAAATGGCAGAAGCTCATTCTGAGATTTTGACCCAGATTTTGCATTTGCAATGATTACATAACTAAACAATTTAAATGAAATATTTCTGGACATATGAAATTCTAACATGAAAATTCCAATATTATCTCAAACATCCTACAGTTAAGCAGTTCCAGACCCAATGAGGCCATCAAGTTCTGTTCCAACCGACTGTCTAACAAATCTGGAAGTAATAGTGATTCTTTTATAGAGCACTTGTTGAGCACTGGTTCCCACTGTCCAGACCTACTTTCCTGTGCATTTCTGCAGTCCAGTAATTAGAGATAACTGAGTCAATTCCCCAGGAAAGGTGCAGGTTTTGCATTATACCAGGTCAACGTGATGTGCTCATGCAATTGTGGAAGATTGTGAATCAGATAAGATAAAGCTCATTCTTAACAATTTATTTTTAAAAATGCACATAATAAAATAAGTGATGATTTTGGAAGAATTGTCAGGGTGGATGTTAAGAAGCTGGAAAGACCAGAACATAACCAATTCTTGCCTCTCCCCTGATCATAATGAATTAACACCTTTTGTTGGTCTGGATTCCTCTCCCAGCCAACACTGGAAATCTGAGATTTCCACTTTTTTCACCATTCTGTTTATTCTTTGAAGAAGGGTTCAGGCCCGAAACATTGGTAATATATATTTGTCTCCTATGGACGCTGAAAGTCCGGCTGAGTTCTTCCAGCATTTTGGTGTTTTTTTTTAGACCAGAACTACAGATTGTAAACCCAGTTAACCTGAATGAAATCTTCTCACAATGTGATTCTGACAGCATGGAATTTTCCTTTTCCAATGCCTTTTATTATTTTGCAAGAATTTAAGGGCATCTCTGCTATCTAATACCACATATATAATAAACTTGTACAAGAGCGGAGATAAAACTCTTTTTTTGGTTGAAACAATGGGTGTTTCAGAAGCAGATTGACTGGGCTTTCAGTACAAAAGGGAGCCTCCCTTGAGGAGGTTGAAGGTTGACGGAGAAAGGGCCATTGCTAGAGTGACCCATCTTCCCATGACTTCCTGCTATCAGAACAGGAATGCCTCCAGAAGCTAAGAGTCATTGTGTCAGTGTGACAGAGATCTGCCACAATCTTCAGCCATCTTCAAGTGAAGCTACAACATACAACCAGAACTGATCTGCTTATAGATCTGAAGGTTGGTGTGTTCCTGAACACTGGATGATTCTACGTCCTATATAATAATCTTTCTTGATGTTTAGGCAAATCGTTCAACTCCCCTTTAAAAGAAGGAAATAGCTATCATTAAGTTTGAGCTGGTACCTGGGACTCCTTAAATTATAATTTGTACTTAATATGCATGAATGAATAAAGAATCACCACCAGAATGAGTCCACCTGCAAAAATGGAGGAACAACACTCCATCTTCCATCTGGGCACCCTCTAACTGGATGGCATTTCTGTTACCCCCCCACCCCTCACCCTCCTGTCTCTTTCCCCCAGATCTCTCTGTCTGTCTCTTTGTGTCTCTCATGCGCTCTCACTATCACTTTCCTTTTCCCTCTGTCTCCTTTCAAGAGCCAAAATCATTTCTCATCTTTCCTCATCATATCCAGTTAATAACATTTATATGTCTGGACCCCTCCCCCTGTCATTCTTCACTCTTTATTCTGGTGCCTGCCTCGAAGAAGGCCTTGGGCCCGAAATGTCGGTTATATATCTCTACGACCCCCCCCCCCCCCCCACCCCCCATCGACTCTGCGAATCTGGCTGAGTTCCTCCAGCATTTCTGTTTGTGTTTTACTGCAATTTTCACCCTTGCAACTAGATCAGTGGGGTGTGAACATGGGGTATGAACAAGAAAGTAGCCCACTGATGGCAGTCAGGCAGGCACATAAATCCCCTGTGTGGTGCTATGTCACCATAGTTCCACGGCAATAGAATTTTTTGGACTATAACTTTGACATTACTAAAATGCATAAGGTTATGTGGCAGCTGTAAGATGGAGCAAACCCATGGCAATCATGCTTTTCCAGTGAAGTGCTTTCTCCATAAAATTGACAGATGACAATTTTTGGATATTGACCGCTGATCACGTATTTGCTTCTCACTCTATAGTTACCCTCTCATTATTATTGATAATGGCGAGTGCAGGTAAAAGAAGTACAATTTTGACCGCAAGGTCTGGCCCATTAATCTCAAAAGAATCTTCATATTATCAGTTCTGTTCAGTTATAATACATTGTAAATTCTTGTCTCCTGCAGAAACCCCAATGGCTTTAAAATATTTACAATTTCACAGGACACTATTCACTGCAGCATTTTCATGGGAGGATCGTATATCATGGGTTCTATCCAGACTGCAAATTTTATTTTGACTGGCCTGCAGTGAGCAGTTCAAGCTCAGTTACATGGAATATGTAGTAGACTGCTCCAGGCTACATCTGTGAAAATGCAAATGGTGTGAAGCTAATGTGCTTTGCAAGATTAATTTGTTTTATGCGATTTCAAAGACCCATGGGTCTTTTTTTATCTGATCATAAAAATGTTATTTTTCAATGGAAATGCTACCAGCAGGTATTTTAATGAGTTTCTGAGAAGTGACAAGGATTTCTCACAGGTGATTGAATTATACCAAGCATTTCAGAGCTGTGAAACAGACATAAAGTTGCGCACAATAAATATGGGTAAGTTATTGCTTGCCCATATCCCGGCTGATGCACAACAGCACTTATTCCATTAGTATGTGGCTTCCAGTATGACCTTTATACCCTCTTCTATAGAATGCAGTATATCAGAATTTAATATTAATTAATTCACATTCGATACAAATGTGACGCAATAAGCGTGAATGGTGGAAGTCGCTGATTAAATTTGTGGAACAGAAAGCATTTAGACACACTGCAGTGGCACTGCAATAATAAACAGAAAGTATATTCTGATCATGCATTCATCATACTGCAAATTAAAGGAATCTTCTCAATAGCCATTCTAGGCTATTAGAAAAAAAAACCACAGGTATTTTGAAAGGCTCTCGATTGGTTCTACATTCTTTTTCTCACATCTGCAAAGAGCTATGGGGGGGGGGGGGGGGGGGGCAATAAATGGAAAACCAAACTTTGAAGCGAAAGGGAAATCAAGCGGCAGTGACATTGCTGCCAGAGTCCATTGGTGATGGTCCACAGAACAATGAATGGAAGTAAGCTTGGGTTGGGTCCTGCAGATACATTGACAAGAGAGTATTTGCAGATTATGCTTAATATTTGCTGCTTATCCCAAATTCCCCAAAGTTTAGTAACTTCATAAACTTAAAAAGCAAGCTTTATTTATCAAATAATTAGAAGCTCTCTCTCATAAATAATTCCTAATAGAAATAATTCTGTTGATAAAATGATCCCATTCAGAGTTTCCTGGGCCATGAATCTCCCTTACCTTTTAATCCGCATATATAGATAAAAAAAAACCTACGAATGTTTATTTTTATTAAAAATGCAAACTGAATCTGCAGTATGGGTAAGACATGGAGCAATAGGCTTTGTTAAGCAGAGTGATGCTGACCTGTACTCCAGGAGGGAACCTTCTGTCTACTCTGCAATGTCCTGCTCTGCACAGCTTGAAAGCATGCTCTCTTAGTGCAATATGTATCCAATAGCATGCAAACCTTAATACTTAATCAGAGGAAATCTTCTAACTCAATTAGAATTAAATTTTCTTTAATATTATGAGCACTAACAGTGCAGAATGAAGTCTGTGTGAGAAGAGGGGAAGAATTCAATGAGATACGCTTGCCATCTGTAATAACCTCCATGAGGAACCAAGAGCTTCAGAGCACTGGGGGTGGGGGGGTGGAAAAAATTTATTGGAGACTAACAAAATATCTCGTTTGCTACTGCCACACATATAATGATATTTTGATGTCACATAGCTCATTATTTACATTTATCTGACCATTATAATTTAGAGAACAAAACAAAGGACTCTACATCACCTTTGTTGACCTCACCAAAGCCTTCGACACCGTGAGCAGGAAAGGGCTTTGGCAAATACTAGAGCGCATCGGATGTCCCCCAAAGTTCCTCAACATGATTATCCAACTGCACGAAAACCAACAAGGTCGGGTCAGATACAGCAATGAGCTCTCTGAACCCTTCTCCATTAACAATGGCGTGAAGCAAGGCTGTGTTCTGGCACCAACCCTCTTTTCAATCTTCTTCAGCATGATGCTGAACCAAGCCATGAAAGACCCCAACAATGAAGACGCTGTTTACATCCGGTACCGCACGGATGGCAGTCTCTTCAATCTGAGGCGCCTGCAAGCTCACACCAAGACACAAGAGAAACTTGTCCGTGAACTACTCTTTGCAGACGATGCCGCTTTAGTTGCCCATTCAGAGCCAGCTCTTCAGCGCTTGACGTCCTGCTTTGCGGAAACTGCCAAAATGTTTGGCCTGGAAGTCAGCCTGAAGAAAACTGAGGTCCTCCATCAGCCAGCTCCCCACCATGATTACCAGCCCCCCCCACATCTCCATCGGGCACACAAAACTCAAAACGGTCAACCAGTTTACCTATCTCGGCTGCACCATTTCATCAGATGCAAGGATCGACAATGAGATAGACAACAGACTCGCCAAGGCAAATAGCGCCTTTGGAAGACTACACAAAAGAGTCTGGAAAAACAACCAACTGAAAAACCTCACAAAGATAAGCGTATACAGAGCCGTTGTCATACCCACACTCCTGTTCGGCTCCGAATCATGGGTCCTCTACCGGCATCACCTACGGCTCCTAGAACGCTTCCACCAGCGTTGTCTCCGCTCCATCCTCAACATCCATTGGAGCGCTTACATCCCTAACGTCGAAGTTCTCGAGATGGCAGAGGTCGACAGCATCGAGTCCACGCTGCTGAAGATCCAGCTGCGCTGGATGGGTCACGTCTCCAGAATGGAGGACCATCGCCTTCCCAAGATCGTGTTATATGGCGAGCTCTCCACTGGCCACCGTGACAGAGGTGCACCAAAGAAAAGGTACAAGAACTGCCTAAAGAAATCTCTTGGTGCCTGCCACATTGACCACCGCCAGTGGGCTGATATCGCCTCAAACCGTGCATCTTGGCGCCTCACAGTTTGGCGGGCAGCAACCTCCTTTGAAGAAGACCGCAGAGCCTACCTCACTGACAAAAGGCAAAGGAGGAAAAACCCAACACCCAACCCCAACCCACCAATTTTCCCCTGCAACCGCTGCAATCGTGTCTGCCTGTCCCGCATCGGACTTGTCAGCCACAAACGAGCCTGCAGCTGACGTGGACTTTTTACCCCCTCCATAAATCTTCGTCCGCGAAGTCAAGCCAAAGAAGATAATTTTAGTAGTACTTGGGAAGCAGAGAATAGTTGATTGTCCAGAACAGCATTTCTCCATGGGGGCCCTAAGTGGAGGGGTCCACCGCACATTTAAGTAAAAGCCTTGTTTTCTTTTCACCTCACGTAACATAAATATTTTTTTTGTGTAATCGGTAGGGGAGAAGTGGAGAAGAAACCAAAACTTGATTGTTTCACAGGGAAGAGGGCCCATAAACTTTGAGCAGAGTGTCGATCAGTCACTGTATTCATATCCTGTATATACAGATTACTGGGGTTCCGGGGGATTCTTTACACTGGTGCACTCCAGTGGCCATGTTCTGTAACTTTGCATCCTCCTTGTACAGGTATGTAGTTAATAAACTAGGTTTGAAGTTAATCCATTTGCTTTCATTTATCAAACTCGCAACATTGTGTTAGAAGTGGGATGTCCCTGACTTTTCAAGGTTAATGCTTCTCGCCCGGGATTTGTTTTTTTATTGAGCGAGAAAACTAAGCCAGCCATGACAGCACAGCTAAATGGTGAATATGGCAGATGGATTCCGGAGGCCCAATCCACTTGTATTTGACAGTAACAGCGCTGAAAACTAGTGGATCTTTGAACAAGATATTTTCATTGTGGTGGCCCTCTGACAAGCCAGCCCATACTCAAGCACACATCTCCCCAATCTAGCAGGACCAGAGGCCATTCAACATGAACGGTCTTTCATGTTTGCAGGAGAAGTGAGAGATATCGGCGAGAGAGGACCAATCCTCATTCTCGCGGAATCCAAAGAGGATCCTGAATGACTCAAGAGGAAATTTAGAGATGTGCAGCCCTCAAACATTACTATGGAAAGACACAAGTTCAACACACAAAATCAGAAAGCTGGTGAGACAATGGACTCGTATGTCAGTGATTTAAAAATCAAGGTGAAAAGCTGCAGTTTTTGGAATTCTCTGTGAGGAGCTTATTAAAGATAGACTAGTCTGTGGTATTAATAATGATAATAAGAGAAAGGTGCCACTGTGTGATAGTGATTCGACATTAGCTAAGGCTATCTTCATCTGTCCAATTCATGAGATGACTGAAGAGCACAACAGAACATTAGCTTCTTCACAGCGCTCAGTCACAAATGTTGCTGCAGTCCAGGCCAGGTTCAAGAGAAAACAAAAGTATGAGTCAAAAATGAAGAACCAGCTAGAAAAAATTGTGACACAGTTTATCGCAAACTGCCATAATTGTGGAGGTGATCATGCAGCTAAAGGAGACCAATGTCCAGCTTCTGGTCAACAGGGGATAATTTTAAACAATACTACTAGTCCAAACAACAGACCTACTATAGACAGAGACCTAGGAGAACTGTTCACCAGATAGAACCAGATAGCAAAGCAGATGAGGCAGGCTATGTCGATGGTTTAACTCTGCAAATGGCTGTTGATTCAACTGATGCACAGATACAAGAAAATTATGAAGCTGTTGTCCCTGTCCAAATTAATGGCACTTCAGTTAAAATGAAAGTTGACACAGGCACCAAGTGTAATGTCTGGTCAAAAAATCCATTTGAGTGAGGAAAGAGTGAAGAACAAATAAGAGCATGTATTACATTTGGGGGCCTTATTACATATGGGGGTAGAAAAATCCAAATGGTTGCTATGGTTAAGTTGCAGGGCTACCTAGAAGGATGCCTACACGCATTGCTATTTTTTGTTGTTGGTGAGGATGTTCTGCCACTGCTCGGGCTACGTGTTTGTATTCAAATGGGGCTAATCTCATTCAGCAAAGACGTTCACCAGTTAAGCCCTACTGAAGATAATCTGTCACATCAAATTCAAGCTGAATACAGTGACCTTTTTTCTGGTGAGCTTGGAAAGCTACCCTTAACCTATTCCATGAGACTTGACCCAGAAGTGAGACCAGTTGGTCGTCCTGTACATTGTGTTCCTGTGGCTATGACGGACATAGTCAAAGCTGAGCTAGACAGGATGCAGGAAATGTGTGTCATCACTCCGGTTTCTGAGCCAGCTGATTGGGTGTCTTCTATGGTTGCCTCCAACAAAAAGGACAAACAAGAAATCAGAATATGCTAAATCCAAGATACCTGAACGCTGCTCTGAAAAGGCCACATCACCCTCTGTGAACTGTGAAAGAAATGGCTGCACAAATGTCAAATGCAACTGTGTTTTTGGTCTTAGATGCGAGGAACTCCTTTTGGCAGATTTCACTTGATAACAAATTGTCATTTAACTACCTTTAGCACCTGTTTTGGTCATTAAAGATTTCTACGGGTGCCATTTGGACTTGACTCTGCCAGTAAAGAGTTCCAGCGCTGCATGGAACAGATTTTGCTTTTGAATATTTTATTTAATACTCCATACATGCAGTGATTACAATTATTATAGTTTACAGATATTAAAAAAAGGGACAAATTGATTACATACATGATGATTTCCCCAAACCTTTTCCTCCCACCCAACCCAAAAAAAGAGAGAAAATAATAGAAAAATAAAAATATATATAAAAAGATAGAAAAAGAAAATATAACAAAAAATCTTAGATTGCAGAGAGAGATATCCTGTAGCACAACTCATTAGTTCTAACACTAACATATAGAGGAGGATTCTGCAGGATCAGATGGGTTAAAAAAAAGATAGCACTTTAAATTTATTTTAACAAATTTCAATTGATAAATTGATCATTTCAATTTAGGAATTGTACCTTCAATATTTCCTAATGTAACAGATTTATGTTAATCCTTAATTTAATGTTAAGCTATATTTCTTTTATAAAAATGTCTTAGTAAATTATAAAGTTAAAATATTGTATCTGTATTCTTACTAAGTTAGTTGTGGGTTGGTACAGGGTCACTCACACAGAGGTCACAGCACATTTATAGAGAACCATTGTTTCCTGAGAAGACAGTTCATTCTTGGAGTTGAAATGTCTGTGAAGGACAGAGCTAATGGATTTCAAGTGGGTCTTAATTATTCAAGAACTGCCAAGGAAGCCATCTGTTTTTAATCAAAGCCACTTAAGCCTCTTGAACAGAGATGAGGTCAGAGGTTATAATTGATATGAAATGGTTTTGAAAAAGGAACAGAATTTTGGTGGTAATAAAACTGATGATCATGCAGTTTCCAAGCATTGGGACTCACCTCAGTGATGATGTAATGGTCATATGATTTGGAGAAATATATTTCTGAATTCAGACATTTTATGTTCAGTTTTGGAACAGTTCAGCTTGGCGTTCTCAGACGTCAAAACCCTGTGACATACAGGGGCTGAAACCTTGTGAAAGACAGGGTCGAGTTACAGTAACCAGAATTAGTGTTGTTTGTTAAGTGTTACTCCTAGAAGAAGAGGAACACAGAATCGTGGCTTTTGAATTAATGAAGACCACTTTGCTGTCTCTTGGGAAAAAAGGACAGAATTCTACTGGGTCTATTTTTGTGTTTGGCCACTTTGTTTGACCCTTGTCTGGTTTGTGAATTCATCGTGGAAGAAGATTATCACATTTATTTAACCCTTGTCTGGGTTTGTGAATTAATTGTGGCAGAAAATAGCCACATTCGCTGCTTTTGAGAAGAGGGAAGATTCTGCTTGTGAAACACATAACTGTGAGTAAAAGAGGCCTGAAGATATAATGTTTAAAAATGCATTATAATTATTTCTAAACAGAGAATTTAAGACCTTCAAACAAGACTAAAATGATGTTGAACTTCTAAAGATTAACTTTCCAGAGTGAGGCTGCAGAACCTTTGCTGTATAAAGTGCATTCAGTATCCCACCATCACAAAAAATGACAATTTGACTGAAGAGTAATTTCAGTGATGGCGGAGATTTTAAGAATAGGTCGATGTAGGTCATTTGCTGGTAAATGTTAGCAATGAATTCATGACAGCACATATGGCACCACTGAGGATGGGGAAGTTTGTGCAGTCTCCTCTGATCGGCTTTTTAATTGTCCCACGCCATTCACAGGTGGATGTCTCAGGACAGCTGCACCTTGATCTGTTCCATTGGTTGTGATATATTTTGGCTTTAAATGCAATATTCTGATTGAGGTGACTAAAGCTTTCCGTACTCCCACTGTCAAACAAGCAGTTTGTTATGTGCCCATTTACCTGAATATCCATCATAGACCTGGCAAGTTCGTGTGGTCTCTCTTGGTTCTGGGTGATGGAGGCCAGTATGGACTCACTGTCCGAGTCTGATGAGGGTCAGAGTTCCCAAAATGGCCACCATCGCTGTTCCGCTGCAGTGATGCAGGCCCAAGAAGATGGCACCAGCAGCGTAGTCCAAATTTGACGGCCCCCATGACTCGCACGTGGTGTCACTGATCCGCAGAGGAGCTGGCACCAATCTTGCTGCCCAGGATGGCGGCTGTCCACACGCAGCACTGCTAGGTTTTGCAGGAGGGTTAAATGGCAAATGCTTGCGTAATGTCCCTTTTCTTGCATCTAGCACATACCGCGTCCTTGGCAGGGCAGCCTGCAACTATTCGCTTATGGAGCGAGATGGTCCTCTGACCCAAGATAGTGGTATCCGCCACGGCCAAGAGGTGGCCGAGTAATCTTTCGAGCTTTGGAGGGCCACCTCCAGCGTCTCTATTAATTCAACTGCCCCTTGCAGGTCGAGTACCTTTTGCTCCAGGAGTTGCTGTCTTATGTATCCCGACCGGATGCTGGCCACATAGGCATCCCGGATGAAGTCTTCTGCATTCTGGGCGGCTGTCACGGCTTTTCAGTTACACGTCCTGCAGAGGGCCCATAGTTACTCGGCGCTGGACTCACCAGGTCGCTGCTTCCTGGGTGGCCAGGAAATGCCTGCATAGACCTCATTCACCCTTCTGTGATACTGGACCTTCAGTGTACCCATGGCCTCCACATACAATTTGGCACCATTGATCATTGGGAAGACCAATAGTCCGACTCCTGAGAAGAGGAACTTCAGTCTGTCCTCATCCGTGTTAACATTTGCAGTCACCGTCAAAGCATTGTAGACAGAGTTCGAACATGTTCGGGGCGTCAGAGGATCAAAGGTCCATGTTGATTCTCTCTGGTTTCAGGTATTGCTCCATTTTCCTTGAAGAGTATATTCAGTAAAATTGATGCACCATCAATTACCACAAAAGACAGATGGTGAAACTCATAAGCTTTTATTGACTGTAGACTGGAGCAGCAACCAAGCTCATCGATTGATTATGGCAGGAAGTCTGGGAAGCATGCAAAGGGATTATGGGTAGGATCGGTCTCGGGAGCCATGTCCAGCCAGCAGTAGCCAATCACAATGTAACAGTGGCTTACCACAACTTGCTTTCATTTATCTAAACTCGCAACACAGGGACATAGCAACAAAAGGTTGAGAATGGCTGTTCCAGAAGCCTGGATAAAGAGTCTGTAAGCACAGGTCCCACTCAACAGTTGGGTGTAGAGCTCATCAAAAGAACCAAAGACTTGTTGATCCAAACCAAGGCTTTTATTAGCAAAAGACAGGTGGCCGACCAGTCCAGAATGATCCGACCTGGCTAGGGACACAACCCTTTAAGGCCCAGACAGTAGGCATGGCTAAGCTCTCAGCCAATCGCTGTAAGCACAGTCATTACACTCTAGATACTGTAACTATATACATTGGTGATAGGTCTGTACTATCACATTGAGTAACAAAATCAGAATATTGCATTTAAAGCCAAAATATCTCACAACCTATGGAACAGATCAAGGTGCAGCTGTCCTGACACATCCACTTGTGATTACCGTGGGGCAATTAAAAAGCCGATCAGAGGAGACTGCACGAACTTCCCCATCCTCAGTGGTGCCATATGTGCTGTCATGAATTCATTGTTAACGTTTACCAGCAGCTGATCTACATCGACCTATTTTTAAAATCTCCGCCATCACTGAAATCACTCTTCAGTCAAATTGTCACTTCATGTGATGGCGGGATGCTGAATGCACTTTATACAGCAAAGGTTCTGCAGCCTCACAGCACATTGCTGTCAGTGGTGAAGATGTTCTCCAGAACGAGGAGCACTGCTGTCAAATCCACCCAGCATAGCTGTACAATGTCACCAGTGCAACAATGTGGACAATTTCTAAATGATTTATGCAGAACCAAATTCCGCAAGCTGGAAAATGTTCTATTCTTTGATTCTAGCTGTAGTGTTCACTGAGCTCACTTCATCTATTAGTTTAACATTTTGGGATTTAGTTGAAAGCAAAAAAAAAATCGACTGACTTTTTAATAATTTCTCCCAATTTGATGTAATTGTCATGGGGGTGGGGCAGGGGTGGGGGTTGCTCTATTCTATTTTAGAAATGGTCCAAAAATGAATTGTTTATGAAAAAATTAGCTAAAGTTAGTAGGGTCTCAGCAGCTTGACCTTGTGTGCAATTGTGTGATGTCTTGCACACTTCAATGAACATTTCCCCTTATTCACACTGACCTTGAGTAATTCTGGGAATCCCATGTACTGACACACCGATATGATGGATTGCCAGGATGCAGAAATCCCTGGAACATTGGAACCAGTTTGGGGAAAGTGGAACCACCTTGAGCTGGACGATATGCAAGTGGGCAGGACCAGGCACATTTAGGGATGGTTTAAACAAAAATATCAGTGATATGGCACCCTATGCAGGGAGATAGAAGATGAGAACATAAGAATTAAAAATATTAAACAGAAAATGTAAGTCAAAAGTGGGGAGCAAGAAATGATTAACGAACCCTACGGGGTCACAATACAAAATAATGTACTGTACAAAATAATAAAAATCTAAAAGGTTTGTATCATAATGCATAGAGCTCTCTCCAAAAGGTGAAGACTTCTATCATGTCATTAGATGTTAAATGATCCAATTTGATTATGATTATGGAAATCCACACACACATGAACATGCTGGCAGCTCAGATACACACACACACACACACACACACCACACACACACACACACACACACACACACATACACACACACACACACACACACACACATACCACCACCAACCCCCCACACACACACTGTCAGAACCACACACACACACACACACACACACACACACACATATATATCATATATATACCACCCCCCCCACACACAAACACACACATTCTGTCAGAACCACACACACACACACACACACACACACACACACACACACACACACACGCCACCCCCCACACACACACACACATTCATACACACTCATACACACATACCACACTCCCACACATATATACACATACCCAGCACACACACTCACACACCCCCACAACCCCACACTCACACACCCAAACACACCCCCACACACAGCCTCAAACACACCCCCATACACACCCGCACGCATGTGTGCTTGATATGTGGATACACAATGCAATACTTTGTGAGATTTCTCCTTTTCTCATAGGAAAAAATGGTCGACAATCACATCCTGCAAGAGAAGATCTGCATGATCTTTTGAGTCGCGCATGCAGCCATCTTCAGCGCAAATTCCGGGAGATCCAAAATGAGTGGTGGACTAGCCTCGCCAAACGAACCCAGCTCAGCGCGGACATTGGCGACTTCAGGGGTTTTTACAAGGCTCTAAAGGCTGTGTACGGCCCCTCACCCCAGGTCCAAAGCCCGCTGCACAGCTCAGACGGCAAAGTCCTCCTCAGCGACAAGATCTCCATCCTCAACCGATGGTCAGAACACTTCCAATCTCTTTTCAGTGCCAACCACTCAGTCCAAGATTCCGCCCTGCTCCAGCTCCCTCAACAGCCCCTAAGGCTAGAGCTGGATGAGGTCCTCACCCAGGAAGAGACATACAAGGCAATTGAACAACTGAAAAATGGCAAAGCAGCAGGTATGGATGGAATCCCCCCAGAGGTCTGGAAGACTGGCGGCAAAACTCTGCATGCCAAACTGCATGAGTTTTTCAAGCTCTGCTGGGATCAAGGAAAGCTGCCTCAGGACCTTCGTGATGCCATCATCATCACCCTGTACAAAAACAAAGGCGAGAAATCAGACTGCTCAAACTACAGGGGAATCATGCTGCTCTCCATTGCAGGCAAAATCTTCGCTAGGATTCTCCTAAATAAAATAATACCTAGTGTCGCCGAGAATGTTCTCCCAGAATCACAGTGCAGCTTTTGCGCAAACAGAGGAACTACTGACATGGTCTTTGCCCTCAGACAGCTCCAAGAAACAAAGGACTCTATATCACCTTTGTTGATCTCACCAAAGCCTTCGACACCGTGAGCAGGAAAGGGCTTTGGCAAATACTAGAGCGCCTCGGATGCCCCCCAAAGTTCCTCAACATGGTTATCCAACTGCACGAAAACCAACAAGGTCGGGTCAGATACAGCAATGAGTTCTCTGAACCCTTCTCCATTAACAATGGCATGAAGCAAGGCTGCGTTCTTGCACCAACCCTCTTTTCAATCTTCTTCAGCATGATGCTGAAACAAGCCATGAAAGACCTCAAAAATGAAGACGCTGTTTACATCCGGTACCACACGGATAGCAGTCTCTTCAATCTGAGGCGCCTGCAAGCTCACACCAAGACACAAGAGCAACTTGTCCATGAACTACTCTTTGCAGATGATGCCGCTTTAGTTGCCCATTCAGAGCCAGCTCTTCAGCGCTTGATGTCCTGTTTTGTGAAAACTGCCAAAATGTTTGGCCTGGAAGTCAGCCTGAAGAAAACTGAGGTCCTCCATCAGCCAGCTCCCCACCATGACTACCAGCCCCCCCACATCTCCATCGGGCACACAAAACTCAAAACGGTCAACCAGTTTACCTATCTCGGCTGCACCATTTCATCGGATGCAAGGATCGACAACGAGATAGACAACAGACTCGCCAAGGCAAATAGCGCCTTTGGAAGACTACACAAAAGAGTCTGGAAAAACAACCAACTGAAAAACCTCACAAAGATTAGCGTATACAGAGCCGTTGTCATACCCACACTCCTGTTCGGCTCCGAATCATGGGTCCTCTACCGGCATCACCTACGGCTCCTAGAACGCTTCCACCAGCGTTGTCTCCGCTCCATCCTCAACATTCATTGGAGCGACTTCATCCCTAACATCGAAGTACTCGAGATGGCAGAGGCCGACAGCATCGAATCCACGCTGCTGAAGATCCAACTGCGCTGGGTAGGTCACGTCTCCAGAATGGAGGACCATCGCCTTCCCAAGATCGTGTTATATGGCAAGCTCTCCACTGGCCACTGTGACAGAGGTGCACCAAAGAAGAGGTACAAGGACTGCCTAAAGAAATCTCTTGGTGCCTGCCACATTGACCACCGCCAGTGGGCTGATATTGCCTCAAATCGTGCATCTTGGCGCCTCACAGTTTGGCGGGCAGCAACCTCCTTTGAAGAAGACCGCAGAGCCAACCTCACTGACAAAAGACAAAGGAGGAAAAACCCAACACCCAACTCCAACCAACCAATTTTCCCTTGCAACCACTGCAACCGTGTCTGCCTGTCCCACATCGGACTTGTCAGCCACAAACGAGCCTGCAGCTGACGTGGACATTACCCCTCCATAAATCTTCGTCCGTGAAGCCAAGCCAAAGAAAAGAAAAATGTAAAATTTATAGAAGACATTAAGCTGATGTAATCCTCCTTTCCTTCCCTTTTCTCTTTCATTCTGTTCTGTTGTTTGAATGTGCTTGAACATCATCCATTGGAACTGAATGTGTTAAGTTCCCTCCCAAACAATGTCGACACTTCTCTTTCTCAAGTAGTGTAGGTCAGAAGATGTTACTTGTACTGGGGACACATTTCTACAATTAATTTGTTCCCTGACAAATATTGCAGTTGTTCTATCAATGCTGGAGTGCACTGTGAGTTCAGGGAGGGTACAGGGGTGGGATTGCAGAAAACCAGTTTGTGCTTCACTATATTTAAAATTACACAGAGCAATCAAGATTTCTCATCAGTCTTAAAAACAGTACAGAACGTTTCTGGTGACCATGACTTGTGCCCTGCAGGTGGTGATGGAGCTTTGAGGATTTGACTTTCTTGCTGCAGCAGTTTTGACATGATCCTGTTGTCATAGGAATTAAATCCTGACAGTTGCAGATCAATGGTGGTCCTCTGGATGTTACTGTAGGGTTGACTGGGCAATGGCAAATGTCAAGGGGAAAAAAAAATGAAATGACCACATGATCCAAATGGGCATTGACAGACATTCTAATGATGTGATGCTAACTGGGCTCTTTGTCATTACAAGTCTGAAAGGTTGCAAGATTTAACTGGATTCAGGCACTGGTGATTTTGCCAATGCAAATCCTGAACTAGTAGTATAATTCTCAGCTGAACTTCAGGGAAATTAGATTCAGCCCTACACACATAGAAAGGAACTATCTTCCTCCTTCCATCTTTTTTCTTCTCTTTATTATTGTTCACTTGGCCATCGACATCACGGGCATCTGTCTTCATTCCAGCGCGAACATCTACAAGAGGTGGTGTCTTCTGGAAGTAGCCTCTATCCTTAAGGACCCTCAGCACCCAGGCCATGCCCCCTTCACACCGCTACCATCAGGAAAGAGATACAGGAGCCTAAGGACAAACTCTCAATGGTGCAAGGTCAGCTTCTTCCCCTCTGATTTCTGAATGGACAAAGAACCACAGACACTACCACACTTTCTCCTATTTTTTGTACTTTCTTTTTATTTTGGAATGTAATTTATAGCAATAATTGCATTGTAATCCAGCTGCAAAGCAAAGAATTTTGTGACATGTTCAAGGCAATAAATTCTGATTCTGATTTTGATACGACAGTCATAGCAGAATCACAAATAGCAATGAGGAAGTGAACAAAAGGGAGATAGATCGGCTCTTTGAATGGTGTAGCGACAACAAACTTGAGTTCAACGTCAGCAAAACCCAGGAGATGATTGGGGACTTCAGGAGGAAGTCAGGGGAATACGACCCAGTCCTCATTGAGGGCTCAGTGGTAGAGAGGGTCAAGAGCTTCAAATTCCTGGGTGTGAACATCTCCAAGGATCTGTCCAGGAATGTCCATGTTGATGCAATCACAAAGAAGACTCATCAGTGGCTCTACTTTGTGAGGTGTCTGAACAGGTTCGGTATGTCACCGAAGACTCTCATAAACTGCTACATGTGTACTGTGGAGACCATCCTGGCAGGTTTTGTCCCTGCCTGATATGGAGGTGCCAACTCTCAGGACGAGAATAAACTCCAGATGGTTGTTAACTCAGCCTGCGATATCACAGACACCAGACTTCACTCCATCGAGGACATCAACATGAGGTGGTATCTTAAAAAAGCACCTTCTATCCTCTGTTTTGAGCCCAGAGGACCCCAAAACCTAGCAGCAACAGAAATTCACCAAGACAAATGGTTACTTAAACAAAAGTTGTTTTTAATTATCTTTAAACATGAAAACAGGATCAAACTCTAACTTATCACTATTAACTGAATTAACCTAACTTAACCCCCTTCTAATTCTAAGCGCATGTGTATGTAATGTGTATGTAAGTTCAGAAAAAAGTTCTTTGATTCACAGCCCAATGTCACTTCTCATTCCTCCAACTTCACTGGTTACAGGCAATTCTTATATTGTGCCCAGAATTTAACATTTATTAAGTTCACCAGGGTTTGGTGCTTGAAAGGTAAACGGTTACTGCTCAGGAAGGTTCTTGTCAGTTTTTAGAGAGAGATTTGTTGTTCCTGGGCACAAACTGATCTCTTTTAATCAGCCACGTCAGTGTCTTGCTGAAGACACTTGCCTCATGGTTTTCCAGATGATAACCTCTTTCTTTCAGGTCACCACAGAGTTCCTTTTTGTTTCTCTTATTTCAAGTGAAACATTAGGCATCCAGTCCTCTCCTCTTGTATGAACCACAAGTGCTTTGACCAGGCTGAAGTAAGCACTCACAACCCGTCTTCCAAATGGGGTTTTTCCACAAGCTTTCCAGCTTGTCCTGTTCTAGTCCCAGCTGTTGCTGCTGACTGTAAATCTGCAGAACTGAATTCCCCCCCTCTCTCTCTCTCAGAGAAAAGCCTGTTTGACTCTCTCTGCTTACAAAACCACATGACCCTGCATTCCCAGACAGCCTGCAGCTAAGAACTACTCCTCCGATCTCTTTCACCTGTTGCTTTTCAAAACAACAATCCATCAGTGAAGCCTCTTGGTCACTCCCCAAAGTTTTCCAAAGGCCCCCAGGAGCCACCCTGAATGGTTTGAGCAGAGCTCCAGTATCTTAAATGAGATCTGTTTTGAAGTGTTTGTATGTGACCTACACTAAAAAACCTGCCCCAATTTATCTCCCCAAAACATATCTATATACAATACAAACACAACATAATCTGTTAGACCTCAAAGCCCCCCAGCACCCAGGTCAGCCCTCTTCACTCTGGGAAAAAGGTGCAGGAGCCTAAAGATGAGCACTCAGCGGCGCAAGGACAGCTTCTTCCCCATTGCCATCAGATTCCTGAATAATCAATGAACCAAAGACACTGCCTTACTTTACATGCCCTATTATTTCTATTTTCTATAGTAATATTGTAAGATGATCAAAATATGAATGCTTGGACTATGAAGCTGTACCGAATTTTGTGACTTATTTATGACAATAAATTCTGAATCTGATTTTGATACTAACCAGAAAAGTATAGGGCCCCATGATTGGCAGACAAAGGAACATTACACATAAAATGGCAAAGCATGAGACTCTCCCTGATACATTGGTTCTTCAGCTGGACTGTGCTTCTCAGAGGTCTCTGAGGGTAATCCCTCCTTGCCCAAACCCATCTTCCTTTTGCCTGCCCTCTGGGATAGCTCCTTGGCCCTCTCACTCTGTACTTGCCTGTGCTGAACACTATTAGGATAAAAAGTGAAGCACTTATTTTAAGATAACCTCGACTGTCATTCCAGAGTTCACTGAGGCAAAGCCCTGTTTTCACCATCTTCCCAACTAACATGCAAATATTTAAATTGCACAAAACCAGGTCTTGCTCTCATTCCTCAGATCTGGCTTCCAGTATGTAATCCAGACTATGTAGTAAGTACTGTACGTGTACAAGTAAATACAGGTACACAACTCTGTTTCATCAATGTCCATTATGCAATAATGAATGCATCCGTATATACTCTGATACTTTAGATGGCAAGCACGGTGTAGACAGAAATCTATGTGACACACTTTCACTGCTTTCAATAGTTTTAATCTGTAATTTAGTTCTGTTGCTTTTAAAAACAGATGTTCCCCAATTTCTAGACATGGATTCTAGAATCTGCTTGAATACTTAATACTGTGTTTAGAGCTTTGGAATCCTAATTTTTTCCCCCAGGTACATTAAAATCCTCATTATCCGAAATTCAAGCAACCAGCAAAAGAATTGTCAAAAATAAATAGGTAAAAAAATACAAAAGTTTAAAATTGGCATCCCTAGTAGTTAGTTCACTAATCCACGCAAAATGCAATCTCAAACACCAGAAAATTCAGTTATCCATCATCTACCCATAGGTGCCAGATACCGCAGTGGGGGGGGTGGGGGGTGGGCGGTTTACTGTACTTAGTGTTGGTACACCAATTGCAAGTGGTGTTAACAGTGATATTTTAGTATCACAAATCTCCCTTCCTTTCTCTACAGCTGTGGTTCGAGCAATAACTGTTCCCTGAACAGCAATGGCTATGCTTGGTGTGGAAACTTTCTTACCTTCCATTGTGGGGGGGGGGTTAGGGTTAGGGTTGAGGAGATGCAAGACTTCACCTAAAGAGAAGGAATGGTTACCAGCCCTTAGCATCTACTATCCATCTGCTTAACAAAGAGCAGACTCCACTGATGTGCAAGCACACTGGAGAGACCCGCCTTCACCAAACAGATTTAAGGGGGATGTAATTTTGTGTCTGTCTTGCACACACCATGGTCACAAGGGCAACCCTGCCCAAGGCTTGTGAATATTACCACCACTTTAAACCCTTACAGAACTGGAATCTACCTACCATCTGTTACAGTAGTCCGCTGTTGTGTAAAACCAATGAGACAAAATATTTTATCATACTCCTCATGGAAAAGCAATAAACCCCAGCTGACAGGCTTTTAAGAACTGCATATCAGAGTACGAGAAGCTATCTAGGCCAAGTAAAATTCTTGCAGCGCGTGAGAGCAGATATCTTTTCACACAGGTAATTTTTTTTCAGATGGACAGCACAGTAACAGGCCCTATCATGCTCCCCCTCCCCCCTCCCCAAATGCACCAATTAACCTACAACACCATTACATTTTAAAGGATGGAAGGGTGAATTAAATTCACAGGGAGAATGTACAAACTCCTTAGAGACAGCATCGGATTTGGACTCAGGCCGCTGACGCTGTGCTATCTGACCGTGTTCATTTCAAGGTTCAAGGTTCCTTTTATTGTCATGTAACAATACAAAAAATGCCGTATACAGATATACATCAACTTTTACCTGCTGTTAAGTCACCATGAGCATTGTCTGGCAACCTCAATAATAGAGAAAAAGAAACAAAAGAGAGCCCCTTCTGAGACACTGAGTGTCCTTGGATTCACCTCCAGTGCTCCCACAGCCACTTCAGCCACACAACACCCTGTTCGATTCATCCCGACCTCCAAATCCAAACCTCCGATGTTATCAGGAAGCCTTTAGCCCTGAGGCCCTTCAGAAACTCTTCTTGCCCTCCGCAGCCTCTCGAATGCTGGATCGGATACCTGGTTCCAATGAGCCAGTCTCCATTTGGCACTGGACCTTGGGAATAGGATATCAAAAGTAAATGTGCATAGCCAGTCCACTGTGTGATGAACATAAGAAATAGGAGCAGGAGTCAGCTTTCCAGCCCGTCGTGCCTACTCCTCCATTCAATAAGATCATGCCTGATCTGGCTGTGGACTCAGCTCCATCTACCTGCCTTTTCCCCAGGACCATTAATCCCCCTAATATGCAAATATCTGTTAGAATCAGAATGTATTGTTATGAACAAGTCATGAAATTCAGAGTTTTGGTGCCTCATCATAGCGCAAACTTTCATATTATAACCATCTTACAACATTACTATAAAAAAATTTAAAAATAATAGGGCAGGAAAAGTAAGGCAGTGTCTTTGGTTCATTGATTATTCAGGAATCTGATGGCAGCGGGGAAGAAGCTGTCCTTGTCCCACTGACTGCTCGTCTTTAGGCTCTTGTACCTTTTTCCCGATGGTAGCAGAATGAAGAGGGCGTGGCTTGGGTGGTGGGGGTCTTTGAGAATAGAGGCTGCTTTTTTAAGACACCACCTCGTGTATATAGGAACCTAGGAACATAGGAAGTAGGAACAGGAGTAGGCCAAAAATGGCCCATCGAGCCTGCGCCGCCATTCAATACGATCATGGCTGATCTAATTTATGACCTAACTCCACCTACCTGCCTTCTCACCATATCCCCTAATTCCTCTATCATGTAAAAATTTATCTAACTGAATCTTAATTATGTTTAATGAGGCAGCCTCAACCACTTCCCTGGTTAGAGAATTCCAAACATTCACTATTCTCTGGGAAAAACTATTTTTCCTCATCTCTGTCCTAAATCTACTCCCCCGAATCTTGAAACTGTGTCCTCTCGTTTTAGTTTCCCCAGCCAGTTCAAAAAACCTTCCTACATCTATCCTATCCATACCCTTCATAGTCCTATATGTTTCTATAAGATCTCCTCTCGTTCGAGCGAATACAATCCTAGACGATTTAATCTTTCATCATAAGTCAACCCCTTCATCCCAGGGATCAACCTAGTAAACCTCCTCTGGACCGTCTCCAAAGCCAGTATATCCTTCCTCAAATATGGAGACCAGAACTGGACACAGTACTCCAGGTGTGGTCTCACCAGTGCCTTATACAGTTGCAACATTACCTCCCTACTCCTGAATTCAATTCCTCTAGCGATGAAGGCCAACATTCCATTTGCCTTCTTAATAACCTGCTGCACCTGCAACCTAACTTTTTGCGATTCATGCACAAGCACTCCCAAGTCCCTCTGCACAACAGCATGCTGAAGTTTTTCACCCTTTAAATAATATTCAGCTCTTTT
This sequence comes from Narcine bancroftii, assembly GCF_036971445.1. NCBI lineage: Eukaryota > Metazoa > Chordata > Chondrichthyes > Torpediniformes > Narcinidae > Narcine > Narcine bancroftii. The sequence goes on from NC_091472.1 coordinate 183,225,537, forward strand.
ATTTTTTTTGCTAAAGTGGATAACCTCACACTTACCAACATTGTACTCCATCTGACAGACCTTTGTCCACTCATCCAGCTTAACTATATCCCTCTGCAGACTCTCCACATCCTCATTACAATTTGCTCTTCCACTCAATTTGGTGTCATCCGCAAACTTGGCTACACCACATTTTGTCCCCTCCTCCAAGTCATCAATGTAAATGATGAAAAGTTGTGGGCCTAACACTGACCCCTGCAGCACCCCACTTACCACTCTCTGCCAACCTGAAAAACTCCCATTTATCCTGACTCTCTGCCTCCTATCAGACAACCAATTTTCAATCCAGGCCAATATACTTCCCCGGACTCCACTTTCCTGTAATTTACTGAGAAGTCTCTTGTGCGGCACCTTATCAAACACTTTCTGGAAATCCAAATATACAACATCAACCTGTTCCCCTCTATCCACCACACCCATTATATCCTCAGATGTCACCGATGGAATGAAGTCTGGTGCCTGTGATGTTGCAGGCCAAGTTAATAACCCTCTGGAGTTTTTTCTTTTCTTGAGAGTTGGCACCTCCATACCAGACAGTGATGCAACCAGTCAGAATGCTCTCCATGGCACACCCATAGAAGTTTACGAGAGTTTTTGGTGACATGCCAAATTTCCTCAGACACCTCACAAAGTATAGCCGCTGGTGAGCCTTCTTTGAGATTGCATCAACGTGGAGGCTCCAGGACACATCCATGGAGATTTTGACACCCAGGAATTAAATGTTCTTGACCCTCTCCACTACTGAGCCTTTGATGAGGACTGGGTCAAGAACTTCTGACTTCCTCCTGAAGTCCACAATCATCTCTTTGCTTTTGCTGACATTGAGTGCAAGGTTGCTCTCATTGCACCATTCAACGAGCTGATCTATCTCTTTCCTGTACGTTTCCTCATTGCCGCTTGTGATTCTGCCAATAACTGTAGTGTCATTGGAAAATTTGTAGATAGCATTGGAATTGTGCTTGGCCACATAGTCATGGGTGTATAATGAGTAGAGCAGTGGGCTAAGCATGCATCCTTGGAGTGTGCCGTGTTGATAATCAGTGAGTAGAAGACGTTTCCAATTCATACAGAGTGTGGCCTTCTGATGAGAAAGTCAAGGATCCAGTTGCAGGGGGGTGGGGGGGAGGGTGGGGAGGTACAGAGGCCCAGAGTTTGTAGCTTCTTGACAACACTGAGAGAATAATGGCATTGAAGGCTGAGATAGTAGTCAATGAAGAGCAGCTGTATGTATCTATACTTAATGAGATAGCTCTACACCTTCCTTGGGCATTGAATTCCACAGATACATGACCTTATCTCCATCTTATTTAAAGGAGTAGGCCATCAGGATTAAATGCAGGAAACAGCATGCCAGACTGTATTTATGGAGAGAAAAACAGGATGAAGGCTTCTTAATCACAAATGTTCTGTCTGGATGAGATGCAATACAGAATGAAATGAATGATATTAAAAAAATAGTTTTGGAATTGTGAGATACAGAGGTGTAGCAGCTGCTGGAAACTTGAAATAAATAATAATGCTGGAAACTCAGCAGGTTGGGAAGTGCCCCTCAGAGAAAAATGAGCTTTCATCAGAACAGGGCAGAAGTGAGAAAGGCTGGTTTTCTGAAATTGTTGAATTTATTGATGAGTTCTGAAGGCTGTGATATGCCTGATTGGAAGATCAGATTCTATTCCTCAAGTTTACGTAGCACCCTATTGTATGAGTCAAGTGCAAGGGAAGTCAGTCGGTCAGTGAGTTAAAGGTCACTGTTAACCTTGCCGAGTGAAAGGAAGTATTTTGTGAAGCAGATACGAGGGTTACCAAATTCAGACTGGGTAATCAGATTCAATCAAAGTGGAGAGGTTACAATTATAGTCTAGGTGCATTCCTTTGAAGTAGAAGACGTGAAAATTTAAGCCAGAAATCCTTGCATAACCAACACAATCAGCATGAGATAGAGCAATAAAAAGAGCATTTGACATGTGTCAGGTTCCTTGCACATTGAAGAAGTCACAAAAAAACTCTAGAAAAAAAATGTGAAGCAAGTCTAGAATGAAAAAAAAATCAATATTATTAAGGACTTTGTGGATTTATCTAAAATTGGATCTAAGCAACAATTAAAATCTCCACCAGTTATTATATTTCCATTTGCTTAGACCAGATTAAGAAAAACATCTTGAATAAATTTTTAATCATCTGTATAAGGTGCATATACATTCATAAAAATTCAGGATTTTGAATAAATTTGACAATTCACCAAAACAAATCTACCAACAAAGTCCTTAATGAAAATAAAAACTGCTAAAAGAATAATGATCCTAATGAAAGATTTAAATTTGGTGGACATTTGGCAGATATTGAATCCTAGAGAGAGAGATCATTTATTTTATTCTCCTATTGGTTTGATTCTTATTCTAAAATAGATTTTTAAAACATTTTTGCCTCATTTACAAGGGAGAAATGAACATACAATATCAGATCATTCACCATTATTGATGTCATGTTTAATTTCTGATAGAATTAATTCAATTTATAGATGGAGATTTAATTCTTCATTATTTAAAAAAATGTAGAGTTTTGTGACTTTATGAGGTATCAAATACAGATATGTTTAGATATAAATACTAATTTGGTTGATAATAAATTTGTTTTATGGGATGCATTAAAAGCTTATTTAAGGGACCAAATAATGTTATTTGACTAAAATTAAGAAAATGATCTTAAAGAATGGATAAATTAGAGAAGAAAAATAGCAATTTTGGAAAAAAAATTACAAAAAGACCCATCTGAAAAAGAAGAGGTTGGAATTGATAAATTAAAAAATGCATTGTAATCTGATACAGACATATAGGACCGAGAGATTAATTAATAGAACTAAACAAAATATTATGAATTAGGAGAAAAGAAAAAAATAAATATCAACAAACAAAAAAAATGGAGTAATTAATAGATCTGAAACCTTGTAAGTTCTGAGGTAGTAATGTTTTTCATCTAAAGATTTTGAAGAGTATGACAAAGGAGACTGGCGAACCTCTGGTTGTCATTTTCCAAACTCACAGTGAACACAGATCAATATTTAAGAGGATTAAAATCCTGCAGGTATTTCTGACAGGAGGAAATCAGCCTGCAGTTATTGATTATGGCTGGAGACTTCTCGCCCCTGTTTTCAAATCTCCACCATGTTTGTGAATTTGAAAGCACACTCTCCCTTTGTAGCAACATCAAAGGTAACTGATGAAGATACTGTCAGCCTTTAAATTCACACTGAACATATGGACAAAATATAAGAATCGCTAAAGGCATGTAAAGGCATTCTGGAGAAGTGTCAATAAACTGATTTCTCTATAGACACATATAGAAGTGTCTGTAAACTAAGTTGGAAATGTGCATTTTTTATAGTAACCCATATCATATTGCTATACTTACTATAATTCTTTTATTACATGAAATAACCATCCCAACACAACCTATAATTACACTAATAAAATGTATGCTGTATCTAGTCCATAATGAATATTATTATTAATACTAGCTTTGAAAAATGCTTTAAAGTGTATGAGAGAATTTCCATTGTAAATTAAGGAGCCCCTACATTATTTTTCAGACATCTTTGAATAAATATATTTTCGATCCTGAATGGTCCATTCAGAGTGTAGAGTGCAGTAACCTCCCTTAATGACCATCAACCAGTACCACTAATGTCAACAGTGATTAAGTGTTTTGAAAGGTTGGTGATGAAGCGTATCAGTTCCTGTCTGAGCAGTGACGTGGATACATTCCAGTTGGCCTAACAGGTCTACGGCGGATGTCATCTGACTGGCTCTACGCAAAGCTCTGGAACACCTGGACAGCAAAGATGCAGACATCAGAATGCTCTTTATCGACTACAATTTGGCATTTAACACCATCATCCCCTCAAAAATTATTAGCAAACTCCCAGTCCTGGGGGCTAATTGGATCGTGGATTTCCTCACCTCCAGACCACAATCAGTGAAGATGGGTAAGAACTTCTCCTCCATAATCTCCATCAGTACTTGAGTACCACAGGGCTGTGTTCTTAGCCCCCACACTACCCACTTTACACCTATAACTGTGTGGCTCAGTACAACAATAACACCTTCTACAAATTTGCTGACAATACCACAGTAGTGGGTTGTATAAAGGAAGCATACAGGATGGAGATTGAAAACTTGGCTGAATGGTGCACCAACAACAACCTTGCACTCAATGTCACCAAAACTAAGGAGCTGATTGTTGACTTCAGAAAAGGAAAGCCAGAGGGATAGAATCCAGTGATCACTGGGGGATCAGAGGTGGAGAGGGTGAGAAAATTTAAGTTCTTGGGAGTCACTATCTCGGAGGATCTTTCCTGGACCCAACACCAATGTCATAGCGAAGAAAGCACGTCAGCACCTCTACTTCCTCAGGAGTTTGTGAAGGTTTGTAAGACATCACAGTCAAAACTAGTGGTACAGTGCTAATTTTTTAGGTGCAGGAGCTCACCAGAAACAGTGACAAGGAGGTGTCGGAGCTGCCCATTAACTGATGAAGCTGCCCCCTTAGGTGCCAGACCGGTATTCCTGTGAGCTCCTGCAGCACTGCACCCCTGGATGAAACCCTCCCCACTATTGAGTACATCTACAGGGAACGCTTCCACTGGAGAGCAGCAGCAATCATCAAAGACCCACACCACCCAGCACATGCTCGGTTCTCGCTGCTGTCATCAGTCTCCTCAACAGGGACTCATTTAAGGAATCTTTCTTCTGCACTTTATTGATTTTCTTTTTGCTCTCTGCATTGCACGTTTTTTTCACAGTTCTTTGCATATTTACATGTTTTACGCTGTGTACAGTTCATTTCATGCACTACCGATTAGTGGTAATTCTGCCGCAACCACAGGAATCTCAGGGTTGTATGTGCTATGACAATACATTTATGCACTAGCGATTAGTGGTAATTCTGCCGCACCCACAGGAATCTCAGGGTTGTATGTGCTATGACAATACATTTATGCACTACCGATTAGTGGTAATTCTGCCGCACCCACAGGAATCTCAGGGTTGTATGTGCTATGACAATACATTTATGCACTACCGATTAGTGGTAATTCTGCCGCACCCACAGGAATCTCAGGGTCGTATGTGCTCTGACAGTACATTTGGAATCTGAATGTTAAAATTGATCTGAATATTGGGAGTTTTCTTTGTTCATTATTTAATGCTCACCAGTTCTTGGCATATTGCAGAAGTACAGTAGTAATAAGAATCAGACCAGAAAGACTTAAAGGGAAGTGGAATGACAATTGCATTTGAATTTAGAAGCTGAAAAGGACCCAAACAAAAGATGGGATGTAACATAGTAGAAGTAGGTTAATTGGCCCTTAAGGGTTGCTCTGGCAGTCAATGGCATCAATGCTAATCCTAATTACTCTACTTTCACACTCTTTCCCCATACCCCTTGGAAACACTTAGATTTAGATTCTCCACCCTCACCTCGCTGACCCTACCTTCATAAATGCTCTGGGAGCGGCTCCAAGACGCCTTCCAGCAGGCAGTCCCAGCGGTGCAGTGGAGCGCTCCACCTCATTTCATAAATGTATAGCGGGTGCGAGCGGCTGGCTAGGGGCGGGCTGATGACGTCGCGATGACCTGCGACCCAGGATCTAGTCAAGTCAAGACCTGCATTGATGCTGTCCTATTTCCGCCTGGACGGCAAAGTTACCCAGGAGCAAGCGGAGGAAGACACTGCTGGGCAAGGGTCGATCGCATTGGGTAGGCTAGATTTTTTTTTAATGGAGGTTTGGTCGGGCAGAAGAATGATCTATGGCCGACTTCGTTACCCATGATCCCCCACGCAGCTGGAAGCACTCTGTGTTCCCCAGAGCAGTTCCAGCTGCGTGGGGGATTATGGATAATGAAGGCGGCCATTGCTTGTCACGTATTTATGCTGTCATATTGATGGATGGAGCCATGGCAACATCCTCTAACCTCCATCAGCTCTGGGGGACGCACTGCATAAGAGTGACGCTGGAGTAGCCTTTTAGGGCTGCTCTTATAGAACGGTAAGTGTAGATTTTTCTCCGCTGATAGAGCTGGCCTCGAAGCAGAGGACCTCCATAAAAACACCCGAAGTTTCTCCTGATGTGCATTTTAGCCTGATGAGGTGCCTCCTGGATTTAGATACCCCTGTTGAAAAAACATTCTGTCAATCCCTCTTAGAATCTTACTTTTAAATAAGGTCGCTTCACAAAGAGCTCTAACAAATTTTACATTGTAAGTAAAGTTAAATGGAGAAAAATTTACTTGGGGCTATTTGAGGTAATGAAAGAGTCCATCTATCTTTACATGTGATGCACAATGTGTAACACATCTACAAAACTTTAGAATCTACAAAAAAGACAGTGTTAACTAAACTAAACTAAAGCATGGAGTTAAAATTGATCACACCTGATTCATTTAATAAATGTCAGAAAGGTAAAATTACATGGAATTATAAAAATAATGGTCAAAATAGTGAAGATTTCTGTGCAAATATCAAATTGATGATGAAAAAACTCAAGTATTAAACAATTACATCCAAAAATGTATTGACATCGGCTTGTTAGTCTCTGAAGTTTTTGTTAACTGTGGAAATAAGTACTGATCTTGGTTAAATTATAGATCTGAGAGGTAAGTTTTTTGGAATAAGCCGCTGGAGGAAGTGTTAAAAGGCTGATACAATAATAGTATTTAAAAGGCATTTGGACAGGAAAGAAGGATATGAGCCTAACGTGACTAGTGTAGATAGGCATCATGATTGGGATGCATGAGATGGGCTGAAGGGCCTGGCTTGGTGATGTATAGCTTCATGACTGCTCCAGAAGGTCTATGATCCAGTCTTTGCTTATCTTCGTAAAAAAGGCACTGGTAAGGTACTAGAAATTGCTTCAAGAAAACAGGGCAACAAGGAAGAAAGAAATGTGCCAGGATTTCTGGCATTAGAGGATAATATACATAATGGACATGATATGAATGTGAAATTTGAACCCGTGAATCCTGAAGTAGGAGGATTGAAGGTGCAGACATTTGCTGAAATCGGTCTGGATGAGAATGAATTATGAGAGGACCCTTGAGATAACTTCAGTGATGGTGCTATTGAGTGAAATGAGAGCCTGTGGGCACATTATTCAGCAATTAAGAAGATTGCTGAAGCTGTTACTGACTGGAAATGTTGATGTGCTAGGTTGAAATGTGTTTAAAAAAAGTTGAGCTTATATTGCTCAATTGAATGAACAGACGTAACTTTGAGACCTTCTTCAACCCTTATTTTGTGAGGTGTGTGGGATGGGGGTTTGGAGGGTGGGGGGGACAGCAAGTAGTTGGATTCAAGATGAAGAAGGCAGATGGAAAACGGAAGAGATAAACTTTTCATTGCGGTTCCTCCCCTCTTTGGGATTCATTTCTTTCATGTTGATTTTTTAAATCATTTATTTGGCCCAAATGCACACCAAATGATGAATGTTTATCTAAGTTGTTCAGCCGTCAGATCTATAATTTAACCAAGTTCTGCTAATAGAAGATACAAATGAGATGATTTTATGTTGTCACGGGTTCAAATGTCAAATATGCAGGAAGCATCCATGCGATCATCTACCTCAACTCACAGCAGTATGGATCTTGTTTTTGTTTGACCGGACACCATGCAAATTCAGTGACCCTGATGGGGCACTTCTTTGCTTCCCTTTTTTTTTACTGTAAGGGATGCCAGGCAACCCTTATGGTGAATCTTTTATGATTTTTACACAGACACGGGATTTTACCGTTATGAAGAATCTCCGACACCTTGGCATTGGTCGTTCATACAAGAATGACCAAAAATGCAAATCTCCGTTTCTGTCCGCAATTTTAGACAGCATTCCGCAAACAAAAGGGGCGGGACGAGTGACTCAACCACATAGGCGTCTGCGTATAACGTCATGTATAATGTTAGACCCACATGTTTTTCCCAAAAAAATAGGGTCAAAAATATTCCCCTGGTTTTATAATCCAGGTTGAAATTAGGGTGGTAGTGGTGAGTAGCGCCAACAGTAAAGCTGTCGGTCCCCACAGAGGTTGTGTTGAGAAAATGTCAGGTCCGTGAGAGACGAGTCTGGACCCAATGGTTTGCGATCAAATGTTACTTTTATTAAAACAGAACAATTAACAGAAAGCATGGGAATAGAGCACATATGTGCACAATATAAAGGAGTGTAGGGAAAAACACGCACAATTTAGTAAGACATAGGTGCATTGTGTACAAAGGTCCATGAGAATAATGCTTTGTGATTCCCCTCACAATCTGGCAGAGCTAGTGTCAAATCTAGGGTTAGGGTTAGAGTTCAGGTTAGTTTGTCACTATGCAGGCAGCAGGATAATCATTCCTCTTGTATTCACTGGTCTCCTCTCTCAGAGGTTCTGTGTCACCATAAACTGCCACTTTAGGCCGGCCCATGCCCTCATTACCTTGTGCCTGTTTCTAGCTCGTAGTGGGTTCAGTGCCATATTTCCACTCTGATACTTGTGTATTTTGTTATGTTTATTAAATTTATTGTTTATTTATTATTATTGTTTATTATTTATTATGTTTGTTCTGTTTATTAAGTTTATTGCCTGCATAGAGGGTGAACTTATATTAACACTTTAGGATTAAGGTTGGGTGTGGGATTTTGGATAGGATTAGGGTTAGGGTTAGGCTATGGTTGGGGTTCTGGTTAGGTTTAATCATGGGACTCAGGTTAGGTTTAGGTGTGGGGTTAGTGTTGGGGTTAGGGTTAGGGTTAGGCTTAGTGGCCCACACCAGCAGAGAACCCAGGACAGAGCAGGGCAGTGGGCTGCGGGAGAGAGCAGGCAGCACTAAAAAAAATAACGAATATACTAAAATGAATTATGGTACACAATACACTTTGACCTGACTTGGTCCTGGAATGCCTGCAGTTCAGTTTAGACTGCAGGCATTCTGGGAAAATGACTAGGGGTCTAGGAGGTAAAATGTTAGAATGGGAATGGCACCCTCATTCCTGTTCCGAGCTTTTTACACAGCATGCGTCCGGGAATATGGGGATAATTTCCTGAAACGCAGCTGCTGTGTTAAAACATGATTGTTTGCCTTATAGCAGGTAGAAGGCAATTTTGTGTAATATTACATGTTCTGTATTAAAATTCGTGCTTAAGGTGTAATGACATTTGGCATGTGGAAAAAATAAATATCTAGTTTTAAAGGGGCAGGCTTTTAAGTACATGAAGACTCGAATATACTGGGTTAGGGATGGACTGAGAGTGGTGTTGAGGTCAGTGAGATGCACCAGCTGACGAAATTCCTATATAAGATATGGGAGCATAAAAAGGCTATTAACCCATTCTGCCATAGTAACTCATACACAACCTCATGTCCCAATATCCGAGATAGTCAATCAACAAAATGGTCTTTGACAGGAGCCAGCATGTGTTGCCTGTGTTTGCTGCAACTGCCATTGCTCTGTGTAGCTCCTGTTCTCAGCTCCAGTCTGAGCTCTAATACACCACTGTTTCTGTATAGATCATAGGACCAGCCATCCAAAGTATTAATGATATTTATAATAAGCCTTTGGTCTATGACAAAATCTCTGAACCCAAGAATTGTCAAGAAACTCTTTCATGCAAGCAGGCACAAAAGTTCCCAATATCCACTGCTGATCATCATTTATTTCTATAATCTCTTCCATCACTATTTACCTTTGGTTTCCTGGGTGAGTTGCAGAATATCTAAGGATGTGGTGAACTGCTGAACTGCATTGTATTCCTGATTTCCTGATTACCTGGCTCGGCCCCGACCTGTGACTTTACCTGCAGCCCCTCCCTCTTTTGACCTTGTATAAAGCCTCCATCGCCCTGACCCTTCGCCAGAAAGCCCGGGTCACGACATAGGGTGAGGTTCCTGTCCATTGTGAACAAAAGACGGTAGATCAGTGACTCAGTCTTGGCCTCTCGAGTTATTTACTGTGCATCGTAGGATCCAAGGTTTACACGGATCTAATTAAGAAATGACATGTACATTGATATTCAAAAAGTAAATAACCTGCTGATGCTGGAAATCTGAAGTAAAATCACAAAGTCTTGGAAATACTCATCAGGTCAGAGAGTGTCCGTGGAGAGGACATTGAAATTCACAGTTCAGGTTGACGACCTTACATCGGAATATTTGTCACCCTGCCCTAGCTCCACAATATGCATGATTTCTAACTTCTCTCAGTTCTGATGAATGAAACATTAACTCTGATTCCCCGTCCATAGACGCTAAGTGACATTTTAATTGACAATCAGCTTCTCTGAAGTGGACCACCTGCATGCAGCCCAATATCCAAGGTTGAAATCAATGGGTTCACAGCACATTTGCTTTTTTGTCAGATTCTTCATCCTGCTCTCCACTACCCCCGCACTTACCTCCCACCATCCTACAAAAGAGTGGGAAGAATCCAAAGGGAGTAATTCACTCTTCTGCAAATTAAATTTGTTTTTTGACAATTGACCAAATTGACTGAGAAGTGATAAAATCCTTAGAATTGATAAAAATCCTTAGAATTGAACAGTCAAGATTCAATATATATAGCAAAAGATCAACAGCATAAAGAGATACTTTATGGACAATTCCAGCTTGAGAGATACCTAAAATATTAGCTGATTGCTGAAGAGCCAACACTTGGGACTCCAAAGCCAAATTAAATAAGAGTGGATTCAGAGGACAACCCTGTCTGGTTCCCCAAAATCGTTTAAGAGGTTTAGATTTAATTGAATTAGAAATAAAAAATGAAGCTGTACTGGATGAATGTATTAATTTAATTCAATTAACAAATTTGGAACCTAGGTTGAATTTCTCCAAAACTCAAAAAATATCTCTCCACTCCATCCTATCAAATGCTTTTTCAGCATCTAGAGAAAGCATACATTCAGAAGTCAAAATAGTAGGGGAATAAATAGTACCTAGATGTCAACGAACATTGGATTGTGAATAACTTCCTTTGATAAATCCAGTCTGGTCCTCAGAAATAATGAGAGCGATTATATTTTGTAGTCTGGAAGCTAAGATCTTGGATAAAGTCTTAGCATCAAAATTTAAGAGAGAAATAGTTCTATAAGAGGAACTGTCTAATGGATCCTTATTCTTTTTAAGAATAAGAGAAATAATAGCTTTATTAAAGGTTTGTGGCAATTGTCCACAATTAAAAAATTTAGTAAAAAAACAAATCCAAATAAGGTGTCAATAAATAAGAAAAAGATTTATAAAACTCTGCTGGGAAACCATCCGAACTGGGACTTTTTCCAGGCTGTAAAGAGTTAATAGCCTCTGCTATCTCCTGCTGTGAGATTGGCTGCTCCATTTTAACTTTACAGTCTGAGGAGACTGAAGGGATTGTTAGTTTGTCTAAAAAAATCCATTTTGAAATTCGATCTTGAGCAAGATCAGAACTATATAATTTAGAATAAAACTGATAAAAAGTATATTTCATTATGATTGCTAGTGATTTTACTGTCAGCTGTTCAGATCTCAGCAATAAGCTGTTTAAAAATCTGGATTTTAATTTGGCTCACTAAAAGCTTACCAACCTTATCCCCATGGACATAATATTTAGATTTAGATTTTAATAACTGAGCTTGTATAGAATAATTAAGTAATAATTAATATCTAGTTTTAAGTTCACCCTCTTTCTAAAAAGCTTAGGTTTCAGGGCTGTAGCATATTTTTGGTCAATAAGCTTTAATTTAGCAGCCAAATCATCTCTCTCAGTGTTTGCCTTCCTTCTAAGATTAGCCGAATAATTTGACCTCTAATAAAAGCCTTAAAGGCATCTTAGACTATTAAGTCAGAAACCTCCGAAGAGGCATTTTCATTAAAAAAAAGACGATTTGATTTTCCATAAATTCCAAAAAATCAGAATCAGATAATAAAAGAGGATTAAATTGCTATTGTATAGTAGACTTTGGTATGTGTGGGATATTAAAAGATAAAACCACTGGAGAATGGTCAGAAATTATTATATTTTCATAATTACAAGAATTTAACAGTGAGCATTAATTGTTTATCCATGAGAAAGCAATCAATGTGGGTATATGTATGGTGAACCCCAGAAAAGAAAAAAAACTCTTTATCATCAGGGTTTAAAAATCTGTACACGCATCAATAATACCAGATTGTAACATAAAGGAATTAATAAGCACAGCTGACTTATTTAAACCAGCGGTTTTGTGAGACGAACCGTTGAGAATTGTATCAAGCCAACAATTTAAGTCATCGGCTAAAACTAAAGAATATGTAGTTAAGTCTGGTGATAAAGAGAAAAGAAATTGTGGATCATCTGTATTTGGAGTGTAGATAGTAACAAAGACATAGTAAACAATAATATTGAGACACAAGGAGTGGATGTCAACAACACACAGCATTTGAAGGATGTGCAGGAATCCCCTGATGTTAATTTTTTAATTGATTTTCCAGTCAGTCATTAACCTTCCTCCATTCCTAATAAATCAATTGATTCTTTGCTAATTAAAAGATTGATTGATCGAGATCTTTATCCTGAGTTAGAGCTTTGTGGATTTCCCCCCCAACTAACAAGTCCGACCACCCTCTCTTACTAATTGATACCATGTCAAGAACTAAGAAGCATTGATTGCCTGTGTCGCTAGTTTACATGTTGCAATGGATTTCTATAGCTAATATGAGGAGCAAGTTGAACTGTCTATTGTAAGAAATGTATAAAGAGCCATCTTGGTTATTGGTATATAAGAAAATATTCTTTTTTAAAAAATAACTTATATTTTCTTTTTTTTTCCATAAATATATTCATATAGTTTTTAAAATTTTATACATTTCAAATATATATTAAATATTCACAAACAAAAGAAAGCAGAAAAATATTCCCCCTTTTCTTTCACCCCACACCCCAATATAGGAATATAACTTTTCATACTGTCAGAGTTCTCATTTCTTTCATAATTCTTTTTTCTGGGTCATATGTGGAGATCACCCCTATTATTCAGTGATATCACGCCAGAATCGTCTTACCTTCACACATGACCATGTTGAATGTATAAAGATTCTAATTTCAATGCCACATCTAAAGCACATTTCAGATAGTTCAGATTTTGATTTATGTAATTTTTGAGGTGTGAGATATAATTGATGTAAAAAAAATTATATTGAACCCATCGATATCTCGCATTAATCATCGATGTCATACTGTGCAAACACCAGTCAGACCCGCATTCCTCTGGTATTGTAACACTTAGATCCGACTCCCACCTCTCTCTTGACCTTTGTAGGCCTGGCTTAACACTTTTGCCTTGGAGAGTAGAATACATCCAATTTATAAATTCAGGTGTGTTTCCCAGTCGAAGCATCCCCTTCCACTTCGTTACTTGAGGGTGGGGCCATTGTGGAACCCTGTCTCTCTCACAAGAAGGACCTCAACTGAAGAAAGCAGTAGAAGGTTTCATTTGACAGTTCATATTTCTGTTTTAATTGTTGGAAGCAATCTTCAATATATTTAATTCCTTTCTCATACTAAATATTTAAAATTCTATTGCCCAAGTTCATTTTGTCACAATGGTGCTTTTGGTGATATCCCCATTTTTTTTTCCAATACTCTCATTAATCTCATGCTAAATGTTAATCATATGTATTAGTATGGAGTTAACTGGTTTTTTTTGTTATTTATTTGACATTCCATTTATAAATGAATTCTTTGCTGTAATGTATCTCATTATATGTAGTCCCATTTGGATCCATGAGGGAGAATTCCCTTTTTCGAAAAAGGATGAGAGGGACCTCGTCTAGGCTGTTAAATATTTAAAAAAAAATCAGCCAATCTTAATCCTCCCACCCTATATCTCGACATCAATTTTTCCATAGCGATCCTGGGCACTTTGTTATTCCAAAGCAATTGTCTTGTATGACCACTATGTACCTTAAAATAAGTTTTTAGGCAAATAAATTGGCAATGATTGAAAGAGGTATTGCAGTCTCGTTATCACTTTCATTTTCACACATCACCACCCCGTCCCTTTGGAGCCACTTTCAGTAACATTGCCTTAATGGAGGAGGTGGAGAGATTTGCTCCAACTCTGAGTGTACCCCCTCGGTGGATCGGAGTTCACCTGCTGAATCCTCCATCGGAGCGTTCATGAAGGTAAGTGAAGCGATGGAAAGGAAGATGAAATCTACCTTTAGATTCGCTATCAAAAGGCCTATAGACATCATATTTATGTGGCATTTTATTTCTGGTTTCTGGTCACCAATGTTCATCCCCACTACAAAAGATGCTGATGGCTTGGAAACGGTAATGATATTGAAGCGTAGAGGTTGGAACATCTTTTGCTGCATGGTGTTGTTGCATCTGTACTCGTGTATTCCCTGCATTTTATCAGACCACGCCTGAGTGAGATTTGATGCATGTGGGCCTGAACCGTTGATTTTGTGGTGAGCAGGATCCTTACTGTGAGTTGATCTTTCTGAGAATTTGGCGAAAAAAATACCTGAAAATATTGTCCAGAGAGCCCTCGATGATTACAGTGAGCAGCATGGGATTTGGTAACAGTGAAAATGACACTGGCTGGTTTGAACAATGAGATGAGAGTTGCAACATTTGTTTGGTAAACGAAGTAATCTATTTAAAATCATGATCTCCACCATCCAAGTCCAGTTGTTCCCATAACGAACAAACTGTGCCTTAATTAAATGTTAGTCTTGGGGACAAAAATGAGTTTCTGGATGAATTCGGAGGGTCAGGCAACTTTACTGTGGAGGGAAATGAAGAGTTGACATTTCTATCTAACCTTTATCAAGACAAATCAGAATAAGAATTTATTGTCATGAACAAGTTATGAAATTTGGTGTCTTGCAGCAGCGTCACAGTGTAAACATTCATATTGCAACATTACTATAAAAAGATAAAAATAGTAGTGGACGAAAAGTGAGGCAATGTCTTTGTTTCATTGATTATCCAGGAATCTGATGGCAGCAGGGAAGAAGCTCTCCTTGTGCCGCTGAGCGCTCGTTTTCAGGCTTCTGTACCTGTTCCCCAATGGTCGCAGAGTGAAGAGGGCGTGGCCTGGGTGGTGGGGGTCTTTGAGGATTGAGGCTGCTTTTTTAAGACACCACCTCACGTAGATGCCCTTGATGGAGTGAAGCCTGGTGCCTGTGATGTTAACAACCCTCTAGAATTTATTCTTGTGCTGAGAGTTGGAACCTCCATGCCATGTAGTGATGCAACCAGCCAGAATGCTCTCCACTGTACACCTGTAGAAGTTTATGAGAGTCTTTGGTGACAACCTGAATCTCCTCAGACACCTCACTAAGTATAGCCACTGGCGAGCCTTCTTTGTGTTGCACCAACATGGAGGTTCCAGGACAGGACCCTTGGAGATGTTGACACCCAGGAATTTGAAGTTCTTGACCCTCTCCACTACTGAGCCCTCGATGAGGACTGGGTTGTGTTCCCCTGATCTCCTCCTGAAGTCCACATTATCTCCTTGGTTTTGCTGACGTTCAGTGTAAGGTTGTTGTCGTTGCATGATTCAACGAGCTGAAATGAAGTTAATTCTCCTTTCCCACCCCTCCCCCCCCCCCCCCCACAAATGCTGGCCTGCTGAGTCCTTCCAGCAGCTCATTTTATTTTTGCTGCAGAATCCGGCATCTGGATTCTCATGTGCCTATATTTCTAGATCCAGTGCTTTATTTATCTGTTAAGAGTATTCATCCCTGAATTCCATTTGTGAAATGAGCATGAATAGAATAGAATAGAACTGTCATGTCTTTGCATAATGAAGCAAATGATTAATGTGCAGGAAGTCTGATTCCTTAAAGGATAATTATCGGAGAAGGATCAGTAAGTTTAATGATGAAAGGGCCAGGTATCTGATCATTGCCTTGTAATCTATCATCATACAGTCACTGGAATGGATCAGCAGAATCGAGACATCAACAAACACAACATTCAAGCTTTGCTTAATTGCTTTGAATGAATTTCTTACAGCCTTTTTAAAATGGTCTACTGTTTTATTTTAATTTTTTTTTGCAGGGATCAGCAAGTGCAAGAGAATTTTTAAGGAATGACTTCCCAGCAGCTAAATGGTGCAGGGTTAACAGGCCACACAATTATGTTTTTTACACAGCCACTGTGTTCCAGGAAATTATTCCCAATTTAACCATATAACAATTACAGCACAGAAACAGGTTCTTGCCTCTAGTTCCACCTGCCTGCACCCTGCCCATAACCCTCTATTCTCCCTTCCATTTCCCTCCCATCCATATACCTATCTAATTTTTCCTTAAATGACAAAATGGACCCTGCCGCCACTATTTCTCCCAGAAGCTCACTCCTTACAGCCACTACTCTCTGAGTAAAGAAGTTCCCCCTCATGTTACTTCTAAACTTTAGCCCCTTAACTCTTAACTCATGACCTCTTGTTTCAATCTCTCCTACCCTCCAGGGAAAAAAGCCTATCCACATTAACTCTATTTATCCCCCTCATAATCTTAAATACCTCTATCAAATCCCCCTCAATCTTCTACACTCCAAGGAATAAAGACCCAATCTGCTCAATCTTTCTTTGTAATCTAGATTCTGAAACCCAGGTAACATTTTCGTAAATCTTCTCTGCATCCTCTCTACCTTGTTGACATCCTTCCTATAATTCGGTCATCAAAATTGCACACAATATTCCAAATTTGGCCTTACCAATGCCTTGAACAGTCTCAACATCACCTCCCAACTCCTGTAATCTATGCTATGATTTATAAAGGCTAACATACTAAAAGCCTTCTTCACCACCCTATCCACATGAGATTCTACCTTCAGGAAATGATGAACATTATCCCTAGATCTTTCTGCTTCACTGCATTCCTCAATCCCCTCCCATTTACTATGTACGTCCTGTTTTGATTATTCCTTCCAAAATGAAGCACTTCGTACTTCTCAGCATTAAACTCCATCTGCCATCTTTCAGCCCACCCTTCTAAGCAGTCCAAATCCTTCTGTAATCTTTGAAAATCTTCTTCATCATCCACAATTCCACCTATTTTAGTATCATCTGCATATTTACTTATTAAATTTACCACCCCATCATCCAGATCATTAATGTAAATGACAAACACCAAGGGACCCAATACAGAACCCAGAGGCCTCCAGCCTGACAAACAATTATCCACTACGACTCTCTGGCATATCCCTTCCACCCACTATTGAATCCATTTGACTATTTCAAAGTTAATACCTAATTCATGAACCTTCCTAACTAACCTTCCATGTGGAACCTTATCGAAGGCCTCACTGAATTCCATATAGACATCATCCACTGCTTTCCCTTCATCAACATTCCTAGTCACCTCTTCAAAAAATTTCAACAAGATTGATCAAACATAACTTGCCACACACAAACCCATGTTGAGTATTCCTGATCAAACCTTGTCTCTCCAGATACTCATATATATATATATATATATATATATATATGTATAAACAATGCTTTCCATTAACTTACCTTGCATAAACATCAAACTTACAGGCCTATAATTGCTGGACTTGCTCCTCGAACCCTTTATAAACATAAGAACCACATTAGCAATATGCAAATCCTCCGGATGATATTTGAAAAAACACTGTCAGAGCCACAGCTATTTCCTCACTAACTTCTCTCAAGGACCTGGGGAAAAATCCCATCGGGGCCTAGAGACTTTTTCACCTTTATTTGCTTCAAAAACTCCAGTACTTCCTCTTCACCAAAGCCTTCGACACCGTGAGCAGGAAAGGGCTTTGGCAAATACTAGAGCGCATCGGATGTCCCCCAAAGTTCCTCAACATGATTATCCAACTGCACGAAAACCAACAAGGTCGGGTCAGATACAGCAATGAGCTCTCTGAACCCTTCTCCATTAACAATGGCGTGAAGCAAGGCTGTGTTCTGGCACCAACCCTCTTTTCAATCTTCTTCAGCATGATGCTGAACCAAGCCATGAAAGACCCCAACAATGAAGACGCTGTTTACATCCGGTACCGCACGGATGGCAGTCTCTTCAATCTGAGGCGCCTGCAAGCTCACACCAAGACACAAGAGAAACTTGTCCGTGAACTACTCTTTGCAGACGATGCCGCTTTAGTTGCCCATTCAGAGCCAGCTCTTCAGCGCTTGACGTCCTGCTTTGCGGAAACTGCCAAAATGTTTGGCCTGGAAGTCAGCCTGAAGAAAACTGAGGTCCTCCATCAGCCAGCTCCCCACCATGATTACCAGCCCCCCCACATCTCCATCGGGCACACAAAACTCAAAACGGTCAACCAGTTTACCTATCTCGGCTGCACCATTTCATCAGATGCAAGGATCGACAATGAGATAGACAACAGACTCGCCAAGGCAAATAGCGCCTTTGGAAGACTACACAAAAGAGTCTGGAAAAACAACCAACTGAAAAACCTCACAAAGATAAGCGTATACAGAGCCGTTGTCATAACCACACTCCTGTTCGGCTCCGAATCATGGGTCCTCTACCGGCACCACCTACGGCTCCTAGAACGCTTCCACCAGCGTTGTCTCCGCTCCATCCTCAACATCCATTGGAGCGCTTACATCCCTAACGTCGAAGTACTCGAGATGGCAGAGGTCGACAGCATCGAGTCCACGCTGCTGAAGATCCAGCTGCGCTGGATGGGTCACGTCTCCAGAATGGAGGACCATCGCCTTCCCAAGATCGTGTTATATGGCGAGCTCTCCACTGGCCACCGTGACAGAGGTGCACCAAAGAAAAGGTACAAGGACTGCCTAAAGAAATCTCTTGGTGCCTGCCACATTGACCACCGCCAGTGGGCTGATATCGCCTCAAACCGTGCATCTTGGCGCCTCACAGTTTGGCGGGCAGCAACCTCCTTTGAAGAAGACCGCAGAGCCTACCTCACTGACAAAAGGCAAAGGAGGAAAAACCCAACACCCAACCCCAACCCACCAATTTTCCCCTGCAACCGCTGCAATCGTGTCTGCCTGTCCCGCATCGGACTTGTCAGCCACAAACGAGCCTGCAGCTGACGTGGACTTTTTACCCCCTCCATAAATCTTCGTCCGCGAAGCCAAGCCAAAGAAAGAACAGTTTCCATAATTACCGTCTTTGCTTCCTTTACCCCACACAATTCAATATCCTTCTCCTTAGTGAATACAAAAAAAACTTGTTCAAAATCCCCCCCATCTCATTTGGCTCCACACACAGTTGTCCACTCTGATTCTCTAAGTGACCAATTTTATCCCTCACTATCCTTTTGCTATTAACATATTTATAGAAACCTTTTGGATTTATTTTCACTCTGTTTGCTAAAGACACCTCATATGTTCTAGCTTTTCTAATTTCTTTCTTAAGATTCTTTTTACATTCAATGTATTCTCTACGCATCTCCTTTATTCCTTGTTTCTTATATTTATTGTAGATCTCCCTCTTTTTTTGAACCAAGTTTCCAATATCCCTTGAAAACCACGGCTCTCTCAAATGTTTGACTCTGGCTTTTATCCCGACAGAAACATAAAGGTTTTGTAACCTCAAAATTTTACCTTTAAAATACCTCCATTTCTCTACTGCATCCTTCCCATTAACCAATTGTCCCAATCTACTCCTCGTAAATCCTTTTTCATCTCATTAAATCTACCTTTTCCTCACTCAAAAACCTCAATCTTAGGTCCTGACCTATCCCTTTCCCTTTCCATTGAAGCTAATGGCACTTTGATTATTAAACCCAATGTGCTCCCCAACACATACCACCGTCACCTGACCTATCTCATTCCCCAACAGTGATCTAATTCTATCCCTTCTCTAGTCGGTACCTCTACATATTGCTGTAAAAGACTATCCTGCACACAAATTCCAATCCATGCCGCCCTTTTGCAGAATGGGTTTCCCAATCTATATTTGGATAATTAAAATCTCCCACTATCACAACCCTGTGCTTATTACAAATATCTGCTATCTCCCTACAAATTAGCTCCTCCAGTTCTCACTCCCCATTAGGTGCCATCCCTATAAGTGTGACTACCCTTTTCCCATTCCTCAATTCCACCCATACAGCCTCCCTGGATGAGCCCTCCAATCTATCTTGCCTAAGCACTGCTGTGATATTTTCTCTGACAAGCCATGCAACACCACCCCATCTTTCCCCTCCAATTCTATCACACCTAAAGCCACAAAATCCAGGAATATTTAACTGCCAATCACATCCCTCCTGCAACCATGTTTCACTAATCACTACCACGTCATACTGCGAAGTGTCACTCCACACCCTCAGCTCATCCACCTTCCTTACAATACTCCTAGCATTAAAGTATCTGCATTTCTGAGATTACGCACTACTTATTCTCTGTTTGCCCCAATCTTTACAAACAACTCTATTATGTGCTTTTTCTATCATCTCTCCTCCATCTTTGTACAGAGCATCTTCCTTCTCTATCACCTGCCTTTCCACCCCAAATGGAAAACAATCTGTGTAAAAAGATCTGAACGGGAATAAGGACTCATTCCTGTTCTGACATTTACCTCCTCGACCCCTAGTAATATTCACAGATCGCTAGCGGTCTAAATTAAACTGCAGGCAATCCATGAACAATGGGCTGATGAGTAGGATTTCCATCCTCCTTAAATACTGCGCTTGAGGTCTAAATATTTGGAGTCTTGGTCGTTGCTGTGTGAACGGCCACTCCCGGAAGGTAGGAAGACACTTCAGAATGGAAAAAAAAATGTTTTCATTGTGACAGCTCACCACAAGGCAGACGAACCGGCCCCACTTGTAAGCCACGTGGTGGGGCAGCCGCCATCAGGGGTTTCCCTTCCTTCCAGCATGGGACGCAGAAACCCGCGCTGGGGGAACCACGTGACGTCAGCGCCCTCCAGCACGGTTCTCAGCCAGGTCCGGGCTGGGAGTATAAGTGCAGCCCAGCAGCCTGCAATAAACTAGTCTGCTCACTGAGCTCAACCCCATCTGGTTGCGTGTGCTATTGTAGGAGCATTGTAGCTGCCGCTACATCATTGTAGTTTCTGACTGATAGTAACATGTATATCAGTCATCAAGCCCCGATGACTATTGCACTGAACATCAAAGTAGCAGGTAGTTTTCTGAAACCAGTTGCAAAACAGTTCTATGGAAATCATATATTTCTATACATTTCCAATAATTTTGTCTAACTATTTAATTTAGTTGAGAACAACTGTTTTGAAATTAAACTGGAACCAAACAGAAGACTGCAGGAAAATTAATCAGAATCAGAATTAGAATTTATTGTCATGAACATGTCACAAGATTTGCTCCTAATGTAGCCACATTACATAGTGCAATTATTGCTATGAAATTACATTTAAAAATAAGAGAAAGTGAGGCTGTACCCATGGATCACTGTCCATTCAGGAATCTGACAGCAGAGGGGAAGAAGCTGTCCTTGTGCCGCTGGGTGTTTGTCTACAGGCTCCTGTACCTCCTTCCTGATGGTAGCAGCGTGAAGAGGCCATGGCCTGGGTGGTGAAGGTCCTTGAAGATAGTGGCTGCTTTCTTAACATTCTGCTTCTTGTAGATGTCCTTGATGGAGTGGAGACTGATGTCTTTCTGAAGCCTTTTCATGTCCTGTGCATTGACACCTCCATACATGACATTGAGTCAGAATGCTCTCAATGGTACACTGTAGAAATTTGCAAGAGACTTTG
Source organism: Narcine bancroftii (assembly GCF_036971445.1). Lineage (NCBI taxonomy): Eukaryota > Metazoa > Chordata > Chondrichthyes > Torpediniformes > Narcinidae > Narcine > Narcine bancroftii. The sequence continues at coordinate 183,247,266 of NC_091472.1, forward strand.
GTGACATACCAAATCTCTTCAAACTCCTCACAAGGTATAGCTACTGGTGAGCGTAATTGCATTGACATGAAGGCCCCAGGACAGATCCTCAGAGATGTTGACACCCAGGAACTTGAAGTTCTTAACCCTTCCCACTGCCGACTCCTCGCTGAAGACTGGTTCCGGTTCTCTTGATTTCCACTTCCTGAAGTCCACAATTACCTCCTTGGTTTTGCTAACATTGAGTGCAAGGTTGTTGTGGTGGCACCATTCAACGAGTTGATCCATCTCCCTCCTATACACTTTCTCATTGTCTGTGATTCTGCTGACGACTATGGTATCACTGGCAAACTTGTAGACACCATTTGAATTGTGCCTGGCCACACAGTCATGAGTGTATAATGAGTAAAGCAGTGGGTTAAGCATGCATCCTTAAGGTGCACCTGTGTTGATTATCAGCGAGGAGGAGACGTTGTTACCAATCTGCACTAATTTAACACAAGGATCTAGTTGCATAGGGAGTTGCAGAGGCCCAGGCTTTGGAGTTTGTTGGCCAGTACTGAGGGTATGATGGTGTTAAAAGCTGAGCTGTACTTAATGAAGAGTAGCCTGATGTACATGTTGCTGTGCCCTAGATGATTCAATGGATCAGTGGAAATCCAATGATATTGCATCTGCTGTGGGGCGATTGTGACAGTAGGAGATTTGCAGTGGGTTCAGATCTTTACTTAGGTACAATTTAATTCTGACCATGACCAACCTCTCAAAGTGTTTCATCACGGTAGGTGTGAGCGCTATTGGGCGATAGTCATTGAGGCAGTTCACTCAAATGAATAGCCAAAGTTTCAGGCTGAAACCCTGCAGTGAACTGGAATTCACTGTGTATTGTTCTGATGGCTGGCTCCACCCTTACCTACCCCAATATCAACCCTGGTTTTCCCGCCTTACCTCAGATTCACCTGAGGACTATTGTGTCTACCGGCCATTGATTGTAAGCTATTAAAAGCGAGTTTGTACTCCCCACTTGTCTCTGAATGCAGTCAGTTACATTACAAATGCTTTCTCCAAGTCCGGAGACATGGAGAAAAGAAGCTAGTGTAAAGAGGAGAAGACAGGAGGGATGGAAACCACCAACCATTCCTTTTCTCCCTCTGACACTGTTTGACCTTCTAAGTTCCTCCAGCAGGTTGTCTTCAGCTATGAGCACAGTTGGAACTGGCTGCCAATATTAGGAAAAGCCCCATGCAAGAAATGTGTTTGCACAGCGAAAGAATGTAGAAGAGACAAATTATGAAATCCAGCGGCAGATTCAAAGGACAGAACAAATGTCAACAGTGTTGAACCTGAAAATGGGAACTAGCTTCTCCCTGCAGGCTGTGAGGTTGTTGAACAGAGTCTTTTAACCGATGAAATCATTCTAAAATATTTATATCTATTTATTTGAAATTATATTTTTAGATATATATGTGATTATTATGTACTGTGCGTATGGTGTGTATGCAGTGTGGTCCAGAGAAATGCTGTTTCATTGGGTCGTATGTACAGTCATAAGATAATAAACTTGAATGCCACCAGATTGGGCCACAATACAGTTAATGCCACGTGTTCACCTCATTCACGTGACCTGCTTTAGGAATCATTTCCCACCTAAGGGATTATCGAGGACTCGCAGGTTTGTTGCTAATTAAGATGGGGGAGTCATTCCCTGCGCATCCTTGGTGGAGAGGAACTCAGCAGGGTCCCCTCCTCCCTCACCTGCATTCCCCATATTCTATCAGTTTGTCCTGCTCTATAATCCTTACCCCTTCCACCATATTGCCTGCAGAATGACAACTAAACATGATGGCAACTGGGTTTTCCTGAAGCCTTGAAGTGAAGGCAAATCATTGATTTTGGCTCAACAGTGCTCCCTGTAGGTTATATATCTGGTGACAAGTTTTAGAAATACCAAATAATAGCTTACCCCATGTACAAATGACACTCTTCATGCCGACTTCCTTCATAATGAAGTCACAATAGATATTATGTACCCTGCACTGGATCAGACAGATAAGGTTAATTTAGGATAAGTTATCTAGAATTCAAGCAACTGGCAGCCTCAAGCGGCCAACGAAATAAAGCAACCAGAAAATTCACTTATCCTGCATATACCAATTCCCACAGGTGCCGGATACTGTTTTATTTACTGTATCTCAGTTCAAGCTTTCCAGAGCTATCCACTTTAGCCTTCAATCACCATGAGGGTAAAGGGGGACTTAGGTTAGAATAAACGCAAAGAAGGTTGAAATGGGAAGTATAAATAAGAAGGCGAGTTTGATCTGAAATTTGATTTCAGATACACTTTATGAAGAAGATGGAATGAGGTTTACCTTTTATCAGTCCTTTTACGCTGGCCTTTTCCTGAATGGTGGAAAAAAAATCAATTTTTTAACAATATTTCGTAAATTTGAATGAAAATTTAAATCAAAATGTAAAATAACAATAATAATTGCAATTGCAGGGATGCTGTATAATTCTGGGTGGTTATTGAAGTTCAGTGGACTAACTGTTGCTTTAACTGTAAATGTAAAATGAAGAAACTTTCAAACAATCTCTGCAGATTTTACAGGCCTGGGTAATTGGCTGTGGAATTAGTTTCAAGCTGTTCTCAAAGATGCGTATCAAAACTAAACCTTGCTGAATCAGAAAGAAAAAAAACAGCTTTCCCATGGACAAATTGAAGTTAGGAGTCTGTTGCTATTCAGGCAGCAACTGAATATATTTTGCTAAGCCATTGAAGTATTTGGCATCAACTCAAATAAGGCCGGGGCCATTCGGAGGAACAGTTAGCATACAAAGAAGTATGCCAAGGTCAGTGTTCTGAGGGACAGCAAGGGGCCTAAAATTAATTGGAATAATCGATCTCGAGAATCAATCTCTATGCACAAGAACAGCACAATGGCTTAACAATAATTTATTATCTTACATATTACCTTGCTGAATTGAAGTGGCCATGGGATGACAGTACTTGGTAATTTCAGTAAAAAACCCCATCACTAAAGTGTTTCTTGATGAATTATTCTTCTTGCCTCATTTACATGTTCCATTTAAGAACTATTTGCTAAGGAGCATTCAATCCCGTTTTCAATGCAAACTGCAGGATCAAATGATAAATCACATCTGTTTGAGTTGCTTGGCTTAATCAGCTCACCAATTTACAAGGCCATCCTTTGGAAGCATGAGGAAACGGAAACTCCACAAGTTATGATCGTGCAATGATGGGAGTGCAAGAGGGAATTGTTCAGCAAAGAATACGATGACCTAAATTCCTCATTGATACTTCTCAAGGCTGATTCTCTCAAAGTATTTTTTTCACTGAAATATACAGAGAATTCAAGCTTTGGTTGAATGGTTCAGTAAGTGGCAAATGTAAAAAGAACATAGAAAATGCAGGTGTCACATGGCTACACCGGGAAATGTTTGTCATTATCCTTACCAACAAAGATAATAATTTCTCAGAATATCTATTCTAAGCTTTGTTGCATGAACATTAATCAGGTCAAGCATAATTATACAATAATTACTCAGCTTTCAAACAATCTTAATTGATAAAATTGCATTTTTATTTTATTTGTAACTTTGATATGAGGAGGCTGTTGCATCTGTGTAGTGAACTGGGATTCACTAGAGGTGTCCGGTACAGATGACTGGTCCCGCCTCCCGGCCCCTCTACCCCGGGGCCCCGTATACAACCCTGGTTTCCCCCCGGGGGCCCGTATACAACCCTGTTTCCCGCCTAAACCCTGAACCCCTCTGAAACCTGTTCATGAACCCTACCTGTGTTGTAAGCTAATAAAAGTGTTAGTTCTCCCTCCAGTCGAGCGTGAGCTTTGATTTACGCTACAGTCTGATAATAGAGATCTTTCTTCAAGTTTTGACTTCAGTAAAAGAGAAATGGTTCGACGTACTTCAAACACACTTATCACTTCTCTTGCCCTAACAGAAGGAATCATCCCCCAATGACTAAGAAAAATATATTAATCTCTGGCAGAAAGATTCCTCATGCCACGTTATTGGGCTCCAGCTTCTTTATAGATTTACGTACATTTAAACCTGACAACCAATTTCATGGATGTTTAAACCCCCATAAGGAAGAATCCATGTTATTCAGCTTTATTTAGTCTTGAACACTCTTCATAGCAGCAGTGTGAAAATATTTAGAGTGTGGTGCCATTATTAAAAGTAATGTGCTTCATACATTCAGGACTTGATCATAAATCACCTTCACTGAAAGATAGCAAAAGCACAAAAACATGCAGTAAATATTAGCAAGAGACTACAGACACTGAAACCTGCAGCAAACAACAACAACAGCCTGCTGGAGCACCATCGATGGGCAAAAAAAAAGGTATTGTTGCTGTTTCAGGTGGGAAACCTTCCTCGAGGCCTTTTGTGAAGTTCCTCCAGAAGATTGTTTTCTGCAGCAAATACTGGCAAATTTGTTTATCAAGCATGCATACAATCCATTGATACCTCAGTCCCACGTGGTCGGCTGGCGGACAGAGGGGCTCCAAAAGAGACGTACGAGGACTCTCCAGTGGTCTGCTCTAGTCTCCGATTGCGTGGCCTGGCAGCACACCATTCACCAGTCTGTCTCCTCCTTCAAGAATGCACGCAGGGCTGGCCTTGAGGACAAAAGGAGATGGAGGCAGAAGCACGACGCAGCAGCACCAAACCCAGAACAGAATTTCCCTTGCAGCCGCTGCCGCCAGGCAGATCTGTCCTGCATTGGCCTCGTTGGCCACCAGCAAGTCTGCAGCAGACGTCGACAGTCCCCTTGTTTTGTCAACCTGCTGCTCAAATTGAAGTTAGATGTAATAGCATCCTATGATTTTGCCACTAACTAGAGACAGAAATGGAGGAAATGGAGCTTATTCCAGAAATGGAGGAAATAAGATGAATGAAGTTGTTTCTTGAAATTAGTCACGGACTTATACAGCATTGAATTGGACTCTCTAAATCACTGTCCATACTATCGATTTGTACATTACCATTGACTTCCTGTGGATTCTACCACTTGCTGACACATTAGGGACAAAGTGGCCAATTAATCTACTAACCTGGATGTCTTTGGAATATGGGAGGAACTTGGTGCACCGGAGGAAACATTTACAGTCGCAGGGAGAAGGTGCATAGATGGCAGCAGGAGTCAGGATTGAATCCAGATTGTTGGTTCGGGCACCGTGCCACACTCACCAAAGAGCATTACTTGTTTGATAGCACTAGGTATGAGTTATCTACTTTTCTATAAATGTAGCTCATAAAAGAGTGAATCCAGAAACATAAAGAAGATATGTAAGAGGAATACATTTCAGCTACCAGCATAATTAAGGCTCTTTTTGTGGCAATTCTAGGATAGATTTAACCAGTGGTGCTGTGAAAGAAATTCTATTAATTAATTTGAATAATTATTCAAAGCTATCTGTGGATCTTCAGCCTCATGCAATCATCAAACTTCTCTGAGCAAAGTGGAAAACTTGTCCATTAGATGCAAATTAAAAGGAGAGTGACTGACATGGGAGCAATTATTCATTTGGTCTTTTCCATATCTCTAATGAATAGTTTCCCTTCTTGAACAAGCATGATATACTTCCTCCTAAGTTTCAGCCCTTCAAATTCCTCTCCCATTATTTCCACATACAATGTGGTGACATCCATAATTAGTAATGCGAGCACATAGATTAAAATTTGCAAGGAAAATGAAACTCCTTCTTTGAATACTTCCAATCAGACTTTTGACCTGCTGCAATGCCAAAATGGTTCTGACTTACAGTATCCTCCATAATGTTTGAACAAATACACTTTTTCTCCCTTTATTTGCCCCGGTGCTCCACAGTTAACATTTGCGATCAAACAATTCATGCGATTAAAATGCATATTTCAGATATTATTAAAGGGAATTTTTGTACATTTTGGTTTAAACATGTAGAAATTACAACATATTTTTTACCTCGGCCCCTCATTTCAGGGCACCATAACATTTGGGACATGGCAATGGTATGAATATTGAAGTCGTCATGTTTAGAACTTTGTTGCATATCCCTTGCAGGCAATGAAGCTTGAAATCTGTGATTCATAGACATTACCAGGTGCTGAGTATCTTCCCTGGTGATGCTCGGCCAGGCCTCTACTGCAGCCATCTTCAGCTCTTGGTTGTTTCGGGGGCTTGTCCCTGTGATAGTACAGATTCTATCACCAATGTGTATATGTACATATGTACAGATGATAGTGTAGGATGACTGTGATTGGCTGAGAGTGTAACCACACCTACTGGCAGGTCTTAAAGGATTGCTCCTAGCCAGACCAGGTCATTCTGGACTGGTCGACCTACTTGTGATATGCTCCAGTCTTTTAGTTAATAAAAGCCTTGGTTTGGATCAACAAGTCTTTGGTTCTTTCGACGCGCATTACAGTCCCCTTAAGTTTTCTCTTCAGCATATGGAAGGCATGCTCAATTGGATTTAGATCAGGTGAATGGTTTGGCCATTCAAGAATTTTCCAGTTTTTAGCTTTGAAAAAATCCTTTGTTGCTTTAGCAGTCTGTTTGGAATCATTATCTTGCTATGGGATGAAGCACCATCCAATGAGTTTGGAGGCATTTGCTCAAACTTGAGCATATAACATGTTTCTAAATAGCTCAGAATTCATATTGCTACTGCCATCGGCAGTTACATCAACAATGAAGATAAGTGTGCCAGTACCTGTCGCAGCTGTACCTGCCCAGGGCATAACATCCCCACCAGCATGTTTGACAGATGGTTCTTGGGTAGTTCCTTTACACCTTCAAACTTTGCTCTTGCTAGCAATCTGATTAAGTTTGGTCTCATCTGTCCTCAAGATCTTTTGTTCAGAATTCAACAATGGTTGGATGGGAGATTCCAGAGAGTTGTGGTGGAAAATTGTTTTTCGAATTGGATGCCGGTGTTGAGTGGAGTGCCTCAGGGATCGGTACTGGATCCACTGCTGTTTGACATATATATTAATGATCCAGATGATAGGGTGACAAATTGAATTGGTAAATTTGAAGATGATACAAAGGTTGGTGGTGTTGTGGACCATGAGGATGATTTTTAAAGCTTACAGGGTGATATAGGACTGTTAGAAGAGTGGGCTGAAAGACGGCAGATGGAGTTTAATATTGATAAATGTGAGGTACTACATTTGGTAGGACTAATCAAAACAGAACATACACGTTAAATGGTAGATCAAATCTACACTATTTAATTTATGTTCTTTTAAAAGAGTTTATGTCACATTATATCAAGTCTGTGTCTACTTGCATTTTAAGTCATCTGCAAAATTGGAAAATGTAAATTAAAAGGACAAAATTTAGCATTCCTCCAGAGAGATATCAGGGATTCACTGATTTACAAAGACAGGAGATCTATCACATATAATGTTTGATGTATAATTATGTTTATATAGATCTAAAGACTATAAGCTTTAATTATTGTGGAATTTAAATCTAGTGCTTTTAATTTATTAGCAATATATTTTTGCTTTACATATTTGTATATATTTATTTACAATACTCTATTTTGCTGATATGAACATGAAAAAAATCAGAATTTTAAAGAATTACCAAATTTTTTAATTTTCCTAATTCATTAATATAACCATACTCCAGCTTCTGATCATTTGATTTTTCATGGCATTCGATGGTTCAATAAGTTATGCAGCTTTGATGATGGTTTGGATAAATATTTCTTGAAAGCATTTTAAGATTTTTATGACTGATATTTGGCAGTGCAGTGGGATCCCACCACCAGACACATCTTCCTCACCCACTCCCCTATCCACTTTCCATAGAGATCCCTCTCTCCATGGCTCCCTCGTCCACTCATCCCTTCCCACCCATCCCTTCTTTGATACCTATCCCTGCAAAAGGTGCTACACTTGTACTTGCACCTCCTCCATCAGCGCTATTCATGGCCCCTATAAGTCCTTCCAAGTGAAGCCACACTTTATCTGTGAATCTGTAGGCACATGGAGCTCCTGATCTGGCCTCCTCTACATTGGGGAGACTGGATGCAAATTGAAAGATTGTTTCACTGAGCATCTTTGCTCCGTCCACTGCAACAGTAAGGACCTCCCAGTGGCCAACCACTTCAATTCCACACTGACATTGTCTGTCCATAGCTTCATGTTGAGTCCACCCACAAATTGGAAGAACAACGCCTTATATTCTGTCGTGACAAACTCCAACCAGATGGCCTCAATGTCTACATCCAATTTCTGATAATATTTACAGGAATCCCTGAACTTCTGAAGCGCATAAAAATGTGACATCAAACAACTACAGCCATGAATGTGTCATATACTCTGAATTGACCAGCGTTAGTTAGTGAAGGTCAAGGCTCAGGACACTGAGGAGCAGATAAGTGTGCATATTTGGAATGGTGCAATAATAATCGGGTTGTTGTGATGGGAGACTTCAACTTCCCTAATATTGACTGGTATCTCCTTACTGCAAGAAGGATATAAGGGTCAGAATTTTTCAGATGTGCCCAAGAAGAGTATGTGGACAAACAAACTAGAGGAGAGGCCATACTGGATCTAGTACTGGTCAATGAACCTGGTCAGGTGACAGACCTCTCGATGGGGGGGAACATTTTGGTGTCAGTAGCCACAACTCCCTGACCTTTGGCATAGCTATGGACAAGGATAGGAGTAGATAAAACAGTAATGTTTAATTGGGTAAGGGCTATCCAACAATGTCAGACAGATGTTTCCATTGCAAAACAAGAAATTGGAACAATATTGCACGCAATTAGGACATGCACAAAAGTAAAAACTTTTTGGGAAGATTTAAACTTAATATCAAATAAAATTGCAAAAAATAAGATACCAAAAGATGCAGAAATCTTCCTCTTAAACAACATAAAAGACAAAGAATTAGGCCTAAAATTATACAAGACTCAAAAAAGATTTATTACGATTGCACTCACAGCAACAAAAAAATGCATAATGACAACTTGGAAAACGGAAGGAACCTTAAAAATACAACAATTATACGTAGAAATGAATGTGTGTTCCATTAGAAAAAAATTACCTACAATCTAAGGGACAAATATACTTTATTTGAACAAATTTGGAAACCATTCTTAAGTATACTAAAAACCACCAATTTCAGACCTCCACCTCTTAAAATGATAAACGACAAATACGAAAATATTTAAATATAGAATTTGCGACAACACGACTTCTTTTTTCATTTTCTTTTGTATTCTTTTATTGTTTATTTATTTTTCTTCTTTCTTTTAATTTTGCTTTATGTTATAGGGGGTGGAGAGGGTGGGGGGAAGGGGAAAAAAGGCACTGTGTATATTTTAATGATGAATGTTTGTATATATTGTTATTGTAGCTCACAGTGAAATATTAAATAAACAAATTTTTAAAAAGGTAGAAAATGGGGAGAGTAAATTTGGAAAAGATGTTCTTGGGGAAACACGCTTAAGTAATATGAAGGACGTTTAGGGACCACTTGCACAGGATTCTTGATAGGTTTTCTCCTACTCAGATAGGGAAAAGATGGTAGGATAAGATACCCACGGTTGACAAAATAGGTAAGACAGCTTGTCATGAGGAAGCAAAAGCTAGGAATGGCTCATGAGAATTATATGGTAGCCAGGAAGGAACTTAATAAAGATCTTAGGTGAGCAAGAAGGGGGCACAAAATGGCCTTGGCAATTAGAATTAAGATAAACTCTACAATTTTCTATTCATATGTGAAGAACAGAAGGATGACGAGAGTGAAGAGAGAGCTGCTTAAGGATGAAGGAGGCAACATGTATCTGGAGACAAAGAGTAGAGGAGTTCCTAAATGAATACTTTGCCTCAGTGTTCACCAGAGAGAGAGAGACCTTGGTCAATGTGAAGTCAGTATGGAACAAACATTTGCTGAAGCATGTTGAGGTTAAGAAATAGGAAGTTTCTAATTGATAAGTCCCCGAGACGAATTGAGATAAATCCCAGTTACCACCGGAAATGAGGGAAAAGATTGCTGAGATGTTGGCAATGGTCTTTGCATCCTCCCTGGCCACAGGGCAGATACCAGAGGATTGAAGAATGGCAAATGTAGTCCCCTTGTTTACAAGCATTTAGAAAAGCATAATCTTCTCAGGGATTGTCAGCATGGCTTTGTGAAGTGCAGATCATGCCTCATGAGCCAAATTAAGTATTTTGAAGAAAAGACGATATAAATTGATGAAGGTAGAGTGGTAGATGTAGTGTATATGGATTTTAGTAAGGCATTTGACAAGGTCTCCTTGGTAGACTCATTCATAAAGTCGTGAGGCATGGGATCCATGGTACCGTGGCTGTGTCGATTTAGAATTGACTTGCCTGTAGAAAGGAAAGGGTAGTTGTAGTTGGAACTTATTCTGCCTGGAGGTCAATGACGAGTGGATTTCCTCGGGGATCTGTTCTGGGACTCCTGCTCTTTGTGATTTTTATAAATACCTGGATGAATAGGTGGAAGGATGGGTCAGTAAGTTTGCAGATGACATGAAGGTTGGAGGCATTGTGGATAGCAGGACATAGACAGGATGTCGAGTTAATTGGAAAAATGGCAGATGGAGTTCAATCTGGATAAATGTGAAGTGATGCATTTTAGAAGGCAGGATTTGAAGGTGGAGTACATGGTTAACGGCAGGATTCTTAACAATGTGGAAGAACAGAGGGACTTTGGGGTCCAAATCCATAGATTGCTGAAGGTTGTTGAGCTGATTGATAGTGGTTAAGAAGGCTTATGGTGTGCTGGCCTTCATTAGTCAGGGGTTTGAGTTCAAGAACCATGAGGTAATGTTGCAGCTCTATAAACTCTAGTTAGACTACACAGAATATTGTGTTCAGTTCTGATTGCATCACATGAGGAAGAATATGGAAAAGATGCAGAGGAGATTTACCAGGATGTTGCCTGGAGTGGAGATTATGTTATGAGGCAAGGTTAAAAGAGCTAGAGCTTTTCTCTTTGGAGTGAAGAAGGGGGGGAGGTGACTTAATGGAGGTCTATGAGAGGATTATGAGAGGCAAAGAGAGGGTGGACAGGCAGCTCCTCTTCCTAGGGCGACACTAGCAATTACCAGAGGACATCTGTTTAATATGAGGGGAGAAAATTTTCAGGGCAACATCAGGGGTGTTTTTTTACACAGAGAGTAATGGGTGCTTGGCATGCATGGTGGTGGAGGCTGGTACAATAGGGACATTTAAAAGAATCTTAGGTACATAGATGCAAGAAAAATAGAGAGTTATAAGTATGAGCTAGGGAAGGTTTAGATTGTTGAGTAGATTATTAGAGGTTGGCACAACATTGTGCACTAAAGGGCCTGTGCTGTGCTGTAATGCTCCCATGTTGTAATGTTCCATGTTCTTTTGAGGGTCTCAGTAGTGTTATTCTCTGGTATTTAACGGCACAAGTTCCTTTGAGATCTACAGACAGAACTCTTTCAGCAGTTAGAGGTTACTCAATGGACTATTTTGATGGATTCTTTGTGGCAAAATCAATCCACCTACAAATTACCAGCCATGCAGTGAAGTCAGAAATTTCCTCTTGATCTCTCTTTCATAACTCAAAAGCACCTTAATGAAATAAGTAATGAGATAAGTAATGGCTGTGTGGGTTTATGACACAAACTGTACAAAACCTCATTCAGTTTGTCACTCCAGAGTAGGAAGTCGAGAGCAGCCATTCTTAACTCTCTTTTGACTATGGCCCCCCCTGAAGACTCTGCTCAAAGTTTATGGCCCCCTTTCCCTGTGAAGCAGTCAAGTTTTGGTTTCTTCTCTCGTACCGTCTACATAAAAAAACATAAAAGTATTTATGTGAGGTGAAAAGAAAACAAGGCTTTTACTTAAATGTGTTGTGGCCCCCAAGGGCCTCCGTTGAAAATGGCTGGTCAAGAGCATGAAAAAATGCAATTTTTCATGCTGTATTGGAGAGAGATTAATTTGGAAGCATTGTTCTGTGAAATGTAAACAGATTGTGTGTGCTGAGTTCTTTGTTATTCCCAAGAAAAATACTGTTCCCAAAATGAATGACAATTGTGAGGGCCGTTCTATGAACATGTGCATGTTCCGTAAGCTTTTTCTCTTGTTCATAGAATGTCGCATGGGCAGATTGATGTGGCATGCTTCCTTGGTTGTTTAGTGTTATACTGATATACAGTTATGAAAGATGAATTCAGATGAATGGTTTGTTCTCTAATTATTATTATCCTCTATGTAATGGAACATTGAAGAAACAGCAATAAACAATTGAGAATTCATATCCTTCCCATAATTGTTGAAAACTGAGGTGGTTTGATATCAACAAGAGTTGAAACAATGCTTGTAGTTATCCATACTGAAAAACTGTATATCTGCGGTCAACACTCTAAACAGATCCAATCACAGACGGGAAACTATAAGATCATCACATCATTAATTTACTTGGTCAGTAGGCCATTTACTGTGTGACAGATCAGATCCCTGAAAACTAAGCCATTAGTTATGGTTGTAAAGTTCGAAAAGCCACTCAAATATAATGGGCCTTAATTTAGTACAGGTGCTTATCCCTTTATCCGTTATTCCAAAAACCGAAAACTTCCAAAAACTGAGCATTCTTTTACTGCATGTGCAGTATATTTTCAGGTGTTTAACATAGTTTGAGCCAGTTTAAGTTTGAAGTCTTACTGTAAGCTTTACTTAAAAATACAAGGATTGTCCTCCAGCAGAACTTCAGCAACCCCGCTGAAAGGGTATTTGACAGAGGGAGCGACTCAGGGAGAGAGTGGCAGTGTGACTTGGATGGGCGAGTGGGGAAAGAGCTTATCTCACTTCATTTACCGCCCCCCCATCCAATGCTGCCATAACACCCCCACCCTGCAATTATTTAAAAGTACTGTTAAAAGCCCAGATGACCCCAAAATCCAGCAGCAATAAATATTCACCAAGACAAATGGCTACTTAAACAAAAGTTGCTTTTAATTATCTTTAAACATGAAAACAAGATCAAACTTTAACTTATCACTGTTAACTTAACCTAACTTAACCCCCTTCTAATTCTAAGCGCATGTTTATGTAATGTGTGTGTCTAAATTCAGAAAAGTTCTTTGGTTCACAGTCCAATCTCACTTCTCATTCCTCTAAGTTCACTGGTTGCATGCAATTCTTACTCTGTGCACAGAATCTAACATTTATAAAGTTCACCAGGCTTTGGTGCTTTACTGCTCAGGATGCTTCTCGTCGGTTTTGAGAGAGATATATTATTCCAGGACATCCACAACTGATTCCTTTTTAATCAGCCACTCCAGTGTCTTGCTGATGAAGCCTTCCCCCCTCAGGGTTCTCCAGATGATAACCTCTTTCTTTCAGGTCACCACAGAGTACCTTTTTATTTCTTTTATTCCAAGTGAAACATTAGACAGCAAGTCCTCTCCTCTTACATGAACCACAAGGGCTTTGACCAGGTTGAACAAAGCATTTACAAACCTGTCTTCCAAATGGGGCTTTCCACAAGCCTGCCAGCTTGTCCTGTTCCAGTCCCAGCTGCTGTTACTGGCTATAACACTGTTAGAAGTGATATCTGTCTCTCTCTCTCTCTGTCTATCTGTTTCTCTCTCTCTGTCTATCTGTTTCTCTCTCTCTCTTTCTCCTTCTCTCTATCTCTGAGAAAAAGCCTGTTTGACTCTCTTAGCTTCCAAAACCAGATGACCCTCTTAGAACAGCAAGTTTTCTTCCAGACAGAAGGCAGCTCCCACAAAATCGTTCATCTGTTGCCTTTTTGTAAACAACAATCCATTAGTGAAGTATATTGGGCACTCTCCAAAGCTCTTGCAAAGACTGTTGGCCCCGATATGTGTAACATGGGGCAGAGCTCCAGTATTTTAAATAAGATCTGTTTTAAAGTGTTTGTATGTGACCTACTCTAACAAACCTTTCCCAATCTCCCAAAAACATATCTATATACGCTGTCACAGTACCACTGTTTAAATATTAATCCATTATCTGAAAAATTCCAAAATTCAAAAGTGTCTGGATTTCGGATAAAAAGATTAAGCACCTGTACAAACAAACATGTAGGAGAAATCAAGAGAAAAGATCTCCCCAAAGTTGTGCTTTTAGATACTACATTGGTATGTTACAGGCGATTGACAGCTCATCAAATGAAACCTGATGTGGAGGAAAATCTGAACACAAAGGGTTAAGGGTACACCCATAAGTTGCTTACAAGAACATACAAGAGTCAGTTGCATATTGCTCAAGTGGAGGCAGGGAACCTCAAGGTGCGATTTATCTGCAGACATGATAAGCTTTGGAATTATGTGAAACAATGGTTAAATTATTGCCAAATGTTGACAATGATAAACTATTGTCAGGTTGACCGCAACTGGAAGCCCACATGCAGGAATGCACTGCCATTTATTGTATATAAACTCTGTTAAAACTGGCTGTGGGCAGAGCAAGCTCAGGCTGGGTGCTGGGCCTGCTCTCCAAGATATCTTGCTAATAAAACTCTTCCGAAGCATTATCCTGGTGTCAGTAGTTGATTCTTTCTCCGCAACACCTGACCATGGCGAGATTAGTTGGCCAGGTGGCCATCTGGGACCTCCCATCATGTGCATAACTTCGGGGCAGAGCACCTAAGTGTTGCAATGGTGCTATATGAAGTCCAGTGTTTCTAATATCTGGACCATACATTTATTTTTCCCTTCCAGTAATGGTTTCTCTCAGTCACCTCTCCATAGTACACTGATCTCCCTTATCCTAATCTCATCGACGTATCATGGCTTGGAGTTTCAATATGTCACTCAAAGAGTTGACTGGCATGAACAAAGCTCTTTGTCTCTGCTATAGAGTAAAAGCCTTGGATCCAGCACCTATGGGGATTGATAATGTATTTTCTGGTTGCTTGAGGCTTTCACCTGGATTAAGAATGAACAGTTTAAAAGACAAAAATACTTTACTGTATTTACACTGAACAAACTTCACATGCATGAACATATAAACCTTAAAGCATTTTACTTTATTTTCAGTCACATTCTTTGAAAGGATTTAACCATCACTGCATCTGCAGGTTCCTCCCCTCCACGGAGCTGCCTGAAAGACAAACAATAACAGTATAAATAATTAACCACCACCTTCCCCCAAGTTTACAAATAAAGCCTCTGACTAGGGCAACTCTTACTAAGGGATGAGGAGACACTTTATGAGAATTATTCTAACGACAAGCGGTATCGACCAGCTCGTTGTCCTGGGCGATGCCATTTTATTGAAACATAACGTTATTCAAACTGCTACTACAAGCAAATCATGACCATGGCACTGCTCTATCTGAATAATTCTAAGCGCATGTGTATGTAATGTGTCCATAAGTTCATTGTCCAATCTCACTTCTCACTCCTCTGAGTTCACTGGCTGCAGGCATTTCTTATACTGTGCAAAGAATTTAAGATTTATGAATTTCACCAGGCTTTGGTGCTTGAAAGGTAAATCGTTACTACTCAGGAAGGTTCTTCTCGGTTTTCAGAAAGAGATTTGTTGGTCACTGGACACAAACTGATTTCTTCTAATCAGCCATGTCAGTGTCTTGCCAAAGAAACTTGCCCCATCAGGGGTTTTCCAGATAATAACCTCTTTCTTTCAGGTCACCATAGAGTTCCTTTTTATTTCCCTTATTTCAAGTGAAACATTAGGCAGCCAGACCTCTCCTCTTGTATGGACCACAAGGGCTTTGACAGGGCTGAACTAAGAACTCACAATTCATCTTCAAAATGGGGTTTTTACACAAGCTTGTCCTGTTCCAGTCCCAGCTGCTCCTGATGAACTGAATTCTCTCTCTCTCTCTCTCAGAGAAAAGCCCTGTATGACTCCCTCTACTTGCAAAACCACACGACCCTCTTAGAACAGCAAACTGCACTCCCAGACAGCCTGGGGCTCCGAACCTAATCCAAACGAGTTCTTTCATCGGTTGCTTTTCAAAACAACGATCCATTAGTGAAGTCCCTTGGGCACCCTTCAAAGTTTTTGCAAAAGCCCTCAGAGCTTGGCCCATCTGGCTTGAGCAGAGCTCCAGTACTTTAAATGAGATCTGTTTTGAAGTGTTTGTATGTGACCTACACTTAAAGCCTGCCACAATTTATCTCCTTTAAAACATATCTATATACAATACAAAATGCAACATAATCTGTCTCAGAATCCATGGGTAGAAATGGTAGTGAACATTTCAGGTCAGGACCCTTCATTAAAACACTCTACATCCACTTTTTTTTTAGTCTTTACCTACCCTTCGACAATCCCTCCACTTGTCAAAGGTCCATCCTCACAGAGGTCTCACCTTTGTGCACTTTTTTTTAACATATGGCTCACTTGTGTGATATGTTGGTAATAGTGTGTAACCTGGGGAAGGAGAATGTGTTAGGATGTAAGAACATGTATAGGGAAAATGGACAATGGAATATGCTAAATATATACTCAAAATGGTGACATGGTTAACAGATCAGGCAGCACCTATGGAGATGGCAAGAGTTACTGTCTCGTGTCAAAAATATTTTGTAAGGAGCTTTTCTTGTCTGGTCAGGTAATTGCAATTATCTGTAGCTCTGAGATTTGCTCTACACCACTTGGGTCTCTTGGCTGGCATGAGATACTTTTTCCCGTGATTTCCTGGCATGTAGATCTCTCCTCTCGTCCAAGAGGGATTTGAATTTATTGTCACACAAGCAAGCCACCCTTCTTTCCATGCTTTCTCAGTTCCCTTCCCTCATTCTCTTGTCAATACTGGCTTTTCTGGGGTGTGGACAGTTTGAAATGTGCAATCTGTGATAGTACAGATTCTATCACCAATGTGTATATCTATAGATTGTAGTGTAGGATGATTGTGATTGGCTGAGAGCGTAGCCACGCCTACTGGCAGGTCTTAAAAGATTGCACCTAGCCAGACCAGATCATTCTGGACTGGTCGACCTACATGTGATGTGCTCCAGTCTTCTGGTTAATAAAAGCCTTGGTTTGGATCAACAAGCCTTTGATTCTTTTGACGCACTCTACACAATCAAACCATAGCTGAATTGCGTGTAGCTGGCTGAGATTGAGCTGAGTGCTCCGAAGACCTGCTATTCTCCAATCTGTTCCTGCAAACTTGAGCCAGAATTGGCTTTTTGAAGCCTCCACTCTAACCTCCCGGACCAGCCCCTCCCCTGTTTTGCCTGGGATTTGCGCCAACCAAGTCTCCAACGTAGCAGCTAATTAGCAGGCTCTCAGAATCCTGGAGAGTTCAGTCTTTCTGAGCACTGGGACATTCAGATCAAGGTGTATCAGTGCAAGGCTGGCAAAACTCAAATTAACATTAGAACATCCTTATTTGTGAAGAATGGACACGTCTAATGACCTTCTGGAGATTATCCAAACATTTTGGAAGAAGCAACTTCCTACCAAAATCTTCATGTTTTCAGAATAATGGCCAGAGAAAAGTAAGTAAAGGAAGAACTCTGTGAAATTTTCCAGAAGTTTGGAGATTAGACAGTTTGCTTCTCTCTTAATTCATTTGAGCAAAGAAATTATTGAGACTGTCAATTTGTCTTTATTCCTTTTTTTCCTTCCTGTGTCTCTCTTCCTTTCTTCTGCTCTATTTATTTCAGAATTATTAGGATAGAGCGTCAGATTAGAGGAACTCATGGTCTATTCAGCCCATCTGTCCTGTACAAGCGTAGAATTAGATTGTGGTGCGATCCATATCTTATTATTTGGCCATTAACCAGCTTCCCCTTCGTGCGTTCACTTTTTACGTATATTCACCTTGAATTGCAGGGTATGAAATTTTGCAATTTGCATGTAATTTATTAGCCTGGGTTCCCCAAAAGCCACCTAACTGATGAACAATAGATCAAAATAAGTTCCTAAATTCCCAATAATTTGTGCTGCCGCCAATATATTATTGTAGCCCAGTTTCATTATAACAGCCAAATCCCCTTCAAAGCAAAAAATAAATTAAATGGTTTTTTTGACAGTAACCCCTACTCAATTAATTCATTAAGAATTAATTAATTATAAATAAATTAATGAATAAATTGATTGACCAAAGAAGTTAGAAGATCGATACAAGGCCTGACGCAGTGTCTCGCCCGGAATTGTCAACCATTCCCTTGACTCTGCATATACTGTTTGGCCTGCTGATTCCTTCGGTGGTTTGATTGTTTTTAGCTTCATCAAAGATGAAAAAAATTAAATTAATGCTTTAAAAAAAAATGACCAAATTGTGTGTGGAGAGTGTGTTGGCCAACTGCATCACAGTCTGGCATGGGAATACAAATACCCCTGAACATGAAGCCCCGCTAAAGGTAGTGGACGCAGCCCAAGACATCACAGGCAAAACCCTCCCCACTATCGAGAACATTTACAGAGAACGCAGCTGTTGGAGAGTAGCAGCAATCATCAAAGACCCACACAACCCAGGACATGGTCTTTTCTCACTGCTTCCATCAGGAAAGGGGTACAAGATTTGCACCATTCGGTTCAGGAACTGCTGCTACCCCTCAGACTCACCAACAACAAACTCAATCAGGGACTCATTTAAGGACTCTTACTTGTGCACTTTATTGATTGTTTTATCTCTTAGTACATTTACATTTCTTTATTTGTTTAAATGAGTACAGCTTTTTTTTTGCACTACCAATAAGTGGTAATTCTGCCTCACCAGCAGGTAAAAGAATCTCAGGATTGTATATGCTGCCATGTATACTCTGATAACCAGTGGTGCTGTGGTTAATTTTTAGGTTGCATCAAAACGGCGACAAGATTTGTCGAGACAAGAGTGGGGGTGGGGGGGGGGGCCTGCCGATTACAGGGTGGGGGTGTCTGCCGACAACTGTGGAGGGGGGAGGGCTGCTGAGAATGGGGGGGTCATGTGGGGGTTTGCCGAGAACCTGGGGGAGGGTTCTGCCTCTGCCACCGTGACATGCCGGAGCACTTCCGTAGCAGTCTGGATGTGGTCCGGTGAGAGGCCGGAATGGGAGCGGCGCTCCAGTGAGCTCCACAGCACTGCACCCCTTTTGATAATAAATCTGAAATCTGAGCCGTTGGTACAGAGCCACATTCAGAGTCCCTGCAGAACAGGCAATCAGAATGCCATTAGGGAAAAGAATTAGCAAAGACAAATGCTTATGAATAGTATATTCAAACTAGGTTGCCTATGAGCTATGACATGCAATTGTTACAGACTGAGATATATTTAGAATTGGTTGATAGCTTTACATTAATGATATTAAATAAATCTAACTATAATGTTCCCAGTAATAAAGGAATTTATTCACCAAATATTCTAGAAAAGCATTCTTTATTTTATAATGCTTATAAATACATACATTACATTAATATCAATACTTCATTTCAATTGAAATTGTTTCCTGAAAAACAAAAAGATGAGCAATTGACACATGTGGCGGCTCGCTACCCGGGAGGCGGCCCGACACGCAAAATGGCGGTCGAACGCGACGATCGCACAAGGCCCACACAGGCTAATGGCCTTTCTCCTCGGCTGACTACTACCATGATGGGAACATCGACCAGTCAGTGACCGTAATGCCGCTGGCGACACTTCTGCCGACAACGGCAGGAAAACTGGGCCCAGCGACGGGACTTTCCAGACTTTCCCCTGGGTAAAGCCAGACTACCGGCAGCCACCACCACCTTCCCCACTGTCTCAACTTAGTCATGGCGTCCAAAATCGAGTTCACGTACATCCTGGCTGAATTCCCTTCCATCGTGTGACACCCAAGTTTACTTCGTCCAACCCAAACATGGGGTACGGCACCACATCCTGACAACGAGGACTGCACTCCACACCTGGGTGCGTCACATTCCACCCGAGAAACCCAAACATGCAAAAGAGAAATTCAAAAAAATGGAGGAACTAGGTCCGACAGTCCCTGGGCCTCGCCCCTACACATGCTACCAAAGGCAGTGGGAGGGCAGAAGCCATGCGGAGACTACCGCCGCCTCAACGAAGCCACCACACCGGACAGGTATCCTGAACCACATATACAGGATTTCACTGCAAATCTACAAGGGGTGCAAATATTTTCCAAGGTCGACCTTATCTGGGGCTATCATCAAATACCCGATGACATCCCTAAAACTGCAATCATCACCCCCTTTGGGCTGTTTGAGTTCCTAAGGATGCCCTTCGGGCTCAAGAATGCAGATCAGACCTTCCAGAGACTCATGGACGCAGTGGGCCAGGACCTCAGGTTTGCATTCATTTATCTGGATGATATCCTGATAGCCAGCCACCATGGAAAAGAGCAGGCGGCCCACCTAAGACAACTGTGCACTCGCCTAAGTGACTTCAGCCTTACAATCAACCCGGCCAAATGTCAGTTTGGGCTGGAGACAATCGACTTCCTGGGCCACAGAATCAGCAGTCACGGGGCAACATCCCTACCCGAAAAAGTAGAGGTCGTCAGGCGTTTCACCAAACCCCACATGGTGAAGGGCCTCCAGGAATTCGCCGGTATGATCAATTTTTACCACCATTTCATACTGACAGCAGCCTGCATCATGCACCCCCTGTTCATGGCAGGGAAACAAAAAAAAGGTAACCTGGGAAAAGGAAGTGTGACAGAGTATATAGATATGTTTTTGGGAGATAAATTGGGAAAGGATTGTTAGAGTAGGTTGCATACACACACTTTAAAACAGATTTTATTTGAAATACTGGAGCTCTGCTAATGCTAGACGTATTGGCTCCACAGCTTTTGCAAGAGCTTTGGAGAGTGCTCAAGAGACCTCACTAATGGATTGTTGTTTACAAAAGGCAACAGGTGAAAGAGCTTGTAGCCGCAGATTGTCTGGAGATGTTCTAAGAGGGCCATGTGGTTTTGCAAGCAGAGAGTGTCAAACAGGTTGTGTGTGTGTGTGTGTGTGTGTGTGTGTGTGTGTGTGTGTGTGTGTGTGTGTGTGTGTGTGTGTGTGTGTGTGAGAAAGAGAGAAAGAGAGACAGAGATCACTTCTCTAGTGTTACAGCTGGCAGAAGCAGCTAGGACTGGAATAGGACAAGCTGGCAAGCTTGTGGAAAGCCCCATTTGGAAGATGGCCTGGTCAAAGTCCTTGTGGTTCATGCAAGAGGAGAGGACTGGCTGTTTAATGTTTCACTTGGAATAAGAGAAACAAACAGGAAGTCTGTGGTGACTTGAAAGAAAGAGGTTATCATCTGGAAAACCCTGAAGGGGGCGAATTTCATCAGCAAGGCACTGGTGTGGCTGATTAAAAAGGAATCAGTTGTGGATGTCCTGGAACAACAAATCTCTCTCTAAATCAACAAGAACCTTCCTGAGTGGTAACCATTTACCTTTCAAGCACCAAAGCCTGGTGAACTTTATAAATGTTAAATTCTGTGCACAGTATAAGAATTGCCTGCAACCAGTGAACTTAGAAGATTGAGAAGTGAGATTGGACTGTGAAACAAAGAACTTTTCTGAACTTACACACACATTACATACACGTGGGCTTAGAATTAAAAGGAGATTAATTTAAGTAAGTCACTAGTGATAAGTTAAAGTTTGATTCTATTTTCATGTTTAAAGGTAATTAAAATCAACTTTTGTTGAAGTAACCATTTGTCTTGATGAAATTCTATTGTTGCTGGATTTTGGGGTTCTCTGGGCTTGTAACTGAAACATCAGAGGCATTCCAACAAGCAAAAGACGCACTTGCCAATGCTACGCTTCTGGTGCACCTTAGGACAGATGCCCCAGCAGCCCTCATGGCAGTCAGCGGTGTGCTTGAACAGTTGATCGAAGGACATTGGCAGTCCCTGGCATTTTCTAGCATTCACCTCTGGCCACCTGAACTCAAATACAGTGCCTTCGATTCCGAACTCTTGACACTATACCTGGCGGCCCGACTACTTCAGATAACTTTTGGAGGGCAGGCAATTCAAGTTCTTTACAATCCACAAACCGCTAACCTTCGTCTTCAACAAAGTATTGGATCCATGGACAGCCAGGCAACAAAGACACCTGTCCTACATACCCGAGTTTACCATAGACATTGAAAACATCTCCGGTAAAACCAATATAGTGGCCAATGCACTGCCATGACCTGTAATTCAGGCTATCCAGAACCCATCCCAGGGGATAGACTATGCGCCCCTGGCCAAAGCACAACAGTCAGACTCCGAGATTACTGTGTTCAAGATGGTGGTCTTAGGGCTCAGGCTAGAGGACGTCACCATCAGCCCAGGCAACCAGACACTTTTATGCAACGTGCCCACTGGCAAGCCCCACCCAATCATACTGGCATCCTGGAGACGGCAGGTTTTTGAAGCAGTGCACAAACTGGCGCACCCGCCATCAGAACCACTGAACCACTGTCAAGATGGTAGCCAGCAGATTTGTCTGGCACGGCCTCCGTAAGCAGGTCAGTCAATGGGCCAAGACCTCCACAATCTGTCAGGTGTCAAAGGTGCAGACGCACACCAAAGCACTTCTCCAAACCTTCGAACCAGCACAGTGAAGGTTCAGTCACATCCACATTGACATTGTAGAACCATTGCCGGTCTCCTGGAGAGCAAGGTACCTTTTGACGATGGTCAACTGCTTCACAAGGTGGCCAAAGGTGGTTCCACTGGTGAAAACAACTACAGAGTCCTGCACCATAGCATTGGTGGCAAGATTTGGGGTACCAGAGCATATGACTTCTGATAGGGGTGCATAATTCATGTCAGGGTTCTGGGGACTCCACCACATAAAGGCATATCACTCACAGGCCAATGGGTTGGTGGAATGGTTCCACAGGTACCTGAAGGCAGCTCTGATGGCTCGACTCAAGGGTCCAGATTGGATAGATGAGCTGGATATCCACACAGCATCGAAGGAGGATTTCAATACCTTGATGATGGAAATGGTGTTCGGCGCACCGTTGGTCATACTTGGATTGCCGGTTCTGGGGAGGGGGGTCGTGTAGCGGCCCGCACCCAGGAGGTGACCCTACACACAAAATGGCGTCAGAGCGTGGCGATCACACAAGGCCCACATAGCTGATCACTGGCACGGCGGGAATATTGACCATTCAGTAACTGGAATGCCATCAATTCTGCCAACAACGGCAGGAAACTGGGCCTATAAAAGCAGGGGCAGAGAGTGCAATAAACCAGTCTTGTCTACAACTGCATCAAGTGTGTGTCGTTCTTCCGCTCTCTGCTGTACCGACTCGTTACACACACTTTATTCCAGATCAAGAAATCAGAACAAAGTATTCTGTAACTTGCACTGACATTGAGCTAAGTGCTTCGTAACAGGAGTGAAAACAAAACAGAAGGAACAGAGAAAGAACAGCGGCCTAACTCGATGTTGGCAACTTCCCGATTGTGAGCCTGGAGAAAAACTGTTTCAACTTTTCTAACATTTAGCTGCCAGCACAGCACGCTCAGTCATTGTAATGCATTCTGACTGCTCTGAAGTAGATAGTTTGACTGTGCATGCAAACTTGTTTTACAGCACAAGCTTGTTGGCTCAAAGATGGACATATGGGACAATATTAGCATAGCACATTCAGTATTAGTCTCCTGTAGTATTCCATTGAGTGTTTGGCAATGTAATATCCAGCACTTGATGCATGGTTATGAATGACAGATGGCTCTGCCTTATATTACTACACTCAGTAACACAGTTTATTAATGACTTCGCAGCTGCTATGCAATATGTCTCATTACCTATCAAGACATCCAGTGACACAGCAGATTTTTTTTTCTTTTGCCTTTGATAACCTTTACTTACCCAATTTCAACATTGCATCTGTCATTAAGCTCTGTGCACAGTTATATATTGCAAGAAACACAGGTGACAGTTGATTTTAAACAAGGTTCTCTTTTGGTTCCATCCACTGGATGGTTCCCAAACCAGCATCTATACTGGCACGTGTCTAGTTTTGCTCTGGTACCACTCCCCAACTCTTTATCAGCTACATAGTTGTTGCCTCAGATACTTGAGCAGAATTTGACAATTTTATTAACTTCACTGCTCACTTCCACCTTATCTTTAAATTTACTTGTGAAAACACAACGCTGGAGAAACTCAGCAGGTCAAACTGCATGCTTTATATTGCAAAGATAAAGATATTTAACCAACGTTTCGGATTTGAACCCTTCATCAAGGTATGATATAATGGTTCAGGCTCAAAATAGTGGTAATGTATCTTTAAATTATGCTCTTTGACCTCTAAAGCAGTGGTTTTAGTGAGTTTTTCCAGTGCTGTGTTTTTACTTCAATCTCGGCATCTGCAGACATCAAGTCAAGTTTATAGTCATCTGAATGAACAAGTACAATCTGACCAAACAGTGTTCTCTGGTCCTCAGTGCAAACCCTGCAGACACACAGCCATACTTAATATACATACAGACAAATAATACATATGCAGAACAAGTATTTTATCCATACAAATAAATAAATATATAGTGTTTTGTTCTAAAGAGAGTCTCAGGTGGTTAGTGTGAGTAGCTCCTTTGGTCGTTCATCATTTTCACTGCCCGTGGGAAGAAGCTGATCCTCAGCCTGGTGGTGCTGGCTCTGATACCCCTGTATCTCTTCCCTGACGGGAGCAACTGTTATGTGCAGGATCCAAGGGGTCCGCAATGATTTTGCGCACCCTCTTCAAACAAACAACAATGGTGATGTGTAAAACACAAAAGACTTTTGTGTTTTACTCCTTAAATGTACTTGGACTGTTTTGGATACCTCTCTCCTCTTTCTGGACCTACCTGTTTCCAATTTAGAAGGCAAATTATCCATGGAACTCTATTATAAACTCACTGACTTCCATAGCCGCCTAGACTATACCTCTTCTCAAACTGCCTCTTGTAAGGACATTATGCTTTTCTCCCAATTCATCAGTCACCACCGTATCTATTCCTGGGATGAGGCTTTTCATTCCAGGACATCCAAAATGACCAAGAAAAGGCTTTCCTCTTATTGTCATTGATAAAGCCCATACCCATATCTCTTCCATTTCTCACACTTTCTCTCTAACCCTACCTCTCCCCAGGAAAAGAAAGAACAGAGTCCCCTTGGTGCTATGACAATATTGTCCACCCCACCAGCCTCCACATCCAGTATATCCTCTGCACCCTCTGCCAACTTTGATATAATTCCATCATCAATGACATCTTGCCTGCCTGACCCTGAATGGTCCCAATCTCAAACATTGACTGAGCATGTCAATCCTCATCTGCAGAGTTCCTCCAGCTTATTTTTGTTCACTCAAGATTCCTACATCTTCATTTTAGTGCAGTGGCTCTCACACTTTTTCTTTCCACTCATGTACCACTTTAAGTATTCCTTATGCCATAGGTGCTCTATGATTAGTAAGGGATGGCTTCAGGTGGTATGTGGGTGGAAAGAAATAGGTTGAAAACCAGTGTTTCAATTGTATCTAATTGACTCATTATGTGCACAGTATCATAACTCCAAAGGAAATGGGCCATTGACAATTTTTCTCAAGCAAAATATTTCAGTTACAGTTGGGTCTAGAGCAATGGTTCTCAACCTTCCCTTCCCAACCATACACCACCTGAAGCCATCCTTTCCTAATCACAGGGCACTTATAGCAAAAGGATTACTTAAAATGGTATGTGAGTGGAAAGAAAAAGGTTGAGAACCCCTGCTTTAGTGCATCTCTGGCATATTTGTCTGTTAGGAAGCAAATCCAATTAAAACTTCAATTGTGTAATTTCTGCAGTGCTGGTATGCAGGGGCCAATTGACGTGTCACCTGTAAATTAAGCTAAAGCCAGCTACACGTGTCAAAATGGCCAATTTTATTTTTCAATTCTGCCACCATATTAACGAGTGGCATGTTTTTAATTTATGGTCTTGGTTATCTGATATTTCTAAGTATTGTGTAGTGTGTGTGTGTGTGTGTGTGTGTGTGTGTGTGTGTGTGTGTGTGTGTGTGTGTGTGTGTGTGTGTGTGTGTGTGTGTGTGTGTGTGTGTGTGTGTGTGTGTGTGTGTGTGGGTGCGTGTGTGTGTGTATGTGTTTGTGCGTGCATGTGTGTGCAGCCTGTGTGGGTCCTTCAGCCATTGGGCCCTTCGCTAATTGCTGCCAATGGCAATCGTCCTGTCAGGTTGTCTCTTCTGCTTCTTTTTCCGAACAGGGTGTTCTCTCTGTTCCTAGTGCACTGCCCCGGTCCACTGCTCTGCTGAAGTCTGCAACCTCTTGTGGACTGTTGTCTAGCTCAGGCGCCTCCATCTTCGGCACAGACTCCACGGTTGCAGGATTTAAAAAATAATTGTCATTTCCTTTAATGGGCTGTTTAAAGCCTGTACAGTGTAGTCAGCTGTTGGACCAGGCAGTAGAACCCTGCGGAGCAGTGCTGTGTCTCTGCTCCTCGCTCTCCCAGGTCCACACAGCAACAGTGTTACTGTTACAGTAGCTCTGGCAGAGCGTCCATTTTTTTCTCAATCAAACAAGCAAATGCATGCGTGTGTGTGTGCACACGTGTGTGTGGGGGTGTGTGATTGTGTGAGTGTGTGTATGTGAATGTGTGTGTGTATGTGTGTGTGTGGTTGGGTGGATGTGTGAGTGTGTGAGTGGGTGTGTGTGGGTGTATGTGTGGGTGTGTGTGTGAGTGGGTGTTTGTGTGTATGTGTGTGTGTGGTTGGGTGAATGTGTGAGTGTGTGAGTGGGTGTGTGTGAGTGTATGTGGGTGTGTGGGTGGGTGTGTGGGTGTGTGTGTTTGGGTGTGGGTATGTGTGTGTGAATATGTGTATGTGTGAGTGTATGTGGGTGTGTGTGTGTGGGTGGGTGTGTTTGTGTGGGTATGTTTGAGGTGTGTGTATGTGTGTGTATGCACACATGTGTGTCTATGTGTTTTGATAACAGGAAGAATGGAAATAATAACTGGAATTTTTGTCCAGCAGTTCCAGCTAATCTGGTGCTACATAGCCTCCTGAACATCCCAAAAGGCACTGAAATTGATGTCTCACCAAAAGATGCTCCCTGAATCCACGCCAGTAATAGATATTATCTCTGCTGTCCAGTAATACCTGCCCTCATACCTCTAGAAATCTCTTGAATCCATAACCTATTCCTTAATTCTCACGACTCACCTTTAACATAGGGCTTCGGGTGACTGGAGTAGGTAACAAAACAAAAACAATGGATTTATGGCAGAATCATAGCCTGGACAGCATTAATGAATGGTAAGCTGCAGCGACTTTTGCTTGGTTTCCAAACATCATGTCTGTTATGCAAAGCCCAGGACTTGAGGCATTTAAATTCCTCTCTGGGGTAATATTATGCAGGGGAGATAATTAAATAGTTTTTAAATATCAGGGTTGATTTTCCAGCTGTGGAATTAGTCTTGCTGGGATTTCCACTCTGTTTATCTCACTCTGAGCAGGATTCTAATTAAACAACCATTTTCCATAGTTGGAAGGTTACATCACTTCCCAGTCCAAGCCTCTATGTTGTGGGAAGCTGGGAACCGGAAAAGTATTAAGATTTAGTTTTTCAATATTTTTTCATTAATGTTCTCCAGGCATAGTAAAGAACATTAATCAAAGTAGATGAATGATGTGGGAAAGCTCAAGCTAATTAATGTCTTTCTATTGTTTCAGTGTATTTAAGCACTTCAATTTTGTTTGTGTGTTTTCAATATATTTCATTCTTTCTTTTACATATTATCCATTTATAACTGTATTGCAATTGTTTTGGATTTTAGATTTATTCCTCTACATCACCTTTGTTGACCTCACCAAAGCCTTCGACACCGTGAGCAGGAAAGGGCTTTGGCAAATACTAGAGCGCATCGGATGTCCCCCAAAGTTCCTCAACATGATTATCCAACTGCACGAAAACCAACAAGGTCGGGTCAGATACAGCAATGAGCTCTCTGAACCCTTCTCCATTAACAATGGCGTGAAGCAAGGCTGTGTTCTGGCACCAACCCTCTTTTCAATCTTCTTCAGCATGATGCTGAACCAAGCCATGAAAGACCCCAACAATGAAGACGCTGTTTACATCCGGTACCGCACGGATGGCAGTCTCTTCAATCTGAGGCGCCTGCAAGCTCACACCAAGACACAAGAGAAACTTGTCCGTGAACTACTCTTTGCAGACGATGCCGCTTTAGTTGCCCATTCAGAGCCAGCTCTTCAGCGCTTGACGTCCTGCTTTGCGGAAACTGCCAAAATGTTTGGCCTGGAAGTCAGCCTGAAGAAAACGGAGGTCCTCCATCAGCCAGCTCCCCACCATGATTACCAGCCCCCCCACATCTCCATCGGGCACACAAAACTCAAAACGGTCAACCAGTTTACCTATCTCGGCTGCACCATTTCATCAGATGCAAGGATCGACAATGAGATAGACAACAGACTCGCCAAGGCAAATAGCGCCTTTGGAAGACTACACAAAAGAGTCTGGAAAAACAACCAACTGAAAAACCTCACAAAGATAAGCGTATACAGAGCCGTTGTCATACCCACACTCCTGTTCGGCTCCGAATCATGGGTCCTCTACCGGCACCACCTACGGCTCCTAGAACGCTTCCACCAGCGTTGTCTCCGCTCCATCCTCAACATCCATTGGAGCGCTTACATCCCTAACGTTGAAGTACTCGAGATGGCAGAGGTCGACAGCATCGAGTCCACGCTGCTGAAGATCCAGCTGCGCTGGATGGGTCACGTCTCCAGAATGGAGGACCATCGCCTTCCCAAGATCGTGTTATATGGCGAGCTCTCCACTGGCCACCGTGACAGAGGTGCACCAAAGAAAAGGTACAAGGACTGCCTAAAGAAATCTCTTGGTGCCTGCCACATTGACCACCGCCAGTGGGTTGATATCGCCTCAAACCGTGCATCTTGGCGCCTCACAGTTTGGCGGGCAGCAACCTCCTTTGAAGAAGACCGCAGAGCCTACCTCACTGACAAAAGGCAAAGGAGGAAAAACCCAACACCCAACCCCAACCAACTAATTTTCCCCTGCAACCGCTGCAATCGTGTCTGCCTGTCCCGCATCGGACTTGTCAGCCACAAACGAGCCTGCAGCTGACGTGGACTTTTTACCCCCTCCATAAATCTTCGTCCGCGAAGCCAAGCCAAAGAAAAAAGAAGAAGAAAAAGAATACATTTACCATAACTTCACTGTTCTGTAATTAAGTCCCTGAAAGTTATGAAGCAGCAAAGTTATGGAAACAAATTAATACATCACTAAGCCTACAAGGATACCTTATGCAAATCAGGGATTTAATTACAAAGCAGTCGCGCATCCTTTGATCTTTAATGTACTGCTGCCTGACTTTGTGCGTCCAGATCCCTGTTCTCCTTCAGCCTACTTAGAATTTTACTTTCCAAGTAAGGTGTGACCTCCTTATAATTGTCATCAAAATGAATCAAAGATTAAATTTTTATGTTGAATTTGTTTGTTAATGAAATGCTCATTCTCTCGATGATTGTGTTATGACAGAGTATTTTGAGGTGGCTTGGAGGAATTGCTAGAGTAGCTTGCACACACACATTTTAAAACACAGAATTTTGCAGAATGGCTTTTTGCAGGAGGCAACAAAGTATGACAGCAGCTTGTCTGGGAGAACATGTGATCTTTGCAGGCAGAGGAGAAGAGCTTTGCTCTCAGAGAGGGAGGGTGTGAAACAGAGAGGAGAGACACAGAAATCATTTCCAGAAGGACAAAGCTGGCAAACCTTTGGAAGTCTGCCTGGTCAAAGGAGAAGGTGGCGGTCTGAAAGAAGGGGGATCATCTGGAGAACCCTGAAGGAGTTCGTCAGCAAGGCTGATTAGAAAGGAATCAGGTGCAGATGTTCTGGAACAAAAGGAATCTCTCTCTGAAGACCAGCAAGAACCCTCCTGAGTGGTAACCATTTGCTGGTTAAGCACCAAAGGCTGGTGAACTTGGTTAATGCTAACTTCTGTGCACAGTACAAGGATTGCCTGCAACCAGTGAGTTTGGACTGTGATCCAAAGAACTTTTCTAATCTTAAATATACATTACGCACACCTGCGCTTAATATTAGAGGGGGGATTAAGTAGGTTAAGTAATAAGTTACAGTTTAATTCTGTTTTCTTGTTCAAATATAATTAAAAATGATTTTTGTTTAAATAACCCTGTGTTGTGGTGCATATCTATAGCTGCTGGTTTTTGGGGTCCTCTGGACTCCGTAACAGTGTCCTTTTGTAACTTCTTGTCGTGCTTCTCATTACTGATTATCTGCAAACTTTGAAAATCTTTATCATTCCAAAGTGCAGATTGTTAATATACATTGTGAATAACAGTGATTGCTGTCATAACTCAACTCTCAGCTTCTTCCCCTCTGTATAATTATCCCTTTACCCCTTTCCTTTACTGTCTGTCAAGTCATCTGTCTTTCTGATTTTTGTTCCTGGAAAATGCACGGCTGAATTTAATCCTTAGCAGCCTATGCATTACCCTATTAAAGTTTTTACAGAACTCTTTTGATGTGATATATGTGACATTACCAACATCTGCGCATGATAATATAAGACCGTAAGGTATAGGAGTGGAAATAGGCCATTTGGCCCATTGAATCTTCTCCATCATTCTATCCATTCCCCTATTCAGCCGCACTCCCCTGCCTTCTCCGCACCTTTGATACCCCGACTATTTAGATACTTATCAATCTCTGTTTTAAACGGACCCAACAACTTGGCTTCCACAGCTGCCCATGGAGACAAATTCCAAAGATTCAACACTCTGGCTAAAGAAATTCCTCCAAATCTCTTTTATAAATGGGAACCCTTCAAACATGAAGTTGCAAAGATTATTCTCCTATTTAAAAAGGGTGGCTGGGGGGGGCTGGGGGGGGGGAGGAAGCAGGAATAAAATTATAGATCTGTTAGATTATTATCAGTGGTTGGGAAGTTGTTGGAGTTGATTGTCAAGGATGAGGTTACAGAGTTACATGAAGTTGTGTCCTTTTGTCCTAGATGTCCCTACCACGGGAACAACGTTGTGTCATCTACTCTGTCCAGGCCTTTCAACACTTGAAATGCTTCTATGAGTCGTTCCCCCCCACCGCCCCCCCATTCTTTTGAACTACAAGCAGTACAGTCCAAGGGCCATCAAATGTTCCTCATGAGCTAATCCCTTCATCTCAAGAATCATTCTTATGAACAGCTGAACCCTCCCAAATGCCAGTGGATTCTTTCTTAAATAAGGAGCCAAAAATGTACCCCGTTCTCCAAGCGAGGCTTCACTAGTGCTTTATAAAGCCTCCAGCATCACATCCCTGCTCTTATATTGTACTCCTCTAGATATGAATGTTATCATTGCATTCACCTTTTTCACCGTCAACTGGAGGTCTGATGACTCCCAAGTCCCTTTGCAACCCCAAATGTTGAATTTTCTCCCCATCCAAATATTAGTTGGCCCTTTTATTCCTTTGACCAAAGTCCATTTCCGTACACTTTACAACATCCTCCTGATCTAACTCTCTCTCTCTCTCCAGCCTCGGCATTTCTTCATCACTACCTGCCCCTCCACCTATCTTTGCATCACCTGAAAACAGCCTTCACCTCAGTCATTAACATACAATGTGAAAAGAAGTGGCCCTAACACCGATCCCCTGCGGAACAGCACTGGGAACTGGATCTTTTTATTCTTACTCTCTGCTTCCTGTTGATCACCCATGCTCGGATCTTTCCTGTTAATTCCTGTTGGGAAGCAGCCTCAAATGCAGCACATTGTCAAAGGCCTTTTGAAAATCCAAATATACAGCATCCACTGCATGCCCTTTATGCAGCCAGCTTGTGATTTCCACAACAAATTGCAATAGGCTTGTCAGGCAAGATTTTCCATTAAGGAAACCATGCTGACTTTGGCCTCTCTTATCTTACACCTCCAGGTACACTGTAACCTCCTCCTTGACAATCGACTCCAACAACTTCCCAACCAGCGATGTTAGGCTAAAGGATCTATAATTTCCTTTATGCTACCTCCCCACCCTCCTCCCTTTTTAAATAGCAGAATAACCTTTGCAATTTTTCAGTCCAATCTGTTGATTCTTGGAAGATCACTTCTATTGCCTCTTCAATCTCTATTGCTATTCTCTTAATCTGAGGGTGTGATCCATCTGGTCCAGGAGACTCACCTACCTTTAGACCATTCACCTTTTCTCTAGTGATTATGACTGCACTCACCTCCCTTCCCCGGCACCTTTGAAAGTCAGGTATGTCTTTCACAGCAAAGACTGATGAAAAATACTCAATTCTGTTACCCCTTGTCTCCAATTACAATTTATCCAGTATAATTTTCTATCGATTCTGTATCTACAGTTGCGTCTTTTCTACTATAAATATGTTTTTAAAAGATTTTAGTATCCTTATCGATTTTTTTTGCTAGCTACCTTTCAAAGTTAATTATTTCCTTCATCGTGGCCTTTATAACTGTAGTTATAAAAGCTTTGCAGCCCTCTACCTACCCATTAATTTTTGCTTGCTTGTATGGTCTTCCCTTCGATTTTATTTTGCCGTTGGCTTTTCTTGTCAGCCGCAGTTGTATCATTTTTACATTCAAATATTTCTTCTTTTTTTGGAATATACCCATCCTGCACCTTTCTATTTCTTGCAGAAATTCCAGCCATTGCAGCTCTGCCGTCCTCCCTGATCGTGTGCCTTTCCAATCAACTTTGGCCAGTTCCTCTTTCATACCCCTGTAGTCCCTTTCATTCCACTATTTCATAATTGTTTTTAAATTGGATTGCAAAAACAGAAACATATCAAATAGGTTCAGGAGTAGGCCATTTGGCCCTTCAAGCCTACATCGCCATTCATTTTGATCATGGCTGATTATCTACTCAGTCCCCAGTACCTGCATTCTCTCCATACCCCGATCCCCTTAGCCACAAGGGCCAAATCTAACTCCCTCTTAAATATAGATAAAGAACCAGCTTTAACCTCTTCTTGTGGCAAAGAATTCCACAGATTCACCACTCTCTGCGAGAACTTTTTTTTTCTCATCTCAGTCCTAAAAGACTTCCCCCTTATCCTTAAACTGTGATCCCTGGTTCTGGTTTTCCCCAACAATGGGAACAACCTTTCTGCATCCAATCCCTTAAGAATTTTATTCATTTCTATAAGATCCCCCATCAATCTTATAAATTCCAGCAAATATAAGCCTAGTCAATTCAGCCTTTCTTCATATGTAAGTCTTCCCATCCCTGGTATCAATCTAGTGAACCTTCTTTGCACTCCCTCAATGTCAAGGATGTCATTCCTCAGATAAGGAGACCAAAACTGCACACAATACTCCAGGTGTGGTCTCACCAAGGCCCTGTACAGCTGCAGCTGCTCCTGTACTCGAATCCTGTTGCTAATGAATGCCAACACACCATTCGCTTTCCTCACTGCCTGCTGTACCTGGATGCCCACTTTCAATAACTGGCGCACAGTGACACGCAGGTCTTGTTGCATCCCTCCTTTTCCTAAATGGATACCATTTAAGTAATGATTTTTTTCTCCTATTCTTGCCTCCAAAATGGATAACCTCACATTTATCCAAATTATATTGCATCTGCCATGCCTTGGCCCACTCACTTAACTTGTCCAAGTCACCCTTCATCCTCTTAGCATTGTCCACACAGCTTCGTGTCGTCTGTAAGCTTGGAGATGGTGTTTTCTATTCCCTCATCTAAGACATTGATATATATTGAAAATAACTGTGGTCCCAGCACTGAGCCCTGCGGTACCCCACTAGTCACTGCCTGCCATTCTGAAAAGAATCCGTTTATTCCTACTCTTTGCTTCCTGTCTGTCAACCAATTCTCTATCCACCTTAGTACCATACCTCCTATACCGTGTGCTTTAGGTTTGTACACTAATTTCCTGTGCGGGACCTTATCAAAAGCCTTCTGAAAGTCCAGATATACCACATCGACTGGTTTTCCCTTATCCACTCTAGTAGTTACATCCTCAAAAAATTCTAATAGATTCGTCAGACATGATTTTCCCTTCATAAAACCATGCTGACTCTGTCCAATGATATCACTACTTTTCAAATGTGCTGCAATTCCATCGTTAATAACTGACTCCAGTATTTCACCCACTACAGATATCAGGCTAACTGGTCTATAGTTTCCCGTTTTCTCTCTCCCTCCCTTCTTAAAAAGTGGGTTATGTTTGCAGCTCTCCAATCCTCAGGAACTAATCCAGGATCTAAAGAGTTTTGAAAAATTATCACTAATGCATCCACTATTTCTTGGGCTACTTCCTTAAGCACTCTGGGATTCAGACTATCCGGCTCTGGGGATTTATCTGCCTTTAATCCCTTCAATTTACCTAACACAACCTCTCGATTTACATTTATTTCCTTCAGTCCTTCCCTCACATTAGATCCTTTGTCCCCTACTATTTCCTGAAGATTATATATGTTTTCCTTAATGAAGACAGAACTAAAGTAGTTATTTAATTGGTTTGCCATGTCCTTGTACCCCATGATCAATTCACCTGTTTCTGACTGTAACAGACCCACATTTGTCTTAACTATTCTCTTTCTCTTTACATATCTATAAAGCTTTTACAGTCATTTTTTTATGTTCTCTCATAATCCCCTTTACCTTTCCTACTTAATCCTTTTGTCCTCCTCTGTTGAACTCTGAATTTCTCCCGGTCCTTAGGAATACTGTTTTGTTTTTGGCTAATTTATATGCTGCTTCTTTGGATTTGATACTCTCTGATTTCTCTTGTTAGCCACGGATGCACTACCTTTTTTGATTTATTTTTTTTACAAACTGAGATGTACAATTGTTGTATTTCTTCCAAGCTATCTTTAAACAATTGCCATTGCATTTCCACCGTGAGTCCTTTAACTATCATTTGCGAATCTATCTTAGCCAATTCACATCTCATACCATCAAAGTTACACTTCTTTAAATTCAGAACCTTTGTACTTGAATTAACTCAGTCACTCTCCATCTTAATGAAGA
This sequence comes from Narcine bancroftii, assembly GCF_036971445.1. Lineage (NCBI taxonomy): Eukaryota > Metazoa > Chordata > Chondrichthyes > Torpediniformes > Narcinidae > Narcine > Narcine bancroftii. Next base: position 183,282,211 of record NC_091472.1, read on the forward strand.
ATTGCACCATATTATGGTCACTCTTGCCCAAGGGGCTTCTCATAACAAGATTGCTAATTAACCCTTCCCCATTACTCAATACTCAGACTGTTCCCTCGTTGGTTCCTTGATATGCTGGTTTAGAAAATAATCCCGCATACATTCTAAGAAATCCTTTTCATTACCCTTACCAATTTGGTTCACCCAATCTACATGTAGATTAAAGTCACCCATTATAACTGCTGTCCCTTTGTTGCACACATTACCAATTTACTGTTTAATGCTATCCCTAACCCAACTGCTACTGTTAGGTGGCCTGTACACAACTTCCACTAACATCTTCTGCCCCTTAGTGTTTCTCAGCTCCACCCATATCAATTCCACATTCTCCAAACTTCCTTTCTATTGCGTTTACCTCCTCTCTAACCAAAAATACTACCCCACCTCCTTTTCCTTTCTGCCTATCCCTCCTGAATACTGAATATCCCTGATCCCAGTCTTGGTCCCCCTGAAGCTATGAACAAAGGCATATAATTTTTTCCTTCTCAAGCTATTATAAAATCATTAAAAAGCTACATCAATGTTACAAAATGTATGCATTCTATGATCAATAATCCATCGAGTTAGAGCTTTTATAATAGAATATTGAACATATAATGCTCGTTGATTAAATAACAACCTGGAGAACATCATCAGCTTGTTTCACTGTGGACCACAGTTGATATAAAGACTGATTGGATGTCATTACAACACAGTTTGGTTGATTTCTCATTGTATGTTAAATTTCACAGTTATGTAGAGTTTTGTTTAAACTAAACATTCATTTTGGAATGGAGGTCTTTGAATCAGACAAAGTGGTCACATTGGCCTTGTCAAATTTCTGCCATGAATTTGCAGAATGCTTCCACTTTATTTTTTTTGTAATTTTTATTTATCATTTTAAATATATTCAACAATCAACAATCATACCAAATACAAAACATCAAGAGAACCCCTCTTTCCACCTCCTCCCCTCTATGTGTTCTATTAAACAGAGCAAGGACAAAAAAAAAGAAACACAAGAAAATCATCCCATTGTCAGCGCCTACAGTAAAACATATGGAGACATGATAATACCACAGTGTTAAAATCTTTACAAGGTCTACTGGCCAGCCAGTAGTGATTGTAAACCTATACTGGTGTGGGTGAGGTACCTATATGCTCTAAATAAGGTTGCCAGATTTTTAGGAAGGTGTTCTATCCCTTCCTGACATTGTATGTGACCTTTTCAAGTGGGATGCAGCTATTCATCTCTAAAGACCACCTATCCATGAGTAGATGGGAGTCAGATTTCCATGTTTCTGCTAAACACTTCCTGGCCACACATAAGGCAATTTCTGTGAGTTTAATTTGAGAATTAGTTAGTGATCTACCAACTGTCATAAAGTTTCCCAGAAGCTCTGAGTTACTGGGAAGGTGACTCCCGTGATCTTGGTTAGGGTGTCATGGAGGTCAAACCAGAAGGGCCTCACCTTCGTGCAATGTTAGATAGAATGTAAAAAGGAACCAACCTCTACACCACACCTGAAACACATCTTTGATAATTCAGGTTCATATTGAAGTAAATTCTGTGGGGTGAGGTACAGTTGATGGAGAAAATTATAATAGATTAGTCAATACTTGGAAGCCATGAACTTCCCTGACATAGACCTGGCCAGAGTTGTTCATCAATTGTTGTGTCTAAGTCTGACTCCCATCTCACCCTAGACTTATGCAAACCTGGCTTTGGATTCTCACTCATCAATAAAAAATACATTCTAGAAATACACGTATACATTTCCTTCATGGAGTAGGTTCTCCTTTTTAGTGAATTCTATAGTTATTTCAGGACCCAAATTGGCCCTAAGGAATGCTTCCACTTCACTCATAAATCTCAACTATGTAATTGTCTTAACCAATGGATGCATTTGGGTGGTATATGCCCTCTGAGATGCATTGAGCCACTTTTTCAATTGCAATAAACTTCAGCATTTGTTGCACTAATTGAACAGTATTCAAGGTAGTTCCCATGACTTACCATAACAGTGCCCTGAATTGCCTGCTGTTGGCAGTCCTTGTCTCAGAAGCATTGAGGGGGGTTGGATATCTCTACTGTCCAGGGTGATGAAAAGATTTGTATCAAGGTTGAGACCTTGATCTCTGAACAGTCTTTTCCTCAGACATCCAAAGGCTTTGCTGGCAGCTGCAGGTGGTGGTGGTGAACCTCCAAAGTCTGTCTTCCCTGAAAAATAGCTCAGAGATATGCAAAGTAGTTCTTCCTACGGAGCCCGTTCTTTGGTTTCTGCAGATTCCGCTACCACTGCATCACAATCTTATTCTGCTAAGCTCACGTGGTAATTGATGTGTTTAAAGAAAGTATGGAGAGCCAACTTCCTTTCCTCAATTGGTAAACCTGGAGCATCACAATGTTCATAGAGAATAACATCCCCTGCAGTGAACACTGGCACTATCATAGCTGAGGAGCTCAGACGCACCGATGATGAAATCGCTCTGTGAGTGAGACAGGATGGGCAAGAATGGATCAGCTCAGAGAATAAGGAATGTACAAAATGTACATCTGGCTACTCTTCATCGACTACAGCTCAGCATTCGACACCATCATTCCCTTAGTGCTGGTCAACAAGATCCAAAACTTGGGCCTCTGAACCCTCCTATGTAACTGGATCTTTGACTTCCTCATTGGAAGACCACAGTCAGAACTAATTGGAAACGTCTCCTCCTCACTGACAATCAACACAGACACCCTTCAAAGAGGAGGGTTGGATATCTCTACTGTCCTACTAACTCTGCATCCATGATTGGGTGGCCAGGCACAATTCGAATGCTGTCTGCAAATGTCCCAATGACACCGCAGTCGTCGGCAGAATCAGACAGCAGTAAGGAAGCGTACACGAGGGAAATATATCAGCTCATTGAGTGGTGTCACAACAACATTGCACTCAAAGTTAGCAAAAACAAGGAGCTGGTGGTAGACTTCAGGACAAATTCAGGAGAACATGAGCCAGACCTGATCGAGGGATCAACAGTTGAGAGAGTCAAATTCCTGAGTGTTAACACCTCTGAAGATCTTGCCTGGAGCCTCCATGTCGATGCAATCATGAAGAAGGCTTGTCAGTGAATATATTTCATGGGAGTTTGAGGAGATTCGATATGTCACCAACGACTCTCGAAAATTTCTACAGGTGTACCGCGGAGAACATTCTGTCTGGTTGTGAGGTGCCAATGCACAGGACAGGAAAGAACTCCAGACAGGCACCAGTCTTAACTCAATCGAGGACATCTACAAGAGGCATTGTCTTAAGAAAGTAGCATCTACCCTCAAGGACACCTAGCACATAGGCCATGCCCACTTCACACAGTTACCATTAGGAAAGAGGCACAATAGCTGAAGACGAGCACCCAGTGGCAGAAGGATAGCCTCTTCCCCTCTGCCATCAGACTTCTGAATGGACGATGAACCTCACATTCTCCTATTTTGTTGCACTATTTATTTATTTTTGAAATGTAATATATGTCGATATTTGCCCTGCGATGCTGGCGCAAAACAACAAATTTCATGATTTTGATTCTGGGCCACTTCAGTGCTTGGGTTGTAAAGGATTCAACTCCTGGAAAGAGGAATTATACAGGAAATGCGAAGATAGATGAAACATGACATGACTCAGTTTTAAAGGGGGAGAATGATCTTGCACAATAACAAATTCACTGGGGATTTATACGTGGACTATTATTAGGTTGCATGAGAAACCATTAACACAATACTGAGTACATTACTAATAATGACTAGTAACACTTGTCAAGGATGCTGCTATTAAACTATGATGGAACGCAAGGATTGAGCTGCCAATTGTGAGAGGCAAGAATCAGGTTTGATTTGGGGAAGATAATGTTGTAGTACAAATCAATTCGGAAAGTAATTCAAGAGGGAGGCATATCTAAATAATCTCTCAAATAAGAAGAAAGGCAGTTGCCTTATATCACACAAATGCTAATCGGTCAGTCTCATCAGGTAATCACTGAAGTTTATTAAACAAATATTTAAAACGTTTAATCCACAGTAAAATACTTCCTACCTTGATGTCACTTTGTAAAGGGATCCGTGAACATGCTGAATTCCCATTATTATCAAAGACTGACAGTAAAGAGGCAAAGATTAAATTAAGCTATTTATACAAAGAAAGACCAAATATCGTGCTTGAGCGATATGGTTATCTCAGCAGAAGTCATGGAGTGGATTAATAAGATGGACTTTATTCACTGCTAGGTAACCAATATTGTCAACGTTCTGCAGATTTTCTATGGACTGACTAACTCTTGATTCAGATTCTCAAAACTCTGTGTGAGTATAAACTCATGAAATCTATCCAGTTGGTCCAAACCAGTGGTTCTCAACCTTTTTCTTTCCACTCACATACCACTCTAAGTAATCCCTATGCCATCGGTGCTCTGTGATTAGTAAGGGATTGGTTAAGGTGGTATGCGGGTGGGAAGGGAAAGTTGAGAATCACTGCTCAAGACCCAATTGTTATTGAAATATTTTGCTTGAGAAAAATTGTCAGTGGCCCATTTCTTTTGGAGTAATGAAACCATGCACATAGCGAGTCAATTAGGTACAATTAAAACAATGGTTTTCAAACTTTTTCTTCGCATCCACATACCACTTTAAGCAATCCTTTAGTAATCCCAGAGCACCGATGGCAGAGGGAATACTTAAAGTGGTTCGTGAGTGGAAAGAAAAGGTTGTGAACCACTGCTCCACACTGTAAAGAGTTAAAATATGGTTCGCAGGCTTTATTCTAAGATTTATTGCACAATGACTATTTTCATCTCAATATATGGTGCATAAAATGATTAAAATATTCAATATAATAATTTTCCATCCAAGTTCAAAAAGCAAAACATTTGCAATTCACGTTTGGAAGAGAAAGCTTAACCCAGCTATGAACTGTTTTCAAAATCGTGTCAGAATATTTAAAGGGTGTTTCTATATATCCGATCTTTCAGTCCAAACCTTACCATACTTCACATACATGTTTAATAAAAGGATAAGGTTGGAAAATATCACAGATGTTGCTCATTTCCATTCAAATTCAAGATAAAAAGAAACATTGAAGATTACTAAAGGGATCACTTTATTATTGATTGTTAATATAATGATTACTGATGTAACAAACAAGATGACTGCCACTTGTACTCATACCCACCTGCATTTACTTTAGCTGTTCACTCTAGCATGACGGGCTTCTCATTCTTACACTTCATGTCCAGGAAGAAACCTAAGTGCACACCTCGGTCAGTAGCCAGAGGAGGAAGTCCCTGGATAGGAGTGAGACAACATGTGTGGCCAAATGGGGCCAGGTGAGAGTTCAGGATTCAAGATTTGATTCTTCAATTCTCATGTAATAAAACAAAGAATGTAATATTGCGTGAAATTTACTTTAGTCTGCTGTAAGGCAGGCAAAGAGCCGCCATTTGTATTGCCTGGCATACCTTACAGTAAGAGAAATGATAGCAAAAGAAGGTCCAACGTGTCCATGGAGTCGCCTCCAATGCTCCCGCAGCTTCGGCAGTCACACAGCTTCCAGCCCAAACTATCAGTAACCCGAGCGCAAGATCCAAACGTCTGATACATTCAGGAAGCCTTTGTCCGCAGTAATGTGCTACATTAAGTAACCACAGTAACCATAACGCCAAGTCATTCATTACACCAATACAGAGGCCAGCCCTGCTATTATTGGTGTTTGGCTTATCCATGTTTCCCCAGGCTCTGTGCCTTTTTATTCCATGGAGGAGTCAGGTTCACATTTGAGAATATGTCCTGGGCTGTAGCTGGGAGCGGGGCTATGTCAGCAACACACCTCCTCTGTGTAATGTCTCCTGATATGTGACTGGAACAGAGGCCAGGTACTCTGCCAGAGGTGGGGTGAGGCTAGGTGTGTGGCTGGAATGGGTCATGGTATGACAATGGAGATGATTGTGGATTTCAAGAGGACATCAGGGGAAAACAACCCAGTCCTCATTGAGGATTTCAAATTCCTGGGTGTCAATATCTTTGAGGATCTGTCCTGGAGCTTCCATGTTGATGCAATCACAAAGAAGGCTCACCAGTGGCTATACTTTGTGAAGTGTTTGAGGAGATTCGGTCTGTCACTGAAGACTCTCGAAAACTTCTAAAGGTGTACCGTGGAGAGCATTCTGGCTGGTTGCAACACTGTCAGGAAAAGAGACACCAAATATCAGGACAAGAATAAATGCCACTGGGTTGTAAAATCACAGGCACCAGACTTCACTCCATCGAGGACATCTACATGAGGGACTGTCTTAAAAACACAACCTCTATCGTCAAAGACCCCACCACCCAGGCCACGCCCTCTTCAGTCTGCTACCATCGGGGAAAAGGTACAGGAGCCTAAAGACGAGCACTCAGTGGCACAAGGACAGCTTGTTCCCCGCTGCCGTCAGATTCTTGAATATTCAATGAACCAAAGACACTGCCTTACTTTTCACACACTGTTATTTCTATTTTTTTTATAGTAATGTTGTAAGATGGATATAATATGAATGTTTGCTCTATGATGCTGCCACAGAACACAGAATTTCATGATTTGTTCTGATTCTGATTCTGACAATGGGAGAACAAGACGGAGACCAGTGTGGGAATGGAGAGACCAGTGTGGGGTTGGAGAATGCAGTGTGGGGGTGGAGAGACCAGTGTGGGATGGAGAGACCAGTGTGGGGATGGAGAGACTAGTGTGGGGATGGAGAGACCAGTGTGGGGATGGAGAGACCAGTGTGGGGATGGAGAGACCAGTGTGAGGATGGAGAATCCAGTGTGGGGATGGTGAGACCAGTGTGGAGATGGAGAATCCAGAGTGGGGATGAAGATAACCATTGTGGAAATGGAGAGACCAGTGTGGGGATGGAGAAACCAGTGTGCGGATGCAGAGACCACTGTGGGGATGGAGAGACCAGTGTGGGGATGGAGAATCCAGTGTGAGGATGGATAGACCAGTGTGGGGATGGAGCGACCAGTGTGGGGATGGAGAGACCAGTGTGGGGATGGAGAGTGAAGTGTGGGGATGGAGAGCCAAGTGTGGGGATGGAGAGAACAGTGTGGGGATGGAGAGACCAGTGTGGGGATGGAGAGACCAGTGTGGGAATGGAGAGACCAGTGTGGGGATGGAGAGACCAGTGTGGGGTTGGAGAATGCAGTGTGGGGGTGGAGAGACCAGTGTGGGATGGAGAGACCAGTGTGGGGATGGAGAGACTAGTGTGGGGATGGAGAGACCAGTGTGGGGATGGAGAGACCAGTGTGGGGATGGAGAGACCAGTGTGAGGATGGAGAATCCAGTGTGGGGATGGTGAGACCAGTGTGGAGATGGAGAATCCAGAGTGGGGATGAAGATAACCATTGTGGAAATGGAGAGACCAGTGTGGGGATGGAGAAACCAGTGTGCGGATGGAGAGACCACTGTGGGGATGGAGAGACCAGTGTGGGGATGGAGAATCCAGTGTGAGGATGGATAGACCAGTGTGGGGATGGAGAGACCAGTGTGGGGATGGAGAGACCAGTGTGGGGATGGAGAGTGAAGTGTGGGGATGGAGAGCCAAGTGTGGGGATGGAGAGAACAGTGTGGGGATGGAGAGACCAGTGTGGGGATGGAGAGACCAGTGTGGGAATGGAGAGACCAGTGTGGGGATGGAGAGTCCAGTGTGGGGATGGAGAGACCAGTATGGGGATGGACAGACCAGTGTGGGGATGGAGAGTGAAGTGTGGAGATGGAGAGACCAGTGTGGGGTTGGAGAGACCATTGTGGGGATGGAGAGACCAGTGCAGGGATGGAGAGTGAATGGTGGGGATGGAGAGACCACTGTGGGGATGGAGAGACCAGTGTGGGGATGGAGAGACCAGTGTGGGAATGGCGAGACCAGTGTGGGGATGGAGAGACCAGTGTGGGGATGGAGAGACCAGTGTGGGGATGGAGAGTCCAGTGTGGGGTTGGGGAGCCCAGTGTGGGGATGGAGAGACCAGTGTGGGGATGGAGAGTCCAGTGTGGGGATGGGGAGATCAGTATGGGGATGGACAGACCAGTGTGGGGATGGAGAGTGAAGTGTGGAGATGGAGAGACCAGTGTGGGGATGGAGAGACCATTGTGGGGATGGAGAGACCAGTATGGGGATGGAGAGACCAGTGTGGGGATGGAGAGTGAATGGTGGGGATGGAGAGACCAGTGTGGGGATGGAGAGACCAGTGTGGGGATGGAGAGACCAGTGTGGGAATGGAGAGACCAGTGTGGGGATGGAGGGACCATTGTGGGGATGGAGAGACCAGTGTGGGGATGGATAGACCAGTGTGTGGATGGGGAGACCAGTGTGGGGATGGAGAGTCCAGTGTGAGAATGGAGAGACTAGTGTGGGAATGTAGAGACCAGTGTGGGGGTGGAGAGTCCAGTGTGGGGATAGAGAGCCCAGTGTGGGGATGGAGAGCCCAGTGTGGGGATGGAGAAACCAGTGTGGTAATGGAGAGACCAGTTTGGGGATGGAGAGACCAGTGTGGGGATGGAGAGTCCATTGTGGGGATGGAGAGACCAGTTTGGGGATGGAGAGACCAGTGTGGGGATGGAGAGTCCATTGTGGGGATGGAGAGACCAGTGTGGGGATGGAGAGCCAGTGTGGGGATGGTGAATCCAGTGTGAGGATGGAGAGACCAGTGTGTGGATGGAGAATCCAGTGTGGGGATGTAGAGACCAGTGTGGGGATGGAGAGACCAGTGTGGAAATGGAGAATCCAGTGTGGGAATGGAGAGACTAGTGTGATGATGGAGAATCCAGTGTGGGTTGGAGAGACCTATGTGGGGATGGAGAGTCCAGTGTGGGGATGGAGAGACCAGTGTGGGGATGGAGAGTCCAGTGTGGGGATGGAGAGACCAGTATTGGGATGGAGAGACTAGTGTGGGGATGGAGAGACAAGAGTGGGGATGGATAGACCAGTGTGGGAATGGAGAGTGCAGTGTAGGCATGGAGAGTCCAGTGCGAGGATAGAGAGACCAGTGTGGGGATTGAGAATCCAGTATGGGGATGGAGAGACCAGTGTGGGGATTGTGAGTCCAGTGTGGGGATGGAGAGACCAGTTTGGGATGGAGAGACCAGTGTGCGGATAGAGAGACCACTGTGGGGATGGAGAGACCAGTGTGGGGATGGAGAGACCAGTGTCGGGATGGAGAGACCAGTGTGGGGATGGAGAGACCAGTGTGGGGATGGAGAGACCAGTGTGGGGATGGAGAGTACATTGTGGGGATGGAGAGACCAGTGTGGGGATGGAGAGACCAGTGTGGGGATGGAGAGTCCAGTGTGGGTATTGAGAGACCAGTGTGGGGATGGAGAGACCAGTGTGAGGATGGAGAATCCAGTGTGAGGATGGATAGACCAGTGTGGGGATGGAGAGACCAGTGTTGGGATGGAGAGACTAGTGTGGGGTTGGAGAATCCAGTGTGCGGATGGAGAGACCAGTGTGGGGATGGAGAGACCAGTGTGGGGTTGGAGAGACCAGGGTGGAGATAGAGAGACCAGTGTGGGGATGGAGAGACCAGTGTGGGGATGGAGAGACCAGTGTGGGGATGGAGAGTCCAGTGTGGGGATGGAGAGTCCAGTGTGGGGGTGGAGAGACCAGTGTGGGGATGGAGAATCCAGTGTGGGGATGGAGAGACCAGTGTAGGGATGGAGAGGTGTGATTGTGCACAGTTGGGGAGGGTAGGGCGATCCTCTTAACCTACGTTGTGGGAAAGACAGATATAAAATAGTCAGGAGAAACATCAAAAAACATTTGTAGAAATTGAATTGGTCAAGGAGAGTCTGCAAAAGCAATGATTTAAGCGGGAGGCATATCTATCATATCAATTAAAGGCAAATTATGTTTGAGTTATCGAAATACATTTTTTGATGAGTTGATGAAGGTTGATGAAGGGTGATGATGTTTTCGACATATATGTTCACAAGTTGTTTTGTCACACAGGAAAGGCAACTTAGCAAAACCTGGATTTAAAGGGAATAAACAGCAAAGTGTCTTTCAAGGCAGAATGAGCCCACCTCTGATCTTATGACAGAGGAAGAATGGTTGCTCCAACAATCTGGCTGGTGGTTGCATGGACTTTGCAGTATTCTCTGGGTGTTCCAGTTGCCTCCCATGTCCCATCCATTGGTTTGACCAAGGATAACGCACTGCCAAATTCCCGCATCAGAATATTTGGGTTGAGTTGATTCATGAACTCCAAATATAATCATCTTCTTTTGAACTAGTCACAGCCACAACCTGTGAAGATATTGCTTTCTTGTCAAAGACTCACAGTCATACAGCACAGAAACAGGCTATTTGGCCCACTATAACCATGCTATCCCTTCTCCCCACTACACTATTGTCATATAACGTCCTTAGCCTTGTAAGTCTTTACAATTCAAGTAATTATCACGTTGCTCCATAAGTGTTGTGATCCACCACCTCTTCAGGCAGTGCACTCCAGATTCCAAGCACCATCTTTGTGAAAAATTCCCCCCTCAGATCCCCACAAAACCTGCTACTGGTGCATCTCATGGATGCCCAATTTTGATCATCCTGAATCTTTGTCGTGTAGAGCAAAGGTGGTGTCACTCAACATGAAGGGGAGTGTTCACAACCATTGGGAAATTAACAAATGAGCAAGACTACGAATAGAGCAGGGCTGTAAAACTCTGAACTGATCATATTAGATTGTGGTAGAATGGAGAGCAAAGTTGTCACAATACCATGATTTAACTATTAGAGAGAGCAAAGAAACAAAGGAACATATTTATTCCACCAATATCTGTGGAGAGTGGATGAAAATCAGATTTCTTGAAAATATCAACTTCAATATTAAGTATTCAAATTCAATTTCAACTTCATCTGATTGTACCAGTACATCCTGACGAGACAGCAATCTCCAATCTACGGAGCAAAAACACATACAGACAAACTATACATATACACAGATACACAAAACCTATACACATGCTTTATATATATATATACATAAAATAAATATTATTAATAAATAGTAGAGTCACGGGGAGTTGTTTTAACAGTTTAGCACTGGTCTCTCACTGCATGTGGGAAGAAATTGTTCCTCAGCCTAATGAATCTGGCTCTAATACTTCTGTATCTCTTTCCTGACAGGAGCACCTGGAAGATGAGGTGTGGGGGCAGTGGGGGGAGGTGGTGATAGGGATCCTTACAGATTTTACGGGCCCTCTTTAAACAATGATCACGGTAAATCATATCAATGGAAGGGAGAGGGGGAGGGATATCCCAGTGATCCTCTCTGCCACATTTATGGTCCTATGGTTGACCTCCAATCTGATGCTTCACAGCAATCTTACCTCATGGTGATGCAGATGTCCAGGACGCTCTCGATAGAGTTACTGTAGAAAGTTGACAGAATGATGGCGGTAACCCTGCCCACCTTAGCCTTCTGAGGAAGTGTGGTCGCTGTGGCGCCTTCCTGACAAGTAAGGAGATAATTTGCAGGCTACAACATGCCCAGAACATGAGATGCTGTCCCCTCAGGCTTATGCTGGGCATCATTAGTGCGACTTAGGTCATCGAATACAGAGAGATATAAGTAAGATAGAAAATGAAAGTGATAGGCAAATCAAAGCTCAGTGTCGCCCTTACAGACTGAAAGGACTTGTTCTGTAAAATGAGTGCATAATCTGCACCTTTAGCATTGAATGCAGCACACAAGTCTGGAAGAAGCATATGAATTACTATTCCACCTGTAAGGAGGGTTTGAATCTTGAGAGTGGGAAGGAAAGAGATGAAAGGACAAACATTTCACTTTCTAATCCAGTTATTTGATTCTGTATTTATTAAATTGCTCAGCTTTTGCTTTATTCCTCAGTGGGACATCTTCAGTAATTTTGGGAAAAGTTCCCAGATGGATGACTTTGCATGATTGAAAGGCCTTTGTTAAATCTAGTGATGGATGGTTAATTTAATTTTATTTATTATTCTACTTTATAATAGGAGTTTCTTGAAACTAAGTGTCTGCTAGGTCACTTTAGAGTGCAATTAAGAATTATTCATTCATTTGGGGGGGGGGGGTTAAAGACAGCAGTTTAATGACATCAGTGAAGGTGTTTTATAACAGTTTAATGGTATAATTTTCAAGAACACTGATACAAGTTTTACATTTCCAGACATTCAATTACTGAATTTAAATTCTCCAGCTGCCATGGTGGGATTTGAAATTTCAACACCAGTCGTACCAGAAGCCTTAAAAAATCATTCTTGTATCAGCTGTGGTTTACACATTGGAGATATCAATATATCCAATGGTCAGGTTCCAAAGAGAATCTCAGCATTTCCATTCTCACTCTGCTGTTAGTGCAATGCTATTACAGCGCCAGCGACCCGGTTCAAATCCGGCATGGTCTGTAAGGAGTCTGTATGTTCTCCCCATGACTGCATGGGTTTCCTCCAGGCACTCTGGATTCCTCCCGCCATTAAAAAAATTATGGAAGTTGTAAATTAATTTGGGTGGCACGAGCTCGTGGGCCAGAAGGGCCTGCTACCTTGCTGTATGTCTAAATTTTAAAAAAGAATATAATGTCCTATTTCTCACGTTGCCACCAATTCTACTTTGAGCGGGAACTCTCATGCAATTGACAAAAATTTTAACAAATATTAAGCGGTGTCATTTCTTTTTTTAAAGAACATAACATCATCTTAGGTATTTGATCATTTTTAATTCCTCTTTCCATATGGATTCCATTCCATACCTTAAGCAAATGCTTTAAAATTTGTACTTTGTCTTCTTTTTCAATAACTCATTCATACAAAAAATCCTCTGAATTAATTTTTCCTATTTCTTTTCTCCATTTTGATAACAGGAGGTCAAGAATTTTAATTTTTAAAATTTGTTCAAATTTCCAAGTCAGTTTTCCAAGGCTACTCTTGGCATTTTATCTCTCCAAATAAATGTCCTTTTATTTTTATTTAGCTCTTGGAAAAACTTCTCTGGTATAGGGATGGATACAGATTGAAACAAATACTGTATTCTTGGAAAAATGTTCATCTTGACACAATTTACCTGCCCTATTAAAGTTATTGGCAAACCTTTCCATTTTTAAAAATCATCCTCAATTTTTTTTAATAGTGGTAAATAATTAAATTTAAATAGATTATTTAAATCTTTATCTATTTTTATTCCTAAATATTTAATTGCTTCTTTTTGCCACTTAAATTTTGTCATTTTTTTAACTTTGTGTATAATCCATTTCAACCATAGGCATCACTTAATTCTTATCAACATTTACTTTATAACCTGACACTAAACGATATTCTACTAATTTTACATTTAATTTACACAATGATATTTCTGGTTTTGTTAAATAAACTATAACATCATCTGTGGATAAACTAATTTTTATGTTCTTTATTATCTATCTCAAAACCTTTAATCTCATTGTCTCTTCTAATTATTTCCGCCAAAGATTCTATAACGTATTCATCTTACTTTGAATAATTCTTTATTTGATAATTGGTACAGTAAAGGTATTCAGAAGATAAAAGATTGTTTTTTAGGTTCTTTCTGACTATGAAATACAAAATAATACAATTTTTTCATATTATCAATTTAAATGATATTTAAAAGGGAAATTAAGTGCAAATCTAAGAGTCCCGGAACAAAATCAATTTGAATATTTAATTAGAGATACATTTATTGAGAAATTTATTACTAATATGTATATAAAATTACAAGATACTATGGGAAAACAAGAATTATATAAATCAAAACAAAGATGGGAAAAAGATTTAAATATGAAAATTCAAAAAAACTTTGGTCAAGGTTGTGCCAAGAGAGTGTAACAAATACAATTAATGGTAGATATCAAATGGAACAGAATAAATTTTTACATCAATTATACCCTACTCCATATAAATTAAATGGACTTAACTCAAATTATTCTGATAAATGTTTTAGGTGTAACAAGGAAGTAGGGACTTTTCTACGTTCTGTGTTAAAGTGGAAAATTTTTGGAAAGATTTGAACATATTATGAGGACAAATTATGGAGATTAAAAATACAAAAAGACATGAGAATATTTTTACTTGGTGATATATATGAAGCAGATATAAAATTGAAATTTTTGAGTCCAATTTTTGAGTATAGCAATAGCGGTAGCAAAAAATGTATGGCAGTAACGTGGAAAATGGAGAATTTTATAATGATGGACAGATGGAACACGGAAATACAAAATTGTACACCATTGGAAAAAATTACTTACAGTTTAAGGAATCAGATTGAGAACTTTTATAAGGTTTGGGAACCATAGATGGAATTCATTAACAAAAGTCCGTCCACATCATCCACTCCTCTCAATTAATAATTAAAAGATATAAAATTATGTTCGGGTAATATGAATAGTGATTAATATATAGTTTAGGTGTTTTCTTTCTTAGGGAGGGGGTGGGGAAAATTTTTTTTTAAATTGTAATCATCTTGTATTGAATAGTATTGCAATTATTTACATATAATTTATATATCATTGATACAAGTGATAAATACAATTTTTAAAAAAAGACATAAATTTGTATTTGGCGCACGGGTACAGATGCGATTTTGTTCACAGGCCATCTCTCATCAACCTACAGCCCAGCAGCTTCCCCAGGGTCTCTCATGTTTACAAGCATTGGCTGGTTCCATTTCTGTTTCATAAGTTGTACTGTGCAGCCTTCGGGACTCTCATCTATTCACTATGATGGAACCGAATACAAAGCTTAACATCATTGCTCTAACATCGGAACAAAAGGTTTGACATTTAGTATTACCAGCAAGTGGTTTCAGTTTAAGCAGTGAAGTCTACCAATGCTGTGATTGTAGTAAAAACTCAAAGATGCTGGAGGACCTCAGCAGGTCTCTCAGTGTCCATAGGAGGTAAAGATGTATAACCAATGTTTCGGGCCTGAGCCCTGTGCTGTAGTCTATCCCAGGCTCGGCCAAACATAAAGGTCTCACCATATTTCAAGTATTATGCAAGGTAAATGAAAGATACTTTTAATTCATTTCATATGCAGGGGAAGCACAGTTGTAGATGAATCAGCAAAAGCATCGCAGAAGATTTGGCATTTTATAGGATGGTGAATAGAGTCAATCATTTGTATTATTTTTGCTGTATTTTACATTAATACTGCTTAGACTGTTTAATCTTAAAAGATAGAATTGCACTATGAAATGTAGTTGGTTAAAGGGACAAGGAGATGGGCGATTCTCAAGCTGCCAGTAAATTCATGCAGTTCATTCTCTGTGGATGCCAATAGCTGGGAAATCAAGGGGACACCCATGGTTAATGTATTGATACTCTCCAGCAACAATCTCGAGTTTCATTCTATCTCTTTTCCTCAAGGAGCAAAACAATTATTCTCCATTATTTTCCCTGCACATCAATGCTGGTTTGAATGATGTAGCTTGGCCTACAACAGTCTATTAAATGGAGAGTTTGTATCATATGAGTAGGGAGAATTAAAAATAGCACCTGGAACAGTTACCAGAGGATCCAACAAAAGATTACCCTCTATTCTCTGTTGAGTTTAATGATCTTTGGCTAAGATCCGCAAGTAAGAAAAAAAAAACATAATAGAGGACACATCTGAAGAGTAAACATGTCAACAAAAACTCATGCAAATAATCCAAGCTATTTCTTCACTGTGGATCTGAGGAGGTATTAAGCTGCAGCCCCCTCAAAATGACACAAAAAGGACCCAAATGCATTAATTGAATAAGAGCAAGATTGTTCCCAGTGGTGTCCCAGCCTCAAAAAACATTTGCCTCTGGAACTCAGAACTCACAACCCATCTTCAAAACGGGGTTTTCAACAAGCCTACCACCTTGCCATGTTTCAGCTTCAGTTGCAGAACTGACTTCTCCCTCTCTCTCTCTGCTTGTGAAAACCAGAACCCCTCCCAAGGCTCCAACCAAATCCTTGAAAGATCTTTATCAGCACTCTAGCTCAGGACTCTCTTCCATTTGCACCTACTTCTGAAGTTCTTTCCAAAGCACTTCTATTGTCTTTTGCAAAGCCACTGGTGCCTGAAGTCTGGCTTCAGCAAAGCTCTTGCATTTTAAATGAGATGTGAAGTGTAAGTATATGTTTGTGAAGTGACCTACACTATACCCCCACAATCTATCTCTTTTCAAGACATTTTTTAAATATAATCTAAAATATAATATAACCCATAAGAGTCACAAAGTATTCACAGAATAATAAAACAGCATTATTTCTCTGCACACCTGCAGCAGAAATTCAGAGCATCATGTGGATATATACAATTTCATTATAATTTCTTTTGTTTATCTATTAAGGACTTTACAGATTAGTCCAAAGTTGAATACCATTTTCATTCTTGCACTAAGTAACTCTCTGGTGAAAATAGAATTACCACTGACAGCATTATGTAAACATGAAATGAGGATTCCTTCAGAATCCTTCTTTGAAGTAAAGTGCACATCCAGGGAATAGTAGATAACAATGCACAATCTGGGCTTTGATTAAACCAATTTACGTCTTACTTGGAACCTGATCAGAATCATTAAACTTGTTATTCCATCGAGGAAACTAGTGACAAAATGAAAAATTGTTAATGATTCAACTTTCTTGTCCCCTCGCAAAAGAAATGATAGCTTTCATGCCTGCAGTAAACAAAACTCAATTCAAGGTTGATCAAGCTGATCAGACTTCATGATTAGAATTATTTACCCCTTTGTATGCAAGAACATAGCATAGTTTTTACATCCATATGCCAAACTATCAAAAAATATTGCACTGGATTTTGATCTCAGGACTCATATCAAGTTTTGTTTAGAGACACACCAAACTGGGCTTTGATGTGCAAATGTCAGAACAAACCCTGCATCAAATCAGCTAACTGCAGCTATGATCCATTTTTTTTAGGCTCATCCAATGTCCACATTTTGAACATTTCTAACAATTAAAAAAATGGTTTTAAATGTTCGAGATAAGATAAAAGGATTAAAATTATTAAATCCATCTTAAAGCATATAAATCCTCTGCTGCTGCTTTGAAACAATGAAGCAGAATTCTTTGTACGAGATCTATTTCAGCGAAAATGAAAAAAAAAACTGCAGATGCTGAAAATCAGAAATAAAACCAGAAAATGTTGGAGAAACTCAACAGTTCAAAACTGTTGAAGAACAATAACCAGAAATGTTCATTCTATCTCTCTTTCCACTGTACTGCCTGACTGGCTAAGTATTTCCAGCAATTGTTGCTTTTAATTTCGAATTGGTAATGATAGTTCAACATAAATATTGGGGAACTGTCACAAGCTCAAGCTCTGACAAAGGAATTATGGTGGGGGGTGGTCATGAAAATACCACAAACGGCTGTCAGGATGTTTGGGATTCTGCATGCAAACAAGTTATATACATGCTTTCAGTTACGTAGGGCAGAATTGGCTGATGCAGCAACCGGGGTTTAGATATTTAAAAAGTGATAGGAAGGAGATAAAATAGGACAAAGGGAAGTAGCATTACTAATCAGAGATAGTATCACAGCCGCAGAAAGGGAGGATGCAGTGGAGGGATTGCCTACTGAGTGTGGGTGGAAGTCAGAAACAGGAAGGGAGCTGTGACAGAATATAGATATGATTCTGGGAGACAAATTGGGGCAGGGTTTTTAGTGTAGGTCACATACAAACACTTTAAAACAGATCTTATTTAAAATACTGGAGCTCTGCTCATGCTAGATATGTTGGGGCCAACAGTCTTTGCAAAAGCTTTGGAGAGTGCCCAAGAGACATAACTAATGGATTGTTGTTTATAAAAAGGCAACAGATGAAATAGCTTGTTGGAGCCGCAGATTGCCTGGTCAAAGCCCTTGTGATTCATGCAAGAGGAGAGGACTGGCTGTCTAATGTTTCACTTGGAATAAGAGAAGCAAAAAGGCACTCTGTGGTGACTTGAAAGAAAGAGGTTATCATCAGGAGAACCCTGAGGGGGCAAGTTTCTTCGGCAAGACACTGAAGTTGCTGATGGAAGTAAATTAGTTGTGGGTGTGAGCGTACAACAAATCTCTCTGAAAACCTACAAGAACCTTCCTGAGTGGTAACCATTTCCCTTTCAAGCACCAGAGCCTGGTGAACTTTATAAATGTTAAATTCTGTGCACAGTATAAGAATTGCCTTCAACCAGTGAACTTGGAGGAATGAGAAGTGAGATTGGACTGTGAACCAGAGAACTTTTCTGAACTTGCACACACATTACATATACATGCACTTAGAATTAGAAGAGGGTTAAGTTAGGTTAACTAAGTCTATAGTGATAAGTTAAAGTATGATTCTGTTTTCATGTTTAAAGATAATTAAAAGCAACTTTTGTTTAAGTAACCATTTGTCTTGGTGAATATCTATTGCTGCCGGGTTTTGGGGTCCTCTGGGCTCGTAACAAAGCGATCACTCTATTGGGAGTGGTCTATTGGCACTCAAATAGCCATCGGGACACTGAGGAGCAGATAAATGGGGAGATTTTGGAAAGGAGCAGAAATAGCAGGATTGTTGATTTGGGAGACTTCAACTTCCCAAATATTGACTGACACCTCCTTACTGCAAGAGGAATAGATGGGGCTGAATTTGTTAGATGTGTTGAAAAAGGATCCCTGACACAGTAGCTGGGCCAGCTGACTAGAGGAAAGGCCATACTGGAATGAGGACTAGGTATTGAACCTGGTCAAGTTGGTGAGGGAGCCTGTCAGTGAAAGTGACTACAACTCTCTGACCTTTAGTCTAGCTATGGTCAAAGATAAAATGGTAAAGTGTTTAATTTGAGAAGGGTGAATAATGATGGGGTCGGGCCGGAACTAGGGAGAGTAAATTGCGAACAAATGTTCTCGGGGGAAAAACACAGAGGTAATATGGAAGATATCTTGTGTGGGTTTCTGGATAGGTTTGTTCACTGAGACAAGGAAAAGATGGTGTGATAAGGGAACCATGGTTGACAAAATAAGTGAGGCAGTTAGTTAAGGGGCAGTTAGTTAAGAGGAAGAAGGAAGGGGGCAGTTAGTTAAGAGGAAGAAGGAAGCACGCATAAGATTTTAGAAGCAAAAGGCAGGAATAGCACATGAAAATGCTATAGTAGCAAGGAAGGAACTTAAGAAAGGATTTAGGAGGGCTACAAGGGAGCATGGGAAGGACTTGGCAAGTAGAATTAAGGAAACCCCTAAGGCGTTCTATGCATCCTTGAAGAACAGAAGAATGACAAAAGAGAAGGATAAAGGAAGCAACATGTACATGGAGGCAGAAGAGGTAGAGGAGGTCCAGAATGAATACTTTGCTTCACTGTTCACCAGAGAGAGAGAGAGAGAGACCTTGGTCAAGGTGAGGTCAGACTAGAACAAGCCTATGTATTGGAGCATGTTGAAGTTAAGAAAGAGGAAGTACTGGATCTTCTTAAAAACATTAGGATTGATAAATCCCCGGAACCAGACAAGATATACCCCAGGTTACTACAGGAAATGAGGGGGGAGATGGCAATGATCCTTGCAAACTCCCAAGTACAGGGGAGGTACTACAGGGTTGAAGAATGGGAAATGCAGTGCCTTGTTTAAAAAAGGTTATACGGAGAATTCTGGGTATTATTGACCATTGAGTCTTATATCAGTGGTCACAAGCTGTTGGAGAGGATTCTTAGGGACAGAATTTACAAGCATTTAGATGTATAATTTTCTCAGGGATAGTCAGCATGGTTTGGGACGGGTAGGTCATGCCTCACAAGCCTAAATGAGTTTTTTTAAGGTAACAAAATAAACTGATGAAGGTAGGGCAGTAGATTTGCTAAATATAGACTTTAATTAAGACATTGGACAAGGTCCCTCTTAGTAGACTCATTCAGAAAGTCATGAGGCATGGGATCCATGGTACCCTGATGTGGATACAGAATTGATGCCTGCAAAAAGCAGGTTGGTAGTAGTAGATGGAGCATATTCTGCCTGGAGATCAGTGACAAGTGGAGTTCTGCAGGAATTTCTTCTGGGACCCCTACTCTGTGTGATTTTTATAAGTGGCCTGGACAAAGAAGTAGAGGGATGGGTCAGTAAGTTTGCACGTGACACAAAGATTGGAGGTGTTGTGGATATTGTCGAAGGTTGTCGTAGGTTACAACAGGATGCAGAGTTCGGCAGATTGAATTCAATCCAGATAAATGTGAAGCAGTGCAGTTTAGAAAGTCAAACAAAGGCAGAGTACATGGTTAATGCAGGTGTGGAAGAATAGAGGAACCTTGGGGTCCAGATCCACAGATCTCTCAAGATTGTCATCCAGGTTGATAGCTTAGTTAAGCAGGTTTATGGTATGCTGTCCTTCATTCGTTGGAGGACTGAGTTCAAGAGACAAGAGGTAATGTTGCAGCTCTAAAACACTCTGGTTAGACCACACTTGAAATATTGTGTTCAGTACTGGTTGCCTCATTACATGAAGGATGTGGAAGATATGGAGAGGGTGCAGAGGAGATTTACCAAGATATTGCCTGGATTGGAGAATGTGTCTTATGAGGCAAGGTTAGCAGAGCTAAGGCTTTTCTCTGTGGACCAAAGAAGGATGAGAGGTGACTGAATAGAACTCTACAAGATTATGAAAGGCCTTGATGGAGTCAGCAGCCAGCACCATTTTCCCTGGGCAAGAGTAGCAAACACCAGAGGGAATCTGTACAAGGTGAGGGGAGGAAAGTGTAGAAGATACATCAAGGTTATGTTTTTACACAGAAAGTAGTGGGTGCCTGGAATGTTTTACAAAGTCCAAGGGAAGCTCCAAAGATCAGTTTGCCATTCTCTGTTATTTGTAATACAGTTGTGTTATTATGTAAGTTTACAAAGAATCTTCCTCCTCCCAACAAAGATAATAGAATTTTAATCATAAGTGATAAAGTGGAATGTCTCAAGGTGAATATTGCTTATGGAGATCGATAGAGAGACTGTGCCTGACTAAATTTCTTGCGGGTCTTGCTAAAAGGTTCAGACTGACCATTTCTACCTATGGACGCTGTCTGGCCTGTTAAGTTTCTCCAGCAATTCTTCATCTGCACAAGATTCCAGCATCTGCAGCTTCACTGGTTCTTACGGGCATGGTTGTTTTGCAGATATTTAACCCACGTCTAGATTGTGACAGAGAAATCCTCTCTGCAATCTCTCCAATACAATTGCTCCCTTCCTGTGATGTGATGACATGGTTGTGGCCTAAATAAATTTTTATGAACGTACCATAATTACCCCACACTTATTTCAAAGACACATGACTCTTGCTATTCTGCCCTCTTTTGGGGTCCTCGCATTTGTGCACCAAAGTTCCCTCTGTCCCTCAGACCCTATCATTCTTAGTTTATGTCCTATATTGATTAATCCTCACTAATATCATCATTTCACACGTTGTGGTGGAACACAATAATGCAGATGGGGACCTCAGAGGACTGCTCACGCTGTCCTGCCTCTGACCTGCTAACTCCTCACCATCCTTTGGCTTGGCTTCGCAGACGAAGATTTATGGAGAGGTAACTGTCCACATCAGCTGCAGGCTCGTTTGTGGCTGATAAATCCGATGCAGGACAGGCAGACACGGTTGCAGCGGTTGCAAGGGAAAATTGATTGGTTGGGGTTGGGTGTTGGGTTTTTCCTCCTTTGTCTTTTGTCAGTGAGGTGGGATCTGTGGTCTTCTTCAAAGGAGGTTGCTGCCCGCCGAACTGTGAGGCGCCAAGATGCACGGTTTGAGGCGATATCAGCCCACTGGTGGTGGTCAATGTGGCAGGCACCAAGAGATTTCTTTAAGCAGTCCTTATACCTCTTCTTTGGTGCACCTCTGACACAATGGCCAGTGGAGAGCTCGCCATATAACACGATCTTGGGGAGGTGATGGTCCTCCAATCTGGAGACGTGACTTACCCAGCGCAGTTGGATCTTCAACAGCATGGATTCGATGCTGTCGGCCTCTGCCATCTCGGTACTTCGATGTTAGGGATGAAGTCGCTCCAATGAATGTTGAGGATGGAGTGGAGACAACGCTGGTGGAAGCATTCTAGGAGCCGTAGGTGATGCCGGTAGAGGATCCATGATTCGGAGCCGAACAGGAGTGTGGGTATGACAACGGCTCTGTATACACTTATCTTTGTGAGGTTTTTCAGTTGGTTGTTTTTCCAGATTCTTTTGTGTAGTCTTCCAAAGGTGCTATTTGCCTTGGCGAGTCTGTTGTCTATCTCGTTGTCGATCCTTGCATCCGATGAAATGGTGCAGCTGAGATATAGGTAAACTCCTCACCATAGTTTTCCAATAAAGGCTGATAGTCCTAGTTTCCTCTCTCAGTACCAGTCTTGGATCTGGGCCCAAAAGAATGTAGTTACGTGCTGGATAATTCAGGATATTAAAGCCTTTAATCATTTGCTTTGGGCCTGCTGGTGGTTATTGATCACGCTGCACACTTATAAGGATTAAATACAATGCCTCTCACCCAGAGGCATGTCAGCTTGAAGCATCCTCACATCTCTCCAGATAGCCTCCAAAGTGCACTGCTGTGTATTCTGCCCAATCTCAAACCACTCAAATTGATATTTCCATAATTTACTCATAAAAACAAAATTCACTTAGATACTTAAAGCCCTGCATTACAAGATATAATTTCTGGTTCGGCATCTTTAAACAGGAAAACTGTATTCGGCATCCAGCATCCAGAGGTTCAATGAGGCAACCATGAAAGTTGAACCCACTTCACTGTCTTAGCATTTATTAGATTCATAGTTTCAGCTGACTGACTTAAAAAGGATTAACTGGAGAGTACCACACACAGCCTGACAATCATATTTCTTCAAAATGACTTTTATAAATTCTCATCACAATGCAATTTGGAACCTTACCAAGAGCAGATCGTAGTGCCGGGAAGGATTATTGTTAAAATAACTATTTAATCCATTGTTGAAAAGATGTTCTGAGTCTGTGAGTATGTTCAAGCAGGCAAGGTGATTCATCGATAGGGCTACAAACTTTTTGCTCGTGAAATGTAGCCTTAGTTAGCTAGGAATCCTCAGCTTTCCACTGACTTTGAAAACCGATTATACTTCCCGACCAGGGGCGTAGTGCTTATTTTGTTAGGTGTCAGAGCTCACCAAAAACAGCGACAGGGAGGCTCTAGAGCCACCCCATGAGGTGCCTGGAGAGGCTCCCTGAGGTCCCGGAGCAGCTCTCCAGTGGGCTCCGGCAGCACTGCACCCTGGCCTAAAAATGTCTCCCATTTTACATCCAGCTCAGGACAAAAAGAGAAATTAATCTGTGATGAAGAACAAACTGTTTGATGAGAGCTGAAGATGGTGATTGATCTCATCTTGGACAAGATGTCAAACAGGCAGTTTTATAGCCCAGAAGCAATGGAGAAGGTCATGGAGGTGCACTGCTAAATGTTGTCAGTCTCAAAATCATAGAAAAGCAATTTACAGCACAGGAGATGCTATTCAACCCATCATGTTCATGCTCTCCAAAAGTGGGCCAGCTTCATCCTGCTTCACCACATTATAGTGGTGGATATGGAATGGAACATATTCTAGCTTTCATTAAAACTGATCTTCTCGAATCTGAGCATCACTGGCAGGACCAGGATTTATTGTCAGCTTCTAAATGCCGAGGAGAAGGTGTTGAATGTGCTGCCTTCTTGACCCACAGCAGCCCTTTTTGGTGAAGGCACACCTACAATTCTATTAAGCAGGGAATCCAGGACAATAAAGCAACTATTATGTATTTTAAACCCAGGCTGGTGTGAAACTTGGAGAGGAAGATGTAGGAGATAGTGTTCCTTATAGTGCCTTCTGCCCTTCTTGGTGACTGAGGCCATGGGCTTGTGAGGTATTGTTGGAGCAACTGGGAGCTCTGCATCCATTGTAGAAAAGTGGCAGAGGGATTGAATGCTGTAGTTAGTGGCGGATAGGATGCCAATCAATTGGTCTCGGTCTTCTTCACTGTTAGTTGGAACTGCACTTTGCCTGGCAGGTGGAGCATATTCTCCCTTTCTCCAGTTGTGCAGAAGACTTTGAGATGTCAGGAGGCGCATCACTCACTGAAGGATACTCAGCCTCTGTGTTGTTTCCGTAGTCACTGCATTGATGTAACTGACCCAGTTAAGTTATGTTTTGGTTACTGGTGAGTTCCAAGACACTGATGGTGGGGAACATGACAGCGATAACACCAGTGAATATCAGGGCTAGGTGGTTCAACTCTATCTTGGAGACACAAAATACTTGCAGATGCAGGAATCTGAAGCAGAAAAAAAAAATCTGTAGGAGGAACTTAGCAAGTCAGGCAACATTAGTAAGAGAAGAAGAACTGTCAATGTTTTAGGTTGGAACCCTTCATCAAGACTGACTTGATTCCTGTTGGTCACTGGCTAGCCTCTTGTGTTCTGAATGTTACATGCCACGTCTACATATACACCTGGGTCTTACTCTTCAGAGGCGGAGGCCACTTCATTCGCTGAGAAATGGCAAATGAAATTTGACCAAGTGCAATCATCAACAATTACAAACATCCTTCTCTGGCCTTATCTCCGATGGGATCACAGTTTTCTCAAAAGCAATCCGACCAGGAGCTTATGATGAATATGTAAGTAGTGTCACCCATGGAAATGGTACAAAGGCTGGCACTGAGCCCAAGGCTTTCTGTGCTCCAATCTAGTTTGTCACTTCAGCAACAGGGTCTGAAAATGCAAAGGAGAAAACACAGTTTTTCATTTTCTCAGCATCTCCTACATTAAAATTCATACTGCATCACGTTCTGTGAAAATGTTACAACATTGCTATATGAATATCCGACCTGAGCAGAGAAAAAAATATTTTCTTTCACTATATAATCATATCATTCTCATATTTTATTAATTCAATGGTACACAATATTTCTTTCTGAGTTGGTTACATGCATTTAGATCATTAGAAATACATGGTTGTGCCTTAATTTGATCATTTGCATTAATAATCTTTTCTTTCTAGTTTAAATTTTTAAAATTTAATTTAGACATACAGCACGATAACAGGCCCTTTCAGCCCACGAGTCCGTGCTGTCCAATTTACACCCAATTAATCTACACCCCCGGTATGTTTCGAACAGTGGGAGGAAACCAGAGCCCCCGGGGAAAATCTCCGCAGACACGGGGAAAACATACAAACTCCTTACAGGTAGTATGGGTTTTGAACCCCAGCCCGATCACTGGTTCTGTAAAGGCGTTGCACTAACTGCTATGCCAATCATGTCTAATAAAAGTTTAAATTAGATTGAGAGCAGAAAATATCAAAAACTCCAATCTCTGTACTTAGCTCCTGGGAAGAATGAATATGCTTCATTACCGTCTGATCGATATTTGCTTGCACTTGTCAACCCTTATACAAGATTAAGAAAGAATGTGGTCAATCAAGGTGGAAATAAATGGGAAATTTCTCTTTCTGAACTAGTTCATTAAAACCTTTGGGGGCGATTACATAACTGTTAATTTACAATTTAAACAGATTGTTGCAGACGTGGGCAATTTAGTACTCTCCTCCTGCATCCTCTTCTCCCATATGATCATGGTTAATCTGGGATTGGAGATTTCAGAGAGCCGACCCACTCTTGCCGTCCCAAACTTACTTCTTCCTACCTTCACTCAACCCTTTCCTCTTTGGTCTAATCTCTTGCCATTTGTCTTCTTCCCATTGTGGACTTCAGAGGACCAGGAATGACCACCACGACACATCAACAACTCTGTCGTGGAGAGAGTGGGGAACACCAAGTTCCTTGGAGTTCACTTAACTAATGACCTATTGTGGACCCTCAACATCTCCTCACTTGTTGGAATGGGCAACCGCGACTGCACTTCCTGAGAAGACTGAAGTGGGTGAGGCTACCGGCCATCATTATGTCAACCTTCTATAGGTGTTCTACTGAGAGCGTCAGGCTGGCTGCATCACAGTGTGGGATGGTTACTACAGAGAAATGGATTGGAAGTCAATCCACAGGACCATAAGAGTGGTAGAGAGGATCACTGGAGTCTCTCTCCCCACATCAACAACCCCCCCACCCCATCAATGGGATCTATTGGAATTGTTGTCCGAAGAGAGCTCACAAAATCATTAAGAACCCTTTCCACCCTCCTCAGTAAAGAGATACAGGAGTATCATAGCCAGCACCATTAAGCTAAGGAACAGCTTCTTCTCACAGACAATGGGAATGCTGAATTATCAAAGGAAATTCTCACACTAACCATACTCTCATAAAAAACAATATTTATTTATTTGTATAGATGAAATATGTCCTGCATATGTATTGTCTATCTGTATATGTATTATGTCTAGTTGTGTGCCTATGTTTTGCACCGAGGACCGGAGAACGCTGTTTCATGGGGTTGTACTTGTACAACCAGATGACAATAAACATGACTTGACTTGACATGACTTGATTTAAGTACATGGCACTTCTGAACCTAGTCCCAACTGGCTAATCTTCACCATGAATGTTCACTCCCTTTACATCTCTATCCCATATCAGGGAGATCTGAGGGCACTCTGTTCCATCTTTGAACAGAGGCCAAACTTGTTTCCCTCCACCAGCATCCTCATTCAATTGGCTGAATGTGTCCTTACTCTCAACTTTTCTTTTGATTCCACTCACTTGCTCCAGATTAAAGTTGCAGATGTGGGAACTCACGTGGAGCAAAGTTATGCCAATCTTTTTGATAGACCCATAAAACAGACCTTGTTCCAGGCTTATTTGGGGCCACATCCCGCAATTCCTTCTATGGTTCATTGACAACTCCATTAGTTTCACATCCTGCAACCTAACAAGCACAGAAAATGCCATCACTTTTGCCACCTATTTCCACATGTGGTCCATCCTTGCCACTTCCCTTTCCTTACTGAAACTCTTTGTCTCACCTCAGGAGATAGACTAGCCACTAACATCTTCCATAGACACCTATGCATTGGTGATACTGTCTCACACTGTCTCCAATAACAATATTACTCCTTTTTCTCAGTTTCTTTGCTTCTCTTGTAGTTGTCCCAACAATGAGGCCTTTAAAATGTCCTCCCTCATTCTGAACCTTGGTTTTCACTCTGCCATAGTAGATGAACCTCTCAAGCACATTTCCTCTATCACTCTATCCATCCGTTCTCATCCCCTTTTCCCAGGACAGAACAAAGATAGAGCTCTCAAGCTCCTCACCTTCCATCCCAGCAGCTTCCACATTCAACACAGTTTCCACCAGCTCTGGCGTGATCTCACTGCCACTCACATCTTCCCCTCTCCTCCCCTTTTGCATTTCACAAGGGCCTCTCACTTTGTAACATCCTGGTCCAGTCTTTTTTTTCCCCACCCACCAGTTCCCACTTCTGCAGCATCTTCCCATAAAATCAGAAAAGATATGACATCTTTACATTCACCTCTTCCCTTCCCAACATCTGTGGACCAAAAATATAATTCCTGTTGAAGCAGCTTCATCCATTTTATTGACTTCCTTCAATGGTCATAATGTAGGCGCCTCTGCTTTGGAGGAACCAAACGCAGGTTTGTTGGTAGCTTTGGAGAGCACCTGCACTCACATTGATCCTGACCTTTCTATTGCATGGGCACTTTAATTCTCACTCCCACTTCCATTCTGACTGTCTGTCTGCAGCCTTCTCGACTGCCATGGTAACCCTCAATATAAACAAGAAGAACAAAATATTTTCTTCAATGTATGTATGCACTTTGCAACCTTCTGAATGAACATCATTTCCCAACTTCAGATAAACTACCCTCTCATTATTTCCTTTTATCAAGCCATTGCCGCTTTCTGCATTTCTTTAAAATGTTTTGCTAACGGTAGATACTCATGTTCCTTGTCATGTGATCTGTTTTCACCTCTCTCCACAATGACTTTCCTCTTACTCCACCCTCCAGTTTTGCTTTGATGACTGGAAACAACAGAGTTGTACAGGCTCAGTCATTTGAGTTCATTGAAAAGACGAATTGATATATTGCATGATCTTAAGAGATTTACGGAAAGTGCAGAAAAATAGAGTTAGGATCAAAGATCATGTATGCTCCTCTCTTCCTTTTCTGCTCTCCTTCCCTATCCCTTTCTCCTTCTGTTCCTGTTTCATGTTCCTGTCCCTCTTTTTCATATTCCATTTCACCTTCTCTTTTCTCCCATTCTCCTTCCTCATCCACTTTTCCTTCATTTTTTCCCCCTCTTACTGCTCCCACTCCTCCTCCTCCTCCCTCCTTCCCTTTTCCTCCATCCCCTTACCTCACATATTCCCATCCTTGCATCTGATATCATTTTACATCTTCATGGTCGCCACTGCCTTTGATTCAGGGCAGACTCAGTAAAGATTGCTTGAGAAATACTTTCAGCAAAAAAAAATAATTCCTGTCAATGCAGTTCACTCATGGCTTTAGCCAAAGGGAGGAAGAAATCATCTTTGAATTTAATCTAAATCTCAGAAGCATCACCTCACTACCATTTCAGTGGGAGGTATAACGTTGCTCCTCTAAGCAATAAAACATGAGGTTTTGAATTTTTAATGCCTACATTCTGAAATTGAATGAATGTTACCGTGTTCCAACTCTTTTCAGCTATACTGCTCTGTAACTATGGTTATGAAAGAGTGTTTTGCCTTCAATCCCTCTTCAGTTCTTGTCAGAATGCCGTCCCTTAAAGCCCAATTGTATGTGGGGTGTTGGTATATTAATACACTGTGCCACTGCTCTTTTATCCCACATTTTCATTCTGGAAAAGTAACAAGCTGCTCTTTTTTTTCCCTGACAATCAGGCTTAAAACATTTTGTTTATTTTCACCTGCAGTATAACTTGCTTCTCTCAATCATTCAAATGTGAAATTCCAACAGAAAGGAGCCCCGCCAAACTACAGCAAAATATTTTATTTACACTCCAAATTTGAAATAGCTGATTTTTTTTGTTCTCTGAACAGCATGACAGATTGCCAAGAACATCCAGTTAAGGGAAATGGGAAAAGAAAATAATTTCCAGCAGTCCAGGAGCTCTTTTGAGTATTTTGCCCAATGCGAGAAACATTCGCTTCATTTTTATGTGGAAAAAGAATGGGCCTTTGTCATGAATGTTAGTCGAAGTATTACTTTCCCATCAGCCTGAACACCACAGTTTGTCTTTGGTTTCATGATGGAGCACCAACAGGTTTGTGCTGACAGTAAAAACCAGGTAATCCACCATTGACAAGAATGCCCCTGAGAGCAAAAGCAACAGAAAGCAATAAGGCTCAAAGTACCACTCGTTTTCTGGCTGAAACCAGCTCAGAGAAACACATATTACTATATATTGACAGCATTCTGTTGGGGCAGCAAGAGGAGAGGGCAGGGTGGACCCAGAAATATACTTATGCAACTAGTGCATAGACAGGTTCAAGTTCTCATGACAATATATTGTCATAAATGTCATGAGTTATATTATTTTACTAGCCCTCTTTTAAGCTATAAACTGAGATAATGATTATAGATGGGGGTGGGGGGGGGGGTGGGAGAGAGATTGAAATGTCATTGTAAGCTGCCAGAGGAACTACATTATTTCTATTTTCTGAATCTAAAACAATAATGAAAGACTTATTATTACTTGTTTTGAGCATGCAATGATGTGATATTTCTTCTTTGGCTTGGCTTCGCGGATGAAGATTAATGTAGGGGTAATGTCCACGTCAGTTGCAGGCTCGTTTGTGGCTGACAAGTCCGATGCGGGACAGGCAGACACGGTTGCAGCGGTTGCAAGGGAAAATTGGTTGGTTGGGGATGGGATGTGATATTTAATTATACTGCAAACATGCAGAGTTACCTTAGTATACACACAGTAGCCTTGAAAATCAACTGTATAAAGCTGAGCCAGATTGTCTTTGACATGTCCCCTGTGATTTCTGAGAGCCTGCATTATATACGGAGGGACACCTTAGCTCAGTGGTTCTCAACCTTTTTCTTTCCACTCACATACCACTTTAAGTAATCCCTATGACATCGCTGCTCTATGATTAGTAAAGGATTGCTTAAGGTGGTATGTGAGTGGGAAGAGAAGGTTGAGAATCACGGTTCTAGACCCAATTGTTCTGAAATATTTTGCTTGAGAAAAATTGTCATTGGTCCATTACCTTTGGAGTTCTGAAACCGTGCACATAATGAGTCAATGAGGTACCATTAAAACAGTGCATCCAAAGGGTTGTATCATAAGGTAGAAAGGGGCTCTGTACTACAAGCGCATGTCAAGTACCAAAAGTGATATTTAAAAACAGTTCAAGGAGCAATAAATGTAATTCAGAAGTTAAAACGTAGTTAAATAAAATTTAAAATAACATTAAAGTAGCTTGAGATGCTGGCAATAATTAAAAGTGCTAAAATGAAAGAAAGTAAATTTCACACCTTAGCTTTCCTTGCAGGATGAGGATCTCATGAAAAAGTTACTAGCCAGCCATGTGTTGTGGCAGGGATAAGAAACAAAGTGATTCCTCTCTCTAGTATATCAGAGCTCTACTGCTGGCCACAATGCTCAGTCCAGTGACAGAGCTGATCATTTTTTATTAACCAAAAGTAGACTTTATTCTCAATAAATTATTTACAAAAGGAAAACCCCGTTCAAAGTCTATTGCCACCCTTAGTTTCATGTCCATACATTCCCATCACTGTGCATTGTTACTTTTGATTCCATTTACAATATTACCAGCACTGTGGCCATCATCGGTTTCCCCCCCCCCCCACTTTGTTGTCTCGGGGGGGGGGCTTCCTTTCAGTCCTAACCCCTCAAATCCTAGTAATGGGATGGTTCTAGATTAAGGTATTTCCCCACTGCACCAAGCTGCAGTTCACCCCTTAGCACGTGCTCCTGCAGTCTGGAATTTGCCAGTCGGCAGCATTCCTCCGCCGACAACTCCGTGAGCTGAAAGACCAACATGTTTCCAGCAGACAAAAGTCCATCTTTCACTGAGTTGATGGCCTACCAGCAGTTCTGGATGCCTGACTCTGTGCGCGTCACTAGAAACAGCCTGCAGATCAAAGAGATCTGTTAGGCTGTTTCTGGGGATGAACTGTGACAAGTCCCTTGCATCCTTCTCCACACATTCTTAACAAATCTGTATTCAGCAAAGAGATGGGTGAGAGTCTCCTCTCCATTGTAGTCATCTCAGGAACAATGTGCACTGTGGGTGATCTTCCAGTCATACAGGAAAGATCTGGAGGGCAAATTCGCAGATGACACTAAACTGGGTGGTAGTGTGAAGTGTGAAAAGGATATCAAGAAATTCCAGAGGGACTTGGACATGTTAGGGGAGTGAGTGGAGAAAAGGCAGATGAAGTTTAATGTGAGTAAATACGAGGTTGTCTATTTTGGAGGCAGAAAAAAGAGAGCAGAGTATTATTTAAATGGGGTTAAGCTAGGGAGTGGGGTAATGCAAAGGGATCTGGGCGTACTTGTTCACTAGTCATTGAAAACTAGCATGCAGGTTCAGCAAGTGGTGAAGAAGGCGAATGGTATGTTGGCTTTCATAAAGAGAGGATTGGAGTATAGGAGTAGAGAACCCCTCCTGCAGTTGTACAGGGCCCTGGTGAGACCTCACCTGGAGTATTGCATCCAATTTCAGTCCCTATATTTAAGAAAGGACATGCTTGCTATAGAGGGAGTGGAGCAAATGAATGCAGTTATTCAAGCTGTTATAAAACCTGGAATGGATTTGTTGACATCTCAAATGAATGAAATGGTTCATATGAATGCTGGTATAAGTTCAGAATTAAATATGGTTAAGACACATGTGGATGCATCTTATGAAGAATTAAAAAAAAATTCAGACTGCTTTTTTGGACTGTAAACAACAAGTGACTTCTAACACAGAAAAAGTGTTGAAGGTGGAAAAATCAATAATAGAATTAGGAGATTGTGAGAAGGAGCTAGAAAGAAAAATAGATTATTTGGAAAATCAAAGCAGAAGGAATAATGTGAAAATTGTTGGTTTGCCAGGAGGTATAATAGGACAAGATCCTCTTCGTTTTTTTAAAGACTGGATTCGGCAAATGTT
The DNA here is from genome assembly GCF_036971445.1 of Narcine bancroftii. Taxonomy (NCBI): domain Eukaryota; kingdom Metazoa; phylum Chordata; class Chondrichthyes; order Torpediniformes; family Narcinidae; genus Narcine; species Narcine bancroftii. The sequence continues at coordinate 183,314,315 of NC_091472.1, forward strand.
AGGGCAAGAAATTTTCTCTGGGGGATTGGCACTGGAAAGAGCCCATAGAGCTTTAAGAAGAATACCCTCAGCTGGTCAACCACCGAGACCAGTAATAATTCGATGTCTGAGTTATTTGGACAGAGAAGCAGTACTTCGACTTGCAGTACAAAATGCGAGACAACGACAAACCCCATTATTGATTCAGAATAGTAGTCTTTTTTTATCCTGATCTGAGTTAAGATGTCATTCAACGTCGACATCGATTTAATCCAGTTAAATAAGTCTTGTGGCGTAAAGGTTATAAGTCTACTTTTCGTTACCCTGCAGTGTTGAAGGTCTTTTACGGAGACTATCAATTCCAGTTTTTTGAAACTGATTGTGAAGCAATAATTTTTGCTGACTCATTGCCAGATATAAGAGGACAAAGACGTAGCCCACCACTATATCCTAAAGAAAAGTCTGGTGGTTCTGGAAACGGAAGAAATGGATGAAATGGGAAAAATGGGAATGGAAAGAGTCCACCTCCTTCCGAAAAGATCTTCAAGATTGGAGTCTTTTGGATGAAAAGAAGAATTTTCTTATTTTATTTTTTCTTTTGTTATTATGATACTTAGATGTTACTGATTGTTTGGCTGGGGAGGGAGAGATTTGCACTAAGTTCTTTACTAGTCATCAGCCACTGGTGGGTGATCCACACCCAATTTTTGTTTAGGGGATTACTACCTTTTGGTAGTTTTTTTTGGGGGGGGGAGGTTTATTGTTTTTTTATTTTTTTAACTTTTTTCTTAGTTTTTAATTTGTGATTTTTTTTATTGGAGGTCCTATATACATTGATTTGAGTTTTTATATTAAGATATTATTGGTATTTAGTAATAATAGTAGATATGTTGAAGTTGAGGTTTGCTACTTTTAATGTTTGAGGATTAAATAGACCGATTAAGCATAAGTGATTTTAGATGTCCGGATAAAGGATCGTGTACCTGTATTTTAAGAATACAGGGAAGGCCATTTAAGACAGAAATGAGAAGACATTTTTTTTACCCAGAGAGTTGTGGATCTGTGGAATGCATTGCCACAGGGGGTGGTGGGAGTGGATTCGCTGGATAGATTTAAGAGAGAATTGGAAAAGGCTCTTGTGGGCAGGGGAGTTAAGGGTTATGGGGATAAGGCTGGAATTAGTTATTGAAACAGAAAGATCAGCCATGATCCGATAAATGGCAGTGCTGGATCGACGGGTCAATTGGCCTTCTCCACCACCTATTGTCTATTGTCGTCTATCACCAACCAGGCAAAGTCCTGGGGCTCATTCATGAACACAGGTGATGAGGCATTCTACCAGATGACCAGGATTGTCCGCCTCAGGGAACCATCCCACTGGGTCCATTGAATCCTTGTCTCTCACTGTTCTGTGCTGACCACTGCCTGATGACCTTACGATCAAAGGTATATATATACCTTGAAGCATCTTGAGCACCAGACTGCAGACAGCTAGTGGCTGTCCCTGGGGACACTAATTAAAGATAAGATTGATTTGGCCTACTGTTTCATGATTGAATGTTGACTTTAATGTCAATGACATGCGAGAATGACCATCTCCAGGTTGTTTAATGTTATTTTGGAAACCTGAGTACTTCTATCATCATGTGTACGTGAAATCACAATATTTTCAATTCACAAAGGAAATTAGGAAACACATTCCCTGGAGTCTCTTGAAATTGGCTCTTCAGAGGTAACTGTCGCTTTACATGAAAGGAAATCCTGTAAAGTAAAAGTTGCTCCTAATTTCAAATTTCCTCTCCTATTCACAAACCTGACCATCTGACCCCTGTGTCGTCCCCCCCCCACCCCAGCCTCAAGCCCTGAAATTCACCCTCTGACCCACCCTCAGTTACTAATCCATCTGCCAGACTCAGTTTCGCATATCCCAAACCCCCAGCTCACCCATGGGGCATTCTGGTCCATGATCACTGGCCCGTAACTCCCTCCCCAGGCTGCCGAACTCATGCTAGATCCAGGATGTCACATTGTCCACCAGAAAAAAGTATCCTTTCTGTCACTTCATCTTCCTTCAGGTTTTTGCCAATGTACTGCTGGTATACAACCATAAGGGAACATTTTTATAGGCAACAAGCTCGGATCCCAGAAGGTTACTCAGATGATTTTGTTCTGTGGCAGTCTGAAATGACAAAATAGATGAATATAAAAGTATTCCAAAGGCCTTGTGATTATTTTTGTCCTGTTCTTCCATGTAGTCAAGAACGTCTAACTTTCCATCAATTAGAAAGTACTCTGATCTGCAATATTTAGGTCCAAGTGAATGACTTCATCCTTTCTGGTTCTGAAAACCACTTGACATTTATTTGTCCTTTCACTTAATCTATGAATATCTCCTGGTAACTACAAGCATCCATCCACTCTTTGTGCAATGCCATCAATCTTCCAGCAGATTTAAATATTTATGGTTCCCTACCTAACAATCTAATTTAGTAAAAGTATTGTGAATAGTTAATTACTCAGAACAGATTCCCAAGGGACACCGTAAGTCCCACCCTCACAATAATCATATTTTCCTATTATTACTAATGTCTCCAGTTGCTCAGTGATCTCTCAATCAGATTTATAAATTACCTTCAGTTCCCTGACTTTCAGGTTTAGCCAAAAGCTGCTTCAAGGTATATGATATACCTTTGATCATAAGGCCATCAGGCAGTGGTCAGCACAGAACAGTGAGAGACAAGGATTCAATGGACCCAGTGGGTTGGTTCCCTGAGGCACACAATCCTGGTCATCTGGTGGAATGCCTCATCACTTGTGTTCATGAATGAGCCCCAGGACTTGGCCTGGCTGGTGATAGACGACAATAGACAATAGGTGCTGGAGAAGGCCAATTGACCCGTCGAGCCAGCACTGCCATTTATCGGATCATGGCTGATCTTTATCTTTCAATAACTAATTCCAGCCTTATTCCCATAACCCTTAACTCCCCTTCATCAAATGCCTTCTGCTGGTTGAAGTTAATGAACCCTTTGCTTTAGTTGCTCCTTCAAAAAATATCCATCTAAATCCTTGGGTTGAAAATCCACGCTGGTTCTTTCTGACCAGCTAAAAATATGAAAGAGTCCCAGCACTCTTTTCATAATTATGGGCACTTAGTCATTTCACATTACATATTGAAATAAATGCCCTATAGTTCCCTGTGTTCTTACCCTCAAATAGAAAAGTGACAATACAATTTGTCAACTAAAAGAAAGCTTCTGAAATTGAGTAAACTTAGTTATCTGCAATGTTCTCACTTACTTCTACTCCTGGAAGAAAACCATCAAGTCTACAAGACCAGTCACTCTTTGGTTATATTATTTGCCTCCCAATGTTCATTTATGTACGTTAATTTTTGTCGCTAATATGATCGAATAATCAATGGAAGAACTGGGATAATTTGAATATGGCCACCATTAGCATGCCACAAACATGATCCAGTGGCATACTGTAGCTCTCTTCTGTACTTATCTCTTAATTTCTGGAGTTGTTCTTCATTTGGCAACAGCCAAGATGTGGCACATTAAGGTTTGAACCAGAAAATGGGAAAACAAAGTGCAGGGAGCAGCTCGTTGTGTTGGAGATTCTGAGGAAGAAGGTGAGCAGAAAGAAATAGATGATAACGGTACAAGTTCAGTTACCCAAGTGAGCGTGAGGGGGAACCCGAGTGAGTATGAGGAGGACCCAGGTGAGGGTGATGGGGGGCCCAGGTGAGGGTAAGGAGGGACCCAGGTGAGAGTGATGGGGGACCCAGGTGAGGGTGATGAGGGGCCCAGGTGAGGGTAAGGAGAGACCCAGGTGAGAGTGAGGGGGGACCCAGGTGAGGGTGATGGGGGACCCAGGTGAGGGTGATGGGGGGCCCAGGTGAGGGTAGGGAGGGACCCAGGTGAGAGGGGGGGGGACCCACATAAGTGTGACTATCATGAATGCTGACTTTAATGGAAATCATGAATGCAAGGCTCAGTTATTCTGGAAGGTCCATTCTTCCCAGCAACGCCACATTTCCACTAAATCAAACCAGAACTGCATTGACCTACAAACACAACTGGATTTACTCAATTTAGGTTCTTCTTCTTTCTTTAGGAGACATATTCAAGGATAAAGGTGAGAACAACATTGGATTCATAGCTGATGATGAAAATGAATGGGTGATAGTGAGGAAGTAAGCTCTAGGCTGTCAGAAGATATCCATTGAATTGGTTAGTTAGTATAAAAATGTCGAATAGAATTCAAGCTTGGGAGCTGTGAGGTAATGAATCTAGCTGGTGGGATGTGGTGGTTAAATGACAAGATGTGATGAGTAATGAAGGAATGGAAGAGTCTTGGAATGCATGACCATGGATCCTTGGAGGGACCTGGATGGCTGGATGTGGATATTGGCTAAGATGGAGTTATAGAGAACAATAACATACTACTTGGCCACCAAGTTCCCACCTACATTAATTCCATATTTCCCTCTTACATTTCATTCAATGCTCACATTTCCACCAATTCTCCCACAACCCATCTCAACCGGAGCAATTTAACCAGTAAATTTGGAAGGGAACAGGACCACTCAGGGCAAACTGATAGGATCCACTTGGAGAAGGAACCCCCCCCCCCCCCCCAGGTCAGGAATGAGGAGCAGTGAAGATGGCATGACTTGTGCCACTGGGCACCAAACAAAAGCAGAAGTACTGAGTTCATTCTGGAATGGTATCGAACACTCTGTTAACCAGCAGGAAGTATGTGATGGTACCATAAGGATGCAGAGGAAAGTTACAAATGTAGTGGGCAAGGTTGGAGAAGTATAACTCTGAGGTACTGGGAGAAAGGAGACCAAGGCGGGGTTTAATTGAGAAGGAAAGATAAAATTAGGAGATCCTTGACTGGATGAAAAAGAGGAATCTAATTCCTTCACCAAACAAATGAGCAATGAGGCTTTTGATTTGAAGGATTATTGGAGAGATCAGAGGCGTTGCAAAAGGATGACTCAATGAAGGGTTGGAACCTAAAATGATACCATCAGCAGAAACTCTTACATTTTCTAAAAGTACTTGAGTAGGTTGTAATCTTCGTGTCTAATGGAGCGCAAATCTGAATGCAAGATGGTCACTTTTAGCAGACAAAGACATGAAAGGCTCAATGGCCTCTTTTTGCAACAGAATTTTCCATCAAAAGCATAAGATAAATGGATGAAAATGGGAAAGCAACTTAATTTTGTACACAATTCAGTGAGAAAGGGCTTTCGGAATCAGAATTTATTGTCATGAACAAGTCATGAAATTCGGTGTTTTGCAACCGCATCATAGTGTAAACATTCATATTATAACCATCTTACAGCATTGCTATAAAAAAATTAAAATAGTACCTGTAGTTCACAAAAGTAAGGCAGTGTCTTCGGTTCATTGATTATTTAGGAAACTGATGGCAGCGGGGAAGAAGTTGTCCCTATACATTTTCCCGATGGTAACAGAGTGAAGAAGGCATGTCCTGAGTGGTGGGGGTCTTTGAGGATAGAGTCTCCTTTTTTTAAGACATCATCTCATGTAGATGCCCTCGATGGAGTGAAGTCTGGTGCCTGTGATGTCGCACTTTATACCCTTGGCAAAATTATGGATGGTGCTGGATAGGATGCGTGAAGAGTGAGAAGTTTACAAGAGACAGGAGATGTGGGCGTTGGGATCTGAACACACAGTCGTGTGTTTTAGTAACATGGATGGAGGTGGGAGTCAATGATGCTGCAGGAGTGAAAGGGTTTGGAAAGGGTGTGCAATTGGAAGATCAGTTTGAAGTAAGGTTGGATGCCACAAGACAAATTTAATTTGTGGAAGAAGGGAGAGGTCAAAACAAGAAAAACAACATAAATCCTGGCATCTGTAAAGACAATCTGTTTAACAAAAGTTCTTTGTAATACTTGCTCTGTACATTCATGTCTGTGGCAGTCAAATTTTAGCAATATTTGAATCTCTTCCCCAGAAGAGATGGCTTAAAATTGCAAAACTTTGTCTGACAGAGAAGAACAGTGATAATGCAATAAATTAATAAGCTGTAGTATTGTAAGTAAAACAAACTTTTCATCAATTCAGCTAGCTTCGTCTTGATTTCCCTGGATCATTAACTACATGAGAATGGCATAATTCATTGAGCTAAAATAAAATGTGGATTGTATTTTTTCAATGGGTTCAAAACCATGGTTGTAGGATATGTAGTCCAATGTGTTGTGAATGGATTCTAAATGCCAAATTGTTGTCAAAATTCTTATCAGAGGACACAGCAATAAAATAAGTGTGTAAAATATTCTCTACTTACATTGGATAAGCGTATACAGAGCCGTTGTCATACCCACACTCCTGTTCGGCTCCGAATCATGGGTCCTCTACCGGCACCACCTACGGCTCCTAGAACGCTTCCACCAGCGTTGTCTCCGCTCCATCCTCAACATCCATTGGAGCGCTTACACCCCTAGCGTCGAAGTACTCGAGATGGCAGAGGTCGACAGCATCGAGTCCACGCTGCTGAAGATCCAGCTGCGCTGGATAGGTCACATCTCCAGAATGGAGGACCATCGCCTTCCCAAGATCGTGTTATATGGCGAGCTCTCCACTGGCCACCGTGACAGAGGTGCACCAAAGAAAAGGTACAAGGACTGCCTAAAGAAATCTCTTGGTGCCTGCCACATTGACCACCGCCAGTGGGCTGATATCGCCTCAAACCGTGCATCTTGGCGCCTCACAGTTTTGCGGGCAGCAACCTCCTTTGAAGAAGACCGCAGAGCCCACCTCACTGACAAAAGGCAAAGGAGGAAAAACCCAACACCCAACCCCAACCAACCAATTTTCCCCTGCAACTGCTGCAACCGTGTCTGCCTGTCCCGCATCGGACTTGTCAGCCACAAACGAGCCTGCAGCTGACGTGGACTTTTTACCCCCTCCATAAATCTTCGTCCGCGAAGCCAAGCCAAAGAGAAAGAGAAGAGACATTGGGATAGAAGAATTAGCATCTGCCATGTGCTGTAATCAACATCAAAGTCACCGGGTGTGATTTTTTAAAATTCTCTCTGTATTGCAGTCAGTTTGTTTACATTTGTTATCTGTTTATAGTTCTTTATTTGTGTACATGTATACACTGCATACAATATTTTTTGCACGAGCAGTTAATGGTAATTTTTCCTGGCCCACAGAGAAAAGAATCTCAAGGTTGTTTCTGATGTCATGTATGTACTCTGACAATAAATCTGAAATCTGATTTAATCAGGGTGAAACGACTTAACATTTATGTGAAAAACACAGAAATGCTGGAGGAACTCAGCAGGTCTCTCGGCAGTAAATTGAGAGGTAAATATATATTACCAACATTTCAGGCTTAAGCCCTTCTTTACCTCCTACGGATGCTCCAAAACCTGCTGAGGTCCTCCAGCATTTCCATGTTTCTTCTACAATCATCGCATCTGCAGATTTTGTGTTTCACTGACATTTAAGTTATGTGGGCTGGTAAAAGTTTTGACTTTGTTCCGAATCTCTCAACAATTTAGAAATTAGAATCCAGTCACAGCTTACTGGGCCACATCATGAGTGGTGTGGGGTTCAGAGAGAACTGCTGGCCAGCTTCAGTGCACACGTGAACTCCTTCCTGACGTTCCTCCCTGCGCATGGCCACATGAAAGCCAGGAACAAGCTGGAGATTAGATTCTGGACTGGATTTGGCATTGAGTAGGGAGGAGGGGAGGGATAAAGCTCTGAAATGGTGGATGCTCTTCACTGAATTTGATTGAAAATTGAATGATGCACCATCAATAATCACAGAAGACTGAAGTTGTGACACTATCAGGCTTTTATTAACTATAGACTGGAAGAGCCGTCAACTTCATTGACTGATCAAGGCAGAGTGGAATGGGGAGCATGCAAGGGAGTATGGGTAGGATCAGTCTCGGGAGGCGTGTCCAGCCAGCAGCAGCAAATCATGGCATAACAGTGGTTGACCACAGTCACCCCTCCTTTTTAAGAAGAGTCCTGTGGGGTGAGAAAAAAAGATGAAACAAATGTATATTTGTACATTTACAAATTAAGTCTGTCAGGAGGTCTCCTCTGCCACAGCGAATGATGTGGTAATGGTTGGGAGGCTGCTGTAGTGTCCTGCGCAGCTTGTGGGGTTGGCCTGTCATCACTGGTTACAATTTGTCGAGGGGGGGTGCAGATGAGGGGGTTAGGGAGTGTGGTGCTGGTGCACCATTGGCAACAATGATAGCTCAGGGACCCCTAAGGTAGAGGTGGAGGGAAGTGTCTGTTGGTGGTCAGTGGTGGTCAAAGAGGCACCCAGTGCTGCCAGATGCCAGATCGAGACCGTGTCCTCGTGCTAGTCAGGGAAGACAATGTAGGCATACTGGGGGTTAGTGTAGAGGAGGTGGATCCTCTTGACCAGTGGGTCAGTCTTAGATTGCCTGGTGTGCTTCTGAAGTAGGACCGGTCCTGGGGAAGTAAGCCAGGCGGGCAGTGCAGTCCCTGATGCAGACTTCCTTGGGAAAGCAAATATCGTTCATGAGGCGTGTTGATGGTGGCCGTACATAAAAGTGATCTGACAGAGTGAAGTACATCTGGGAGGACTTCTTGCCATGGGGAGACCCCGTGACCTCAGTACCAGGAGGATGATTTTTCCAGACCGTGGCATTCTCCCTTACCACTTGCCCATTACCCCTAGGGTTGTAGCTGGTGGTCCTGCTCGTGGCGATGCCCCTGGCCAGCAGGTACTGTTGCAGTTCATCACACAAGAATGAGATCCCCCGGTCACTGTGGATGAAGCTGGGGTACCCAAAGAGTGTGAAGATATTGCGGAGGGTCTTGATAACTGTGGCCGATTTCATGTCCGGGCATGGGATGGTGAAAGGGAAACAGGAGTATTCATCGATGATTGTAAGGAAGTAGGCAACTCTAGTTGGAGGAGGGGAAGGGCCCTTGTAATCAATGCTTAGGCACTCAAAAGGGTGGGTGGCTTTGATCAGGTGAACCTTGTCCGGTCGGTAAAATTACGGTTTGCATTCAACGCAGACCTGGCAGTTTTTAGACATTGATCAGACTTCCTCAGAAGAGTATAGTAGGTTTCAAGCTTTGATAAAATGGAAAAACCTAGTTACTTACTCCAGGGTGACAAAGGTTATTATGGAGAGTCTGCAGTCTGTCCATTTGGACACTGGCACGGGTTCCACGGGATAGAGTGTCCAGAGGCTAGACAGTTCAATTCTCCAATTGAGGATCTTATCATTCTCGATTTTCCCCTTTGCTTATTATTAAACATGAATGTGACTGCTCGTTGATCTATGAGGAGAGTGTATCATTTTCTGGTGATGTAGTGCCTCCACCTTCTTGACAGAGGAGTTGCCAATTTCAGGGCCCTGGAGGGTGTGTGAGAGAAAGGTGATGGGCCTGCCCGCTTGGTTGAGTGTGGCTGCCAGGGAAAAGTCAGACAAATCGCTCTCCAATTGGAATAGTGTGGACTTGCCTGTGGCATACATGGTTGCCTTGGTAATGTCATCTTTGATATAGTCAAATACAGTTTGGGCCTCTGCCAGCAGGGGAAACATAGAGGCTTTGACCAATGGGTGAATCTTGTCTGCATAGTTGGGGACCCATTGAGTGCAATATGATAAGAACCTGAGGCATCACTTCAGTGCTTTGAGGGTATGTGGGTGAGGTAACTCCAGCAACGGATGCATGTAGTCAGAGTCTAGGCCAATTATGCTGTTCTCGACCCCACAGCTGAGAATTGCTAGTTGTCCTGTCCTGACACACAGATTTGTCCTCATCATAAGTAAGATTCAGGCATTTCAATATCACTTTCTGAAGTTGGCACTGGAAATCCAGCCCCAGTAGCAAAGGGGGCAAAGAGTGCACAGAGTTGTGGCATGACGAGTAGCCTGAAATGTTTGTAAACTATTGCATCCAACGGTCAGGACCCAAATCCATGTGTGCCATGTGTGATTTGGACCCGAGTGATAACTTGTGTATGGCAGGCCATACTTTAATGGATAGGCGCTTAGCAAAATGGGGTAAATAAAACTTTCTGTACTCCCACTATCAAAAAAGCAGTTAGTAATGCGCCCAATTACCTGAACGTCCATCATAGACCTGGCGTGTTCATGTGGTGCCTCTTGGTTCAGGTGATGGAGGCCAGTAAAGACTTGCTGTCTGAGTCCAAGATAAAAAAACCTCCCCCTACCAGTCACCAATGGTGACGGGCCATGGAGCTGAAGCGCCGACATTGTGCTCCAGGCAGGAGCGGAAACCTCCCCCTACCAGGCAGCAGCAGTGATGACCCACGGAGCTGGAGCGGCGACATCGTGCTCCCACCGGGAGAAGGAACCTCGGCCTACTAGGCAAGAGCGGTTATGGCAGCGTTCAGCAGTGGGGAGGTGTAGGGGAGCTGTGGCGCCTGCGGTCTGAAGTTGCTTCCAGCATCGAGTTATACAGCAAATCGACGTCAATCTGTTTTCTTTTGGTGAATTTAAGGTCTCAAAAGTATATCTGGTATATGTTGACCCCTCCCTTCCATTTTTGGGAATTTTTTTAGTGTTTTGCGACCGAGTTGTACACTGAAATATATGGTATATACCCAGGAGGATCAGAGCCAGCACCACCAGGCTGAGGAACAGTTTCTTCCCATGGGCAGTGAGAATACTGAATAACCAAAGGAACGGCTCCCACTCACCATCCGAGACTCTCATATTCATGAACAATATAGATTTATTTATTTGTATAGATAAAATACTTATCCTGCCTATGTATTATTTGTCTATAAGTATGTTATGTCTGGTTGTTTTGCACCAAGGACCAGAGAAGGCAGTTTTGTGGGGTTGTATTTGTGTAAATCAGATGACAATAAACTTGACTTGAAAAACAGCTTCTTCCTCTCCGCCGTCAGATTTCTGAATGGACAATAAACCACAGGCACTACCTCACTTTTTCTCTTCTTTAACACTAATTTTTAAAAAAAATTGTACTTTATACCAATCTTTCACCTGTAATCCTGCCGCAAGATATCAATTTTCATGACACGTTCATGATAAATAATTCTGATTCTGATCCTGGAGTTAAACTCGTCTTGAATTAGCATTTGCCTAGTGGTTCTACAGCCACATGATAAAAGCAAAAGGTTTCATTATTGTCATGTAATACTACATTTAGAATGCCAGACAGCCGATTGCCTAAGCAGCTGCTGTACGGGGAACTGTGTCAGGGCAAGCGCTCGTCAGGGGGAAGAAGAAACGTTACAAAGACTGCCTCAAAGGGTCCTTCAAAGGCCCAGGTGTCAACATCAACAGGTGGGAGATGCTTGCCCTCTACCATCCTCTACCATCCAGCTTGCAGCTGAAATCAGCGTGCACAAGGCCCAAGCAGCATCCACTGCCACGACAGCACCCATTCATTTGTGTCCCACACGTGGGCGAACCTTCAGGGCCCACTCACCAGTGTCCTCCAATTTTCCATTTGAGTTTGTCAATACATGAAACATACTTTGTAACATTCATGAAATTTTTTAACTTCGTCTACCGTAAGGAAGACAGAGAGTCACCCTTCACAGAGGCCCCACCAAGGGGTGAACCAACAACCCCTGGTTTACAAGGCCAGTGTTCTAACCACTGAGCTATCAGACTTGCTCTTACTTTGATTCTTTGTATCTCTAATGGAATGCAAATGAAGAGTGGAGTACAGAGGGATCCAAATGTACTTGGACAAAAAGTCACAGGCAAATGAAACAAGGGTTTAAAAAAGCCAGTGGATCACCAGCTTAGGGATTGGAGTTTAGAAATCAGACAGGATGCCGGCAAGGCCACATATAGAATACCATGCAGAGTTCTAGTCCCTTTATTTATAAGGCGATATACTTGCATTACAAAAGAGAACACAATAGGGTAGATGTGAGAAGGACAGTAATTTAAAGCTGAACCACAGAGGAATTTCTTCACATGGAGAGTGATGTATCTCTGGAATTCCCTGTTCTAGAGGGCGTGGAGGTTAGATTGTTTGGAGCATTTAAATAGGTGGTAAATGCATTTTTTGAATCATCAGGGAATGATCAGGAATTGAAGCCTGAGGCAGATAAGCCACGATCATATTTAATACAGGCTGATGGGCCAGAGAGGCTTACTCCTGCTTATATTTTCTTGATTTCTTATGTTTGCAGACCTCCAGGGATGAGTGTCACATGTTGCACCATCACCTGGAACTGCTTTCATTGGCGTAAATCCTTTGCTGGGGTACAATGAAGTAATTTTGATTTCCTTCTCAAATGTGGCCTGGAAACCATAGTGAGATTACGTGACATAAGTGAGCTGCTCTTTTCTCTTTACTTTGGGTAGTTACTGATCTTACTTCCTTGACAGTGAATCATCTTTGTGCTTTTGTGACGTTCATTTCCATAAGTTAGACTTTACTCCCTCTGTCACTCACGCTACTTGCCACCACATCTCCAAACTTTAAACTGTTGATGTTCTTTTCTTCAATGCTTCTGTTTGACTTTACCATTGGAGCTTTGATATCCCACTTACTCACAGTAGGCTTGGACAGTTCAGAGATACTCCAGGACACTTTGACAGATCCAAGTTTGTTTCCCATCAACTGAGGTTTCCGAAGTCCTGCATTTCAATTTCCTTTCATTCCTTTTCAATTTTTTTATTGGCTTTAATGTACACAGATTACACGGGTATAATTTTAAAGGAAATTACAAATGTCAAATAACAGTGAACAAGGTACATATGAACCTATGTTATTAAAATGGAAAAAAGGGAAAGAAAAAATCACCATATATTGCTAAACTACGAATCTAGCCCCACCCTAGAAGGCTACTGGCCAAGTTAAGGAGTCCACCACTAATAATATTAATAACAATGGGTTTGAGAAAAAAATATAATTTTAAAGAGTAATTGAGAAAAGAGAAAGAATGTTAAAATCCATTCCAGTATCGAACACCTATTTTTTTTTCTTGAGACAGACATGCCATCACATCCGACAACTGTTGAGTACGAGTGGGAGGGACAGCAACTTTCCATCCCAGCACATTGGCCCTTCCAGCAATGAGGGAAGCAAAGGCCACTCACTACATGGGATTGAGAATAAGTCAATGTTAAATCCTTTGGCCCGCTCACTCCAAAGATAGCTAAGAAAGGGCTAGAATTTCAAATTCCAAATGCAATCTTACACAGACCAATGAGTCCTTCAGATTTCTGAAGTTACAGCTTACAGCCAACAACTTCAGTTCAATCAAGTGTGACTCTAATGCATTCTATTTTCCTGACAGCTCCTCTGAAACTTAAATCTATTTATGATATCGCTCGTATGGAGGGTTGCAGTGATTCTTGAAGGCTGTGGCGATCTCTCGGTGTGCCTCGAGGGTTGGCCAGGACAGTTTTCTGCCTCGTGAACACCAAACTTATATTTTGTTCTATCTTACTAATTATTGCCAACTCAAATGAGAGAAAATTCTTTCTTCCATTGTTTCCTCTCAATTAGTAACTTGCCTACTCCGTCCACTCCTGAAGCAACTTTAGCACTCAATTTTCAATGTCACATCATCTATTGGAGGAAAGTAAGACATTTCCAAGCCCTTTTCTAAGTTTCTGCAGTGTGTGTGATATGTTTGTGAGTGCATCTTTGTGTGTGTGTGTGTGTGTGTGTGTGTGTGTGTGTGTGTGTGTGTGTGTGTGTGTGTGTGTGTGTGTGTGTGTGTGTGTGAGCACATGCACGCATGTATGATGTGTTTGTCAGTGTGAGTGATATGTGTGTGTGCATGCATATGCTCATGCATGTGTGAGCGTACACGTGTGCATGTGCATGTTTGTGTGTACGTGTGTGTGCGTGAGTGTGCACACATCAATTTAGTTTCTTCTTTCAATGGTCGCTAGCCCTTCAGTCTAGCTGTTGAATCCAAAATCCGCATTCTTCAAGTTTCACCACACACCTTTGTCTGTCTTCAATGGCCTCTGTACCATTTCTTGACAGCAAGTTGGCATTTCAAACTTGCCATATGTAAAATCAATGCTTCACCCTCAAGCCATTTTCTGACACTGGCTGCATTATGCTATCTCTAAACCCCAGTTACTTTAAGTAACATGCTTGTCATGCTCCATGGTTTCTTGGTGCATCATGTTTATCTCAGAGCAGTTTACACATAGGATGTGATTCTTTCATCTTGTGGTCACAAAATACTTGGGACTTCGCACTGCCTTCCTTTTGAAACTGTCCTGGCAACAATGAGAAACAATTAAGAAACAAAAGATTATTCGAGGTAAATGCTTCCAGATTATTTGGATCTGTTGAAGTCTTAGTGATTGAACGATTGTTGAGAATTGCTTCAACTTCCCATTAAACTGCCTGCAGACCCTCTTCATTAAGATTTTGTCCATTTAAGATTGAATTAAGAATTTTTCATATCGATCTAATCAATCTTTCCCATACAACTCCATGGTGTGATCCAGTAGATGGATTGAAGATCTAATTAATTTATTTTTGAACTAGTTCATTATGAATTCAAGTTTCATTCCAATTTGCATTTGCTTCTCACAAAATTCCTGGTTAAAGGGGAAGATTGTTGATACCATCTAGGACAAAAGAGGACTTGTACATCAAGTTCGGATTAAGACTAAAACTGGCTTTCTGAACAGACCAATTACCAAAATCTGTCTTTTACAAGAAGCAGAAAGCTTTAATGATTGATTTTCCCTTTCTTTTGAATATTTACCTGATGTATCACTATGTTTGATTTTCTTCTTTGTAATTGTTATTATTATTTTTAGATATAATAATTAGGGGCTGGAATTGTATAGGTTAAAATGACTTGCAAACATATTCTTGCAAACCAGCTGATGAATATTGTTTATGAATTCCATAGGTGTCTCCTAGTTACAGCTAATTCCAAGGTTAGCTAGTTTGCATGTTTAAAATAAACATTCAGTTTGAGTTTGGCTTTGTACTGTTTAGAACCAGGGGAGCTTAGAGATGGCCCAGATAATTCTTCTGACCGTTCTTTTGTAGGTTTTATCATTTTAATATTTTATTGACTGTTTTGCTGACTGTTTTATGTATTGTTTTAATTTTTTTTATCATAGTTCTTATCGTATAAAGTTCTAATAAACTGTGAAAAACTCAACGCAACTTTAGAATGGACTTTTTATTTAATGAGTCAAAACAACGGCGTCTCCATGCTGTCCAAGCGACTATAAAGGAAGATAGTCACAATATTTGGAATAGCACAACATGGCAGTAACCAAAATGGTTCACTCTTCTGATCTGCTGCACTCTCTATTGTACTCACAACATCCTCCATGATCCTTCTTAGTTTACTCTCTTTCTCTTGGGTCATTTTCAACATTGGCCAGAATTGCTTTCTTTCAGAAATTGGATGAACATTTCATATGGCATAATGATGTTTTTTCTCCATAATGATGCATTGCAATGGATCTTACTGCAGTAAATCTCCATTTAATGGTGTCACATTTAGATTGCAACCATTTAAAGTATAAAACAATGTCCACTTCTAGATGAAGCAATCATTCGATTAGAAGAAAAAATACTAGCTGATTTAACTTTTAGAATAATTTTGGACACATTGGGGCAGATCTTCCACTGCAGTAAGATTGGCAGTTTTCTGCATCGTGGAACAGTGTCTATTTCAGGATGACCCAGAGAGCAGTGTCCTCCTTGCAGTTTGCTTGCCAGCTCGTCATCCAGGTGCTGGGCTCCACAAGGCTACTTCAAGCAATGATGGCCAACTCCCACAGTAGGATGGCTTAGGCATCCAGTGAGGATGCATCTTCAGAATCTCCCACAGGTACAATCGCTGTAAAAAAAAATGTTAAAATGTCTCTAACTTCCTTGCCTGCACACTACACTAAGATGTGAGAGATCTTCACTGTTTGTAATTTTGATAAGGTTAGCCGTTCTATTCGAGTGTCTGAAGTCAATGTACTTGAGGCACACAACCCAGGCATAAAGTTGAGGGACCTGATCCAAGGTGCATCCATCCTTCTCTGTTCAGCGTGTGCAGGCTCTGCCCCCAGACGCAGAACTGAGACAAACGGTGAAGTGCCACCTCATCTCTCACATCTTGGTGTAGTGTGCAGGCAAGGGTTGTGGTCAACCGTTCCTCATGGAACAGCTGGCCACAGGTTGTCACCTTAAGGCTCACTGATGTCATATAAGAAATACGGCCAATCTTTCTCAGGTTTGGTCTTAAAAACAGCTGGTGATTTATCAACGCCAACAGTTAAAAATTACAGCTAAACTATTATAGCTGAATTATTTGATGCATGGTAGATTCATTTAATTGAAGGTTTCCTATTAGCTTAATCAAGAAAACAAATATGCATTTGTATCTTAAGAGGCTTGCTCTTCAAATCATGTTATGTATTTTGTTAATAGAGCATTGTTATTAAGACACCTGGAGCAAGGTCACCATTGCTACCATTTGAAGTCAAGTCATTCTAGTTCCAAATTAGTACAATTAATATAATGTTGTAATTCCTAAGGGGAGTGTTATTTACTTGTGATGATTAACAATGATGTTGTCTTGATGTAACAGACTGGTGATCGAATAACATCAACAGAACAAGGCAAAAGATAAATTAAAGAACTAAATGCAAAGGGGAGGAGAGGACAAAAACAAACAGGTTTTATAAACAGGGGCTAGGGTTAAGGTAACTAGACTAAACGAAGTTGACAAACTGCACTCCGATACAAGAGCAGGACATCCTAGAGATGAGAGGGATTGAGACCATAGAGCATTATCATCCAGAAAATGGTAATGCATGACATCAAAGTAAAACATGGCCTTAAAGTGGAAAATGTACCTCAGTATCTTATGTATTAAAGTTTTATCTCATTTCATGTTTGAATATTTGAACCATTCCCTAAACTATCTTCTCTATGTTTTTTTAATTATTATATCCACTGCTGAAAGGAGCATTTAGGTGAATACTTATAATCAGCAATCAAATTTAAACTGTAAAGCTGATTGTAAATTCTTTTCTGCATGATTTAAAATAACTTCTCATGTTAATTTATGCAAATTACAAGTTCCCAGATTGCTCAGTAAACTATTAGCTGCAGTGCTCACAACTTGCTTCTGAGTTCACCAAAGAAATACATCACAGCACATTTAACGTTCTCGAATGCTTCTCGTTATAGGGTCTCATCAGTGCACACCTATTGTTCTTTCAGAACGCGTATCACTTTATTGAGAGAAAGTGCAGCCACAAACAACTGCTAGGAAGTTCTGAGCTTTGCAGATCTGGATTACTTTTTTTTCCACTGAGTTAACAAATTGGATGATGTTTGAATTATACAGTGGCATTTTATCCTCAGTGGATAATCCATTCAAACATTTCTCTGAGTTGCTTTTCTCTTTCTATAGGCCATTTCAGGTCAGGCCTCCGCCTTGAGACCGGCTACGGAGCGGATAGAAAAATGGGAACTTGCCGTTCAGGCTGCAGCCCGAAAAGGCTGCTTCAGTGTACCATTCAAAGGAGAGGCACCTCGTAGCGCCCTCTGGAGCCCCGTGGAGGTGGTCTGACTGCTGCCATTGCTCCACCCGCCGACGTGACATCATCGAAGCGTGCCGAAGAAGAAGAGGCCTATATACTGGATCACAGTGGACCCGGAGCAGGCCGGGCCAAATGCTTATGATGTTCTCGGCCTGTGCTGGTGCTCAGATTGAGGTCCAGCACATCCTTGGTAAGGCCATTAAAACTCTAATGTCTGTGAGGCCTGAGAATTGTGTCATTGAGATTAGAAAGTGATTCCTTCAGAGGTTATGGAGAAGCAGGAGGCAATTTGAGCTGGAAAGGCGAGCAGAGCGAAGGTGCTGCAGACTAAGGTGAATGCTGCTTGTTAGCCAAATAACTCTGATAATAAATCGGACTCTGTGGATGTTGGACAGATCCAAGGGGCTGAGTTTTGGAGTAATGTCCTCACCAAATTTGATGATGAAGAGAGGAGGAGGCACTTTCGTATGTCGTGTGGTACCTTTCACTTCGTGCTGGAACTCATAGAGCCTCACCTAAGGCTTCAGACAACAAACTGGCAGCGGCCATTTGAGCCTGGACTCCGATTGGCTGTTACCCTGTGGTGGTATGCCAGCTCTTGTGAGTATCGATCCATCAGTACCATCTTTGGCATAGGTGTCAGCACTGAGTGCACGATGATACAGCAAGTGACTAGAGCTTTGAAGAAGGTCCTCAGTAAACGTTTCATCTCCCTGCCGAGTGGAACACATCTCCAGGAGACAATTGATGGCTTCACAGAAAGGGGCTACCCACTGTGTGCTGGTGCCATTGATGGGTCACATATTTCCCCCGTCATGAGTGCTGTGGCCTACTACAATTGCAAAGAGTGGCACTCCATTGTTCTGCAAGCAGTTGCTGACCACAGGTTCTGGTGAGTTTACACCTTTGATGTTTCCCACTTCATGTGTCTCCATGTAGATAATTGCACTCTGATTTCCATTTCACAGCTTCACAGATGTGTTCTTAGGGTGGCCCAGCCGCATGCATGATGCACGAGTGCTTGACAACTCTTCCCTGTCCAGAAAGGCAGAGGGCCAGGGTGGATCCCTCTTCCCACGTGATGCAAGTGTGCTCCCTTCAAACCTCTTTGCGCTACCATTATTCGTTCCAGTTCCCTCGGCCAGGTGGCTGTTGCGCTTTCAGTGCATGGCTCCTGACTGGGGTGTGAAGTAACACGGGCAGGTCCCACAGTGCGCAGGCCTACAGCGTGGAGAGCAGTGTGGCACCTGATAGGTGAACTGACATCATACCTGCATTGTTGTGACCACAGGTATCCCAAGATGTGAATGGAGTGGAGGTCCCAGCACACCTTGTGGGCGACAGGGGATAACCCCCTCAGAACGTGGTTGATGAAGGGGTTCACACAGCACCACGCCATTGGATGCAGGACAGTGAAAATTTAAAGAAGCCCTGAGTTCTGCACGGATAGTGGTGGAACATGCCTTTGGCCGTCTGAAAGGCAGATGGTGGTGCCTCTCCAAGCGCCCTTGATATTTGTACCGCTTTTGTTCCGGACGTTGTGCTTGCATACAGTGTGCTCCACAATATATGTGAGCTCAACAAGGATCATTTTCAGCCAGAGTGAACATCTGTTGTGACAGATCTCCTGGCACCAAACAGTCAGGATTGAAATGATCAGCAGGCACATGGACACCAGGCCATCCATTCAGAAATTATGTCCATCATATAAAGGGGAGGTGGGGTGTCTCAGGAGTCATCGGTAGCGACGGGAAATGTCCCTGTCATCCACTATCCCCGCTTGTTCCCAAAAGAGGAGACGTGAGCCTGCTGCCTGGTGTGCTATCTGTTCTTGTAAGCTTCTGATGCAAACAGTGTGAAAGAGATGAAACACTAGAGACATTTCGACCTTTTGGAAGTTTAATAAAAATTGTTTTCCATTGCACATGTATCGTTTTTTAAATATTCAAATTAGATAAATATGCTAAAGGCCACACATGACAGGACAAGGGAACACATAGCTGCCTTCTTCAATCACCTGTGCATTTCAGGTTATCGTAACCAATGACAGGGTCATAGCTTAAAACCATATATAGTGCAAAAAGCTATTACCATGACTCACCACCACATTATAACACTGAAAAGTGCGTAATTCCATTGAAAAGTGCACAGCCCATTGCTCACATCAGTGTTTAATTCATCAAGTTATGCACATTAAATACAAAGGGTTCACGGTCGGACTTCTCTGTTGTGTTCCATGTACGGTTCCCAAATTTGTTCGAATACTGTGATGTTATTTCTTAAATTATATGTTATTTTTTTCCAGTGGAATACATTTATTCATTTCTCTGTACCATTGCTGTATTCTCAGGCTATCTTCTAATTTCCAGGTTGACATAATACATTTTTTTGCTACAGCTAAGGCTATCATAATAAATCTTTTTTGTGCTCCATCCAAATCGAGTCCAAGTTCTTTATATTACTTAGAGAAAGATCTCTGGATTTTTTGGTATATTTCTTTCTGTGATTTTATTTAATACCTGGTTTAGATCTTCCCAAAACTTTTCCACTTTCTCCACCGCCGAAAATGACAGAAGGAGAAGAAGACGAAATGAACTCACCCCGTATATAAAAGTAGAAGACACAAATTTCTTGTTTATTTTCATTGTGTGACGACATTGTTTAATGGGTTTAATGTATCATATATGTTGAATGTTGAGTGAGTGGGGAGGGGGGTGAAGGAGGGGAAAAAAAGGGGAGAAAATAACTCTGTGTATATTCAAGAGGGATATGTTTGTGTGTATTTTGGTCAGTATGGTTCATAGTGTGAAAAATAAAAAAAATTTAAAAAAATACAAGGGGTCAATTGCCTGAGCAACATAAACATAACGCCCTTCCATAGTCATTTCAGATCAATCCAGCATGGGGAGGAAGAAGGTGGGAGGGGGACTCTGCCAACGACCCAGCCATCTCACTCCTCCTCATGTGCCCATGACCATAATGTGCTGGTGTGGAATGAAATGGCACGTTGACGGCAGGGGGGTTGGTATATGGCATGCGGGGGACCGAACAGCTGCAGGGACGGCTGCTGCGGAGGGAAGCCATTCTCAGATCAAGATTCCATGTTGTGGACTGCCTGTCCATTGCAGCACTGAGTTCCCACAGAGCAGATGACAAGGTATTCACCGCCTGCACCTGCCTGTCAACTTCAGCCCTAAGATCGGCAGGCGTAGCTCTCTCCTGCTCCAGCATGCAGCCAATCACCCTCTCTGTCCTCCTTGTCCAGCGACATCATCGTGGCCTCCAATTCCTTTGAGAGAACCTGATGCTTGTGTCTCAGACGGGTACTGTAGGTCATATCAGGAAAAGGGGATCAATAGCGAAATTATGTGCTTTTCCACACATGAAACATTGACGATACTATACCTGTCTCATCAGGCGTCATTCCTGCCTCGGCCCTTCCAGTGCCATTGATTTCATCCACCACCTCGTTGCGTTCAGAGACGTCCATATCAGCACCCATAGATACATCAGAAGTGATCTTCCCCTCCTCGGCCGGCGGATTTTCACCATTAGTGCTGCTGGTTGCCGCCTGAAGTGACTCAGGGATGAGCGCTGGGGAATCAGGCCTCTCCAATACACTAACCACATTCAGTGGTGTTGCTGAGCAGCTTGTCCCCCAGATGTTGTGGCATTGCTCAAAACACGGCCAGTCCAAACATCTGCTGCCTCTCCTCCTGTTATGATTCAGTACAGAATGCAACTTCATGCTGAGGCTCTTCAGCTTTGTGACTGCCTGGGCTTTACTACGGCTTTGACCACGTGCTGAAAGTGCACTGGCCAGTCGTTGAAAGGTAGGACCATCCCTCACTATCCCTGTGAGCTCCTTCTCCTGGCCATCCTCAAACAAGAGATCAAGAAGCAGTCTGATCTCTCTATCTGCCCAATTACCAGCCATTATCCCTGAATGCTCTTCCTAAATCTGAACACACCTGGACTGCCTCCCTACCGTGCACACTGTCGGGGTTTTAAAATTCATGCTCCTGCGTCTCAGACTGAGTACATCACTGTGACGTCATGAGCCCGCCCCCCCAAACAGCCACTTAGCACGGCTGTCCATGCAAATCGATCGGACGAGGGCTGCGCTGCAGAGATTATCCCTCTCGGAGAGGGGATTGGAACATGCGGCTTGGAGACCCCCTCCGCACATTCAGAGAGGTAGGTGATTATGCATTTTGGTGGAGTTTCTCTGCCTTTACATCCAGACTTTTGGCCTCTCTGAAATGGCCCTAATGAATCTGTCGTGATCATTTCATGTGATTACGCTCCTCAACATTTTTCAGGAGACTGGCTAATTGACATGTGATCAAATTAAAAATTAAATAAAGACCAATAATGGCTCCCTTGCCATCAAATATGCATGTCACAAAATATGTTCATAAAATGCAGCTGTGCCCAATAAAATATTAGAAACGAATCAGCTAGCTACAATTACATTTTCTGACTGGAATAGAATATTTGAACCAGCTGATATTAGCAATTAGCATTTCTGAAGTTTCCAAGTTGATTTTCTTTGTAAATGTCCTGCAATCCCTTGGGGTTGGGGTTGGGGTTGGGGTTGGGGGGCGGGGGGAGACTCTTTTGCTTCTCTCTCTCTTACTGTAAGTCTGACTGTAATAGGCACCTAGGCAATTCCTGCCGGTGGTGAATCTGTCGGCTTTGCAGCAGGCAAAAAGAAATTTCATGCAATATGACACTGTTTCTAACTATAATAATAGTCAATCTTGATCTTAATAATGTCCAAGCATCCTCCTACAAGACTTCCACAAGGCATCCACATGTACCAACAGTTGGCAGGTTGCCTGCTCTAAATTAGCTCATTTCAGTCAGACCAGCAGGTGGTTCATTTTGAAGAAATGCATTTGAAAAAAAACACACAGCTAATGTTCCCACACCTGAGGGTTGCAGTGGCCTTTACTCGGAAGATTTTGGCTCTGGTATGAGGCTCTGGAAAGGTCACTTATTTTTATGAGGTTCAATGTCTCATAATGGTTATTCTGCTGAGTTTCTGGAGGAGTTGCCCTCATCAATCAAGGTTTTTTTTTTTGCCCAGAATGTTACTGCTGTCATGAGAGGGTGAATGAAAATAGACCTCAAGGGTTCGTGGCCTCATCTAATTCAAACCGAAGAATTCAACATACCACCTCAAGTGATCCCTATGCCACCGGTGCTCTGTGATTAGTAAGGGATTGCTTAAGGTGGTATGTGAGTTGGAAGGGAAGGTTGAGAACCATTGGTCTAGACCCAATTGTTACTGAAATATTTTCCATGAGAAAAAATATAATTGGTCCAATTCCTTTGGAGTTCTGAAACCATGCACATAACAAGTCAATTAAAACAGTGGTTTTCAAACTTTTTCCTTCCACCCACCTGTATGCAGGTAACAATTATACCAACCTCTTCCTTGATCTCATTATTTTCCTCACCCAGCAGAAAACTGGAGGAAAAGTTGACAACACTAGAGGATTGCCCGTGGGATCACTGTTGTGACAACTGCTGTTAGTTGCTGAAGCTCAGTGAGGAGTATTGCTGAAAGATAGCCAGTTGGTCTTAACTCTGGCTAAAATGACAACATAGCATTGGCAGTGTGAAAGTATGACACAATATGGATGTTGTGTACAAGTCAACTGAGTCGTCGTCATCGTGGCTATCCCTCGAGGTTGAGGATGATGGCCTTCATTCCATTTCACAGAGCATAGACCACTGTGTTTCTATTTCTTTAATGTGTACTTGATGTTGCACTCCAACAATCACAAATCAACCAACTAGTTCCAATGACATGGAAATCACAACAATTTGAGCTGATGGATTTGTTGCAGCCTTCACCCGCCTTCATAGCCATTGAGTTCAGAGTAACTTTGTCTGTCTGTTCCACTGTTGAGATCTTGGTTGGATTGTTCTTTGTCAGGGAACTCACCCTCGACCTTACTAACATGGGTGGCCCTACCAGGATCATAGCTCCAGACAGCATTGCTGACGGGATCACAGGACCACACAAGCTTCTCCACCATCACACAGAGATAATCCACGGAGAAGTCAACTCTGTAGTGCAAATTTTATATATATATAATTTTCCAATTTTTAATTGAGTTAATATATATATATATTCATATATACTCATATATATATATCTTCTTCTTCTTTGGCTTGGCTTCACGGACGAAGATTTATGAATGCTCATACATAGGTAATAGCAAGAATATATCCAACAAAGTAAACCTATATTAACAAATAGCTGTAAACAACCTATAAAAGAGACAAATAAAACCAATATGTAAATAAAACAAAAACTATTCTAATAATCTATCTCCTCCCTTGTGAAGTTAACAATAAACATAAATATTCTATTAATGCATGAAAGAAAGGACAAACAAACCATAAAATGGGATCCAATAATCTTATAAATTCTGAAAATAATTATGAAAAGGGCCCTATAAAGGGGGCGTGGCAAGATGGCGTAGAGTCTAGACGTGTAATCTCGACCTCTCTGGCCAGACTTTTAAGTACCTGTTTTTTAACTCTTTGTTTTCAAGTTTAAACTTTTTAAATTTTACTTTAAAGTATTAAGGAATTATTATGGCCACTAATGGTAAAAAGACTAAAGCTCAAGAGCAGAAGAAGTTACATTTTCGAAGTGCTGAAGATTTGGGGCCTAGACGACTTGATACAGCCCCAGGCTCAATCTCTTCATTGTCTAAACCCCAAAGATTGCCTGTGGGAGCTGAAAAAAATGTCTATTGCTCACCAAGTGAAGGATGGCGCTGGAATTACCCATTCTCCGGAAGAAGGTGCGTGTTCCCAAGAAGTGGACCCCAATTTGGAAAGCCTTTCGATTTCAATGGAGGGAGCACGCAGGAAGATGACTCCATTGTTGGAAATGCATCAGGTAGCATTTCAATCTGAAGAAATAGTTTTTCTTCACGAATTGATGAGAAAGCAACGAGATACTGGGGGAGACCAGCGGTGACCCCCTAAGGAAGTCGGGGTGCCGTCACTGGGAGTCCAGACCCGCAGTAAAACTTTTAAAATGCCTTCTGTTGAGTTGCAGCAGGAGCTGCAGTTACCTTGTTCTGCCGCTATGTTAGAGAGAGCAGAGCTGAGTTTTACCAATTCACAGTGTATGCAATTGAATGTTATTGTTCAAGCTGTTATAAAACCTGGAATGGATTTGTTGACATCTCAAATGAATGAAATGGTTCAAATGAATGCTGGTATAAGTTCAGAATTAAATATGGTGAAGACATCTGTGGATGCATCTTGTGAAGAATTTTTAAAAATTCAGACTGCTTTTTTGGACTGTAAACAACAAGTGACTTCTAACACAGAAAAAGTGTTGAAGGTGGAAAAATCAATCATAGAACTAGGAGAACGTGAGAAGGAGGTAGAAAGAAAAATAGATTATTTGGAGAATCAAAGCAGAAGGAATAATGTGAAAATTGTTGGTTTGCCAGGAGGTATAGAAGGACAAGATCCTCTTTGTTTCTTTAAAGATTGGATTCCGCAAATATTAGGGCAAGAATTTTTCTCTGGGGGGATTGGTACTGGAAAGAGCCCATAGAGCTTTAAGAAGAACACCCTCAGCTGGTCAACTACCGAGACCGGTAATAATTCAATGTTTGAGTTATTTGGACAGAGAAGCAATACTTCGACTTGCAGTACAAAATGCGAGACAACGACAAACCCCATTATTGATTCAGAACAGCAGAGTTTTTTTAAATCCTGATTTGAGTCAAGAGGTCATTCAACGTCGACGTTGATTCAACCCAGTTAAAGAGGTTTTGCGGCGTAAAGGTTATAAGTCTACTTTTCGTTACCCTGCAGTGTTTAAGGTCTTTTATGGAGACTATCAATTTGGGTTTTTTGAAACTGATCATGAAGCAATCACTTTTGCTGATTCATTGCCAGATATAAGAGGACAAAGATGTAGTCCACCATTATCTCCTAAAGAAAAATGTGGTTGCTCTGGAAACGAAAGAAATGGCAGAAATGGGAAAGACGGGAATGGAAAGAGTCTACCTCCTTCTGAAATGGGATCTCCGAGATTGGAATCTTTTGGATGAAAAGAAGAATTTTCTTATTTTATTTTTTTCTTTAGTTATTATGATATTTTGAAGTTATTAATTGTTTGTCTGGGGAGGGAGAGATTTGCACTAGGTTCTTTACTAGTCATCAGCCACTGGTGGGTGACCCACACACAATTTTTGTTTAGGGGATTACTACCTTTTGGTAGTTTTTTTTTGGGGGGGGTTCTTTTTTTTCTTTATTATTTTTTTATTTTCATTTTGGTTAGTTTTTAATTTGTGATTTTTTTATTGATTTAAGTTCTTATATAAAGATATTATTGGTATTTAGTAATAATAGTAGATAGGTCAAAGTTGACATTTGCTACTTTTAATGTTCGAGGATTAAATAGTGCGATTAAATGTAAGCGAGTCTTGGTGTATATTAAGAAAATGAAAATTGATATTGCTTTTTTACAAGAAACACATTTGAATGTGAAGGAAAGCATGTAATTAAAAATGTACTGGGTTGGGCATGTATATTCTTCTTCATTTAATTCTAGAGCTAAAGGTGTAGCAATTTTGATACATAAAAATTTATCTTTTGAATTACAATCAATGGAGGAAAAGGGAGGATGTATTCTTAAATTGAATTGTAAGATTTTTAGTGAATTTTGGACTTTACTTAATATTTATGCCCCAAATGCAGATGATGAAATATTTATTTCAGATGCATTTTTATGTTTGGGTCAGGCTAATGATAATATTTTAGTTGGTGGTGATTTTAATTGTTTTGAAACCTTTATTAAATAAATCTCCGAAGTAAGTTAACAAATCCAAGATGGAAATCGAGGTCCAAGCGTCGATGAAAGATCTTAATTTAGTAGATATTTGGAGACGTCTTAATCCGACAGAGAAAGATTTTTCCTTTGATTCATCTAGACATGAATCGTTTTCAAGGATTGACTTCTTTTTAGTATCAGCACATTTACAAGGGAAAATACAACAAGTGGAATATAAAACTAGGGTGATTTCAGATCACTCTCTGTTATATTTTACATATAAAACCTCTGAGAAAATTCAAATGGCTTATCGTTGGAGATGTAATACAATGTTGTTAAAAAATATGGAATTTATTGATTTTTTTGAAAAAACAAATTAATTTTTTTAAAAGAAAATTCTAATTCTGTTCAAAGTAAGTTTGTATTATGGGATGCTATGAAAGCTTATTTGAGAGGACAAATAATTAGTTATACTTCTAAAATAAAAAAAGAATTGATTAAATCAGAGTCTTGAATTAGAGAAACAGATCGATGAGTTAGAAAAGGAATTTCAGAAAGATGCTACAGAAGATCAGAAAATAGAATTATCTAGGTTGAAATTGGAATATAATACTTTGCAATCTTATCAATTTGAATGTGTGATTAATAGGAATAAACTGATATTACAAATGGTGAGAAAAAGCACATAAGGTATTGGTGTGGCAATTAAAGAAAGAAAGTTATCGAGGACTATTAATGCTGTTAGATGGAATTCTCTTATTACTTATAAACCTCATGAGATTAATGATGAATTTTATTCATTTCATAAAAAGTTATATACATCTGAAGGAAAACAAGAAACTGGATCGATTGATTTTTTTTATCACAGTTGAATTTACCGATATTAGAGGATGGAGATATACAGGAGTTAGAAGAACTGTTTACTGATTCAGAAATTAAAATGGCTATTTTGGAAATGCTGAACAGTAAATCGCCTGGTGATTATGGATTTTTGGTTGAATTTTATAAAATTTTTTATGATGATTTATCTACAGTGTTTGGGGATGTATTACATCAAGTTGGAGAACATTATGAATTACCTGAGTCTTGTTCTAGTGCTTTAATTACAGTAATTCCTAAAAAAGATAGAGATCCATTGAAAGTATCTTCATATAGACCAATTTCATTGTTAAATGTAGATTATAAAATAATAGCTAAAATATTAGCGAATAGATTGGCTAAATTTTTACCCAAGTTGATTCATATTGATCAAACAGGTTTTATAAAGAATAGATATGCTTCAGATAACATTTTGGACGTGATTAGTTTGATTAATAGATTTCGACAATCCTTAGATCACCCAATGGTGATATCCTTAGATGCAGAAAAAGCATTTGATAGAGTTGAATGGAATTTTTTGTTTAAAGTTTTGGAGAAATTTAAGTTTGGTCCTTCTTTTATTGGATGGATTAGGGCTCTATACAGTTAACCGGTGTAGAGCTCATCGAAAGAATCAAAGACTTGTTGATCCAAACCAAGGCTTTTATTAGCAAAAGACAGGAGCTCTTCACAGGTGGCCGACCAGTCCGGAATGATCCAACCTGGCTAGGGACACAACCGTTTAAGGCTAAGCTCTCAGCCAATCACTGTAAGCACAGTCTAGATACTGTAACTATATACACTATATACATTGGTGATAGATCTGTACTATCACAACCGGTAGCTAGATTATTGACAAATGGTTTGATTTTGGGAATCTTTAAGTTAACTCGATCAACTTGTCAAGGTTGTCCTCTATCACCAGCTTTGTTTGCATTAGTGATTGAACCTTTAGCACAGTTGATAAGACAAAATACACAGATACAAGGTATGAAAGTTTTAGATGAGGAGTATAAAATTAATCTATTTGCTGATGATGTATTGGTGTATTTAATAAACCCAGCTCAGTCACTTTTACACTTGAAGGAGTGTTTAATACAATATGGATGTCTTTCTGGATATAAAGTAAATTGGGAAAAAAGTGAAATATTATCGGTAAGTGAAGGAGATTATTCAGTTTATAAGAATATTATTAATTTGAAATGGACTGATCGAATTAAATATCTGGGTATAATTTTGAATGTTAATTATCAATCTTTATATAAATTAAATTATGCTCCGGTGACGAAAAAAATTAAAACTGATTTTATTGAAAGATTTACCTATTAATTTAATGGGTAGGATAAATACAATTAAGATTAATATCTTTCCGCATATACAATATTTGTTTCAATCTATTCCATATTTACTTGATAAATTTTTTTTTCGAGATTTGTATAAAATGGTTAGGGAGTTTTTATGGAGCGGTAAATTTTCGAGAGTAGCTTTGAATAAATTAACTTGGAAATATGAGTTAGGGGGACTACGTTTACCATATTTTCAAAATTATTATGAAGCAGCCCAACTTAAATTTATTAGTTCATTGATGGATTTGGTACGGCCTCCTAGTTGGGCTAAAATTGAGATGGCAAGTATTTTTGAATTTGAAATACATCAATTTTTGTTTAAGTGGAATATGAATTTGTTACAACAATATGATGTGCTTATACTAAAACATTTAATTAAGTTTTGGATAAAGAAAAATAAAATGACAGGCTCTAGTGGTAAATTATTGGCTTTGACTCCGTTGTAGTCAACTTATTTCTTTTTAAATACATAATCAAAGTTTATTGCATTGGAGATTTAAAGGTGTGAAAAATTTGGGAGATTGTTTTAAAGAGGGTAAGTTTTTATCTTTTAATCAGCTGAGGGAAGATTTTGGTATTGATAAGAATTCCTTATTTCTTTATTATCAAATTCGATCTTTGGTAAAATGTATGTTTGGTAGAGATATGATTTTACCTAAAATGACTAAATTTGAGACTTTTCTTATGAAGGTACCAGAGAAGGGTTATATTTGATCTACGTATCAAATATTACAGGTGGTATGGATAAAAAGGGTTGGGATAGATCTAAAATTAAATGGGAAGCAGATATTGGTTTTATTTTTTCTGACGATGATTGGTTAGATATCTGTTATGATAGTGTAACTAGATTGATAAATGCACATTATGCAATGATTAATTACAATTTTTTACATCAATTATATTTGACACCTGAAAAATTAAAAAAATATGATTTTAATGAATCAGATTTGTGCTTTAGATGTGGTGATAAGGTTGGAATTTTTTTTCATGTTGTTTGGTTATGTATACATATACAATCTTTTTGGAAGAAAATTCAATTGTTTTTAGAATACCTGTATAAGATTAAAATAGTTTTAGATCCAACAGTATTTTTATTGGGTAGTTTGCAACCTCTGAAAGGTTTGGGATTCGATAAGTTCCAGCTTGCTTTTGTATATTTAGCTTTATCCATAGTTGAAGAATGTATTGCTAGTACGTGGAAATATATAAATATGATTGATATTAATAGATGGCGTAATGAGATGAAATATTGTTTAATAATGGAAATATTATGTATGTTTTGCATGATAATTATAATTTTTTTACTATTAAGTGGCTGTTATACTCAGAATATTTACATTTCAATTTATATTGACTAGATTTTAATATGTATATTTAACTTTTTCTTTAATATTCTTTCTTTTTTATGGCTCTCCTTAGGATAGTTGGCTGAAGGGGGAGGGTTCTTTTCTTTTTTTTATATAAAAAAACCTTCATGTTTATGTTTAATTGCTGCATATGTCACCTATTTGTTTTTTGAACAAATAAATAAAGTTTAAAAAATTTTTTTTAAAGGGCCCCATAAATTTAGAAAATTAAATTTCATTACATTAGTCGAGCATCGAATTTTTTCCAGAGTCAAGCATGCCATCACATCAGATAACCATTGAGTATGTGTTGGAGGGACAGGATCCTTCCATCTTATAAGTATAGCTTTTCTTCCACAAGGAAGAGCAAAGGTAACTACATGGGATTGTAGCCCAGACCACTTTAAATTTGATGACGGACTTATTCCAAATAGGGAAAGGAAAAAATTAGGAGCCAAATTAATATTAAGAACTAAAGACAAGGCATGGAAGATACTTCTCCAATAATTGGAAAGCCCTAATAAAGACACAGCGTAGTACACTGGACCAGGGATGAGGTATCATTATCCCTGGTTACTGAGTGAAGCAGATTACTGCTTCAGTATTATATCATACTTTCACACTGTTTTTGATTGCCCAGTTTTGATGCTCTTTGCTTGTTGGATCACAGCTCTGGGTTCCTGGAAGTGAAACACCCCAAAGCTGTTATTCTCCATACTCGTCTCCACACTTGAGGCTTGTTGAGTCATCTTTCTGTCCTCTTTGGCTGTTTCCCTTGATCCCCAACAGGGAAGTCACCATTGGGAGCTTCAGGACTCCTTGAGTATTGGCACCTATGAATTTCCAAGCACCCCTCATCCATGTGATAAAGCTCTGCATGGAGTTCAGTCATGCTCAGTACCATACCCCCCACCCACCCACCACTCTCCCCTTATAGTCCCATTATTTATACCCTTCTCATTCTCCTCCTTTGTCTCCTACCCCTTCTCCTTGTCATGTAATGAGTTTGGGTCTCATCAGGAACAGTTGTGGTGGTTGTTCTCTGCTTCTGCATCTCCCCTGTGTTTACTGCCTTGATGGGTGCTTGGTTTTATAGAGTTAACTTGCCTTGCCACACAATTTGCAACATTTATCCCAGTGTCTGATGCAGCCTCGTAGAGTAGCTACTTTATAAGAGGATGCACCATGCCCAGGTTTGCCACGGAATCGAGTTTTCCCTGGTATCATAGCTCATGACAATCAAGAAACAAGAAATTTCCATCATTGTTTGCCCTCATCTTTGCCTCATTTCTTTACTTTGGCGAACCTTTTGTATAGAATATGCTCTCTCAACTCAATGACTCAATTCTCAGGAACACGAGCACATCTTCAGTGATCGTATCTGGGTTGGACAAGGGCATGGTCAACATCTACTTTTCCTCCCGTGGGAATGGACAGAGGTTCTTTATATTAAGGAGTTCCCTTCTCAAAATCTTTACTCTTCCTCAGGTATCATACAACGTTTCTGAAGGCAACATCAAAGTGTACTCTCCACGAAAGGCCCTGTAGGGCAAATACCTTTCTAAGGCCACACACCTCAAGCTGGACTATCCCTGTGAAAATGCTTCAATCCCATGGCTTCACAAAATTCACAAGCAGTTTTATTCTCTTCCACAGCCTTGCTTGTGTAGTCGAATAGTTCCCTTTGGCCTGGCTTCTGTCTCCCTGCTGCCAGATAAATAAACAGAAGGTGTCAATCATTCAGCAGCAGAGATGTGGCCTGTGGAACCAGGAGCTTGCTCTAAAAAGACATCTGAAATAAAAACAAAATTCTGGAAACACTCAGCAAGTCAGCATTGTGTGTAGAGAGGTTAATGCCTCAGATGGATGAACTCCATTCAGAACCAGGCACGGTCTAAATTGCAGAGAAGGAGCTGTGGAGAGAAAATGCTGGTGAACGCATTTAGTTGAGAAAGGGCAGAGAAGACCTTTGAATGGTAACTAATTGTCTGGAGAAGATGTAAAAGGGAGAGAACAAAATAGTGAGAAAATATATTTTTTTATAAAACTGAGACAAAACACAACAATTGCAAGAATTCTTTAATAAAATTGAAGGGATGTAAAGCTCAGCGGGTCAAAGAAAATCTGAGGAGAGAGAAGAACAAATTCAGCATTACTGGTGGATGGCCTTCCATCACAATTGGCTGGTTCAGATACAAATCAGCAAGGCGGGTTATCAGCAAATTGTTAAATTTGGTGTCCAGTCCTGAAAATTGACATATGTCAAGAGATAAGAGCTTCTGTTCTTTGAGTTCACATTCAGTTTCATAGTAACGGTGTAAAGGGCCGAAGACAGAAGTGGTTCTGACGTGAAATAGTAGGTGCTTTCAAATTGCAGCACCTGGGAAGCCCTCCTGGGATCTGGGTGCGATTACTGGGTCGTGGGTGCAGGATGCACCTTTTTCACGTCACAGCCAGACCTACCTGATAAATTGCCATCCCGGTGATTAAAGGGGGATCCCACCCCCACAATGACACGGTGAGTGACGTGTCTCGAGCTCATGGGAAGTATCGGCAGTCAGTCACCTCCCCACTGGCCATCAGTTGCTCCTCCCCCATCAGTTGCCACACCGTCAGTCAAACCCCCCTCAGTCACCACCCCACCCTCAGTCATGCCCCCCCTCGTTGTCTCCCCCCAGCGATGTGCTGTTGCCGCGAACAGGGGGGTGGTTGCTGCTGGAACACCATTCCATTTTGTGGCGACGGCTCAATGCAGGAGTGCAGAAGCAATGGCCGTCTTCCTTACCCTTAATCCCCCACACCACTGGAACTGCTCTGCCAGCAACAGAGCAGTTTCACTGGCATGGGGGATTGATTCCAGCGGCATGGGGGATTATGGGTAAGGAAGATGGCCATTGCTCCTCGTGGCAGCAACCTCTCTCCCCCTGATTGCGGCCCCCCCTCTCTCCCCCCGAACACAGCAGCGACCTCCCCTCCCCACCCTGATCGAGGCAAAGACCTCTTTCACCCCAATTGTGGGCCCCCTCTCTCCCCCAACCCCCGATCGCAGCAGCGACTTCTCTCCCCCTAATCACAGTCTCCCTCTCTCCCCCCACCCTACGACTGTGGTGACCCCGATTGTGGCAGCGGCACTTCAGCCAAGGGACTCCCTGTGACACATGCAGCCAAGCACTGATATCACCTGAGTAACCGGGTCGGCCATTTCCCTTTTCAAACCACCGGAGTAGGACGCCCTGACCACCTCTGAAGTAGGTCAGGGATCCGGTTAGGATGCTCTTTGCCCCAACGAACCTCTCCAGCATCTCATTGTTCGCCTGCCCCATGTCATTATTTTGATTTTACCAAGTAGTTCAATACACTCCCTGACAATCCGTGAACACCATTCTCCTTAAATATTGCATCAGTGAAATGTGTGAAATGCTGTTAAACAGGGTCCAGACTCAGCATTCAGCAGTAACAAGAAACACTTAGTGTTTTATTAATAAATATTTCTGCTTCCATCAAAAACAATGAAGAGGAACATCAGCGAATATTTGACTGCATCAGAGAAACTAGGCAACTGTTTGACACATTTTTTAAAATCAAGCCCTTGCTTTAAAGAGAACAAATGCATCAAAGAAGATGGGAATCAATGGATATGTTAGGATTATGAGTGCATCTCATGGTCAGTCAGCTTGTTTTATACAAGCCTTCCCTTTTCAGTTTGACTGAGATACATCAGTGCTTCTTCCAGCTTTTGGGTATGGCAGACAAAGCAGATGTCACTGTTCAAGAAAATAAAAAAAAGTATGTTAATGTAACAATTATGGATAACAGCAGATGTATCTGACATTCAAGATCAATTCCAATCTAGTTCTATTGGGTAGAGAGGCTATCATTAAAATGTGAAGGTGGAAGGTAGAATCAGGATTATTCACAGACCCGGGGAAATATGCTAACCAGTCTTTTAGTTAAGTGCTATATGGCGAGCTCTCCACTGGCCACCAAGACAGAGGTGCACCAAAGACTGCCTAAAGAAAGCTCTTGGTGCCTGCCACGTTGACCATCGCCAGTGGGCTGATATCGCCTCAAACCGTGCATCTTGGCGCCTCACAGTTCGGCGAGCAGCAACCTCCTTTGAAGAAGACTGCAGAGCCCACCTCACTGACAAAAGACAAAGGAGGAAAAACCCAACACCCAACCCCAACCCACCAATTTTCCCTTGCAACCGCTGCAACCGTGTCTGCCTGTCCCGCATCGGACTTGTCAGCCACCAACGAGCCTGCAGCTGACGTGGACATTACCCCTCTATAAATCTTCGTCCGTGAAGCCAAGCCAAAGAAGAAAGAACAATGTTCTTCAGATTTCGGAAAAACTTGAACATAAATGGGAGCTGTACGTGTTTCTTCTGCTGGGTTTTATGCCCAGAAGCAGATCTTAAATCAACAGTTTACAGCTTCACCTGTAACCCTATTGTGTGAAGAACAAAACAACAGTCTGCGCATTTGTCAAATCTGACAGTTTTGCATTGCTTAATTTGTTGCTGTTAAATCTTGTGCTGGCTTGGTATCAAAGAGATAAAGAAATAATGAGAGTGTGGTGTGCTGTGATGCAGCAAGCAGGCACAAAACACAAAAAAAGACTGTACTACAGGCTTTAATCCACTTAAACTCTGTTGTACACCAGTAGTAATTTCGATGATTCCAGGTGTGACTGGCCCGGGAGGGGCCGGCTCAAGTCTAAATACAGGTCGGTGATTGACAGTCGGCCAGGTGGATTCAGCTTCCCAGGTGGTCTTCCTGCAGGTTCGGAGGTCCCCCCCGCAGTAGGCTGGTGGGCACGCGACCCAGTGCTGTGGCTGTGCCACCTCAGAGTGGTCAAATATTTTCCCAAATATTGTGCTAAAAATATTAGAAAGAAGAAAGAAAGAATCAGAAAAGATTATGGCAGTTCACAACCTTCTGACATTTGGATCAGTTCTTTATCACAATGCTTTGGAAAGGCATTCTCTGGTCCACTACAGGACCATCAAATCCAATGTTTAGTGATCATGCCTTGTGCCATTCCTATTTCAGGCTGATGGAGAGCATGCTTGAACAATACAAGGCAGAAAGCATGGCGATTCTCCTATTTTTTTCTGTCTTCCCTTGCAGGCCAAATTAATAAGCAAGTAATGGCGCGGGGGGGTGGGGGGGGTGTGGGGGAGAGAGGCACAGTAGCATTGTGAGAGTGGCACAAGGTCCTGGGTTCAATCCTGACCTCCACTCAAATTTGTGTGGAATTTGCACATTCTCTTTACGATGGTATCGGTTTCCTTTGGGTTTTTCTGATTTTTTTTTTCTCCAGTTTGAGGTAACCTCCACTTCCATCTGGTTCCACTGTTTTCACCTACTGCCATTCTTATTTCTCACTCAAACCCTCCCCTCCTCCCTGTGGACTCTTCCTCTCCCTGTCTCTCCACCTCTCCCACCTTCTGTCCAGTACCCTATCACCCCTCAGCCTCTCTCCAGCTTCTTTCTCCCCTCTTTGCCCCCTTGACATGCTCAATATCACATCTTCCTACCAGAATCATGACCTGACTTGAAACGTTGACTGACCACTTCTACCCATGGATGTTGCCTGACCTGTTGAATCCCTCATTGTTTCCTCTGGATGCTCCGGTTTTCACCTGCATCCTAAAGATGTAAAAGTCAACAGTTTAATTAGTCACAATAAGTTGGTTCCAGTGTGTAGCAGAGTGGTAGAATCTGAAGAGAGTTGGTGGGAATGGGTGATGGTGGGGGGGGGGGGGGGGGGGGTGGAGGGGAGGGGGGATATAAAATGAGATTCATTTAGCATTAGTAAAATGGGTACTCAGTAGTCAGCATGAATGCGAGAGAGCCAAACATTGTTTTCAATGCAGTATGAATCTCTGACTCTATCTCGAAAACATCAAACTCTTCAAATGAACCAAATTTGACCTACATTGTTCATATATTCCGAAGTTAGATCCCAAAGCCCGTCGTACTGCATTACTCTCGGCCACAATGCGCTCGCATCGATCGTCACGTGTACAAGAAGAATCTGTCATTAAATGCAGCTACATTAATGATGCTTTCAAGTTGTTCTTCCAAAGATGGTCCTAAAACATTCCTCACTGAAGCTCAATGGATCTTCAATTATCTGTTTATCCAATCGATTTAGGGCATCCGCCAGCACTACAATGAACACAGATCCAGATCAAGATGAAAATATAGTTTCTTTTTTTTACTTTCTTATAGTTCACCATTGGCATCTGTTGAAATTGTTATTCAAGGTGTTTTTTTTATGAACGGGAGAAACCATCAGGAGCATCTTATTTTTCACCAGAATGTGCACCTTATCAGAGAACCTGATAGGAATTAAAAACACAAAAATGTAGGAGGATCTCAGCTGGTCATGCAACGTCCATGGGAGGTAAAGGTACATAACCAATGTTTCAGGCTTGAGCCCTTCATGTGGTGTGCTGTCATACAGAAAGCAGACACAAGACTTAAAGACTGATCAACAGGCTTTATTCCACTTAAAGTCCCTGATATGGTGAGCTGTGCTGGCTCCATGTGACTGACCTCGAGGGACTGGATGTGGCTTATATACCGGTGGATGATTGGCAGCCGACCAGGTGGGGCTTGGTCCATTCAGGTCGGCTGATTTACAGTCGACCAGGTGTTGTCTTGTCCTCCAGAGCTCTTCCTGCAGGTGCACAGGTCGCCCCTGCAGTAGGCAAGTGGTTTATCACCACGCCGTTGTCAGGAAGTGAGCCAAAAGGCAGGCAAGCGCCTTAATTAAAAGGGTGGGAAGGAGGGAAGGGGCAGGGAGAGGAGCATGGACCAAAAGGGTCCATCATTGGGTATGGACCGGAGGACAGGAGAGAAAAGATGAGAATTGATCGGGGGAAGGGGGTGTTAAAACATTTGGGCAGAGTGTGTATAATTAATAGAGTATATGACTGACATACATTGTGCAAAATGGCTGGTTTAAATGTATATCCATCAGGCAGAGAGCATAAACAGCAGACAAAGTGTTTAGTAGTCAAACATAATGTTCAAAATTTAAACATCATATATAAAAATTGAGCAGTTTGTATAATAGTCTGTCAAAGTGCATAACAGTTGGTCAAACTTTACTCTGCTATATGTATCATTGTCATTTTGCTAATTCGCTTGAAAATTGGCTTTAATCTCGTACTTGAAGAAGTGTTTTTTTTCATGAATGAACATCAAGTAGCCGAGGGAGAAGAAAATAGGAGAAAGGTTGCTTCTGAAGAGCTACTATACTGTTGTCAGACAAAAGAAAAAGCTTCATCAAAAGAAGCAAATGGAAGTCACACAATCTGGTGCGTATGCTTCTCAACTAAGAGGATTCTACCAGGTTTGACAGACAAAATAGACCAAATGCCTAATGGAAGATTGAATGGGAAATACATTACTTTAACTTCATCCTGCAATTACTGAGGATATACAATAACTTCAGCTGAGGATCATTGGTGCCGGTCTGATTTCGGGGAATACATGCTGATTTCCTGAGGCACCAAGGGTGTGACATTAAGTCTGGGTGACAGTGGAAGATAAACAACCAGAACTCAATTTTCACCTTCCTGGTTATCTTTCCCATAGACTTGATATCCATGGACAAACAATGAAGGGTGGAGGGTGGGGTGGGGTAATGCTTTTTGAAACATTTACACATATACAACTTTAACTGCTGACAAACGATCAAGATTTAACACTGTAGCTACTGGTTCTTGAAAGGCTGATGGACCTATTTCACATCATGAAATATATCCCCTCCTATTTTGACTATTCAATGCTTATATTCCTCCAGGACCCTCTGACAGAATTCGGTATTGTCTCCCTTTCTTGGTTAGTGTGCCGTCAACAATGAAATTTAGCAGGTGCAGAATGCACATCAAGAGATAGGAGGCAACATGGCAGTATGTGCTCAGAATCAATCCACTGGATTTAGAAAGCATAATTAAACCGAGTTAGTGATAATATAGCATTAATCCCAAATCTTTCTTTAATGCTAAAAACTAAATGAAAAGTAAATGAATTAAAGGTAAGAGTGTATCTATTTTTAATGTTTCCAAAACAATAGAAAATACACCAAATAGAAAAGGCAGCAGCCATGAAGGGCTGCAGACTCTGGGGTAAGTGGAGGACTGGAACAGGGCACCAGAGGACGGGAAGACCACCACCCCCCCCACCCCCCCATATCTGAGAAGGGAAAGTGGAAGAGGTGACCCACGGGGCCAGCAAGGGGATACCGCGGCTGAGGGAGCAGTGCATGTGACGGGATGCTGGCGGCGCGAGGCAAGGAACCCACGGAAGCTGTGGGCTGCCGGAGACTGCTGTCGGGTGACTCGCACCGAGCTGTGGTCTGCTGGAGACTGGCTTGAACTGGCCAGAGGGTACCAGGTATGAGATGTGAGGGGATGCCGAGGGCGCTGAAGGGTTCAGATCTTGAGCTCAGGTCGCCATTGGTTTGGACTGGACTCTGGGTGGCTGTGGAGGCTGCGGAAGCGCTGGAAGCAAATCTACGGGCACTCGGTGACTCTGGGGGGGGGGGGGGGGCGGGGGGTGGCTCTCTTTTGCTTCTCTCTCTCTGACCATGAGAAATGTAAGAGGTGCCCAGGCAATTTCTGCCGGTGGTGAATCTGTCTGTCTTGCAACAGGCAAAAAGATATTTCATATAATAGGGGACTGTTTTATTACTATGACAATAAATTGAATCCTGACTCTCGAATCTTGAAATTCAGTAGACTGGAATATGCACAAACAGATTTCTTGGTTGGTGATAGTTAAATTTACACTAATGGCTGGAAGATCTATACTATTGAATTGGAAAGAGGTTAATCCTCCCACTGTTTTCCAATGGTTTACCCAAACTATACTATGTTTAAATTTAGAGAAAATTAGAAACTCTGTCTATGAATCCCCTTCTAAGTTTGAGTTAACCTGGCGACCATTTATTCAATATTTTCATTTGTGGTGAGTTGATCTGGCTCTGTTTTCTTTCTATGATTATGTATGATAATTGGGCTGTAAGATGAGATCGGAGTGATCGGCGTGGTTTAGCTATATCTGTAGGTTTTTTTAAAGTTTTTTTAATTCAGATTTGTTTTTTCTTCTTTTTTGGGGTTTTTTTTCCTCTTTTTTCATATATTGTTATTAATTATATCTTTTTTTTAGAGATAGTTCACACCCTAAACTGATCTAAATTTTTTTTTATGATATATTTTTATTCTGTAATATTATTGTTTAATATCTCTGTATTAATTCATTACTTACTATGTATTTTTTATATCTCTTTGAACTGTATGTGTTTATAAATTATAATAATAATAAAAAGATTGAAAAAGAAAGAAAGAAATTTGAGCTTAATTAATGTTTTATAGGAATTAATGTAACAGTTTAGGTTTCTTAAAAGCCCAATTAATATTCATAATTACTTTATTAGAAACAGGATCAAAGACAGTTGACAGCATTAAACAAATATTCAGAGTGACATTTACCATTAGTAAAGCTGAGAGGAACTACAAATGCAATCAGATCTTTGAAAACCTTTTTGCATTGGGAGTCAACAAAACAGGCTGCAATTGTGCAACAAAGTGAATAAGGACTGCTGTTAATTATTGTAATCAGGTCGACCTGTGTGCAGTGAATCTCTTTTCTGCAAATGCTATACAGGTTCTAAACATTTGAAAAAACGGAAAGTTGGTTTTTCAATAATAACACTTCAAATCAAGCAGAATTTTTTCACACTTGTACAATACATTTATGACTTTGCACGAAGAAACCCATTTAAGTGATCATATTTCACCCATCCAGAAAGGAAGTGTAAAATTCTAACAGTAAGGACAGTCTCTTCATTATTCCAAGGGCATAGTTTACATCTTAGTCTTTCTAGACAAAACTCAAAATACTAATTGCAGTTTGCACTTCTAGGATTTAAATTTTTCTTTGATGACTGAAACTGCAGCTTGAATTTAAAACGTGTTCCCACACTTCATGGCTTTGATACAGCATCCCGTGACTGAATTTGTGATAAACCATAATTTATTACATTTGTTCAGCTGATTGCTGTTCCATGCTAATCCTATCAAAGGCCTCCTTCAGTTGAATGCCAGTCCAATAGCAAGTATGTTACTCACTTTAACGGAAGATGCGCTGAACATATCTGACTCATTTCATAATCACATTTTTATCAAGCTAAACTTCTCATCACCTTCAATTTGAAGTTGACTAAATTATGTTGGTCGCTTTTGCTTATTTATTCATTCATGGAATGCTAGATATTGATGCTAGTGCCAGCATTTATTTTATACCCCTAAATGCCTTGAACGAAGGAAACAGCTAAGAGTGAACCATATTGGTGAGTAAATCACATGAAGGCCAGACCATTTATGGATGGCAGATTTAATTCTCAAAGGATGTCAATGAAGCAATTTTTAAAAATTAATCTGATATATTTAATTAGTTTAATTTAAATTCCTAAAATATTGTGAAGGGATGTGATCTTCATCTTCTAGATCAATTGTTTAGAATGCAAGCCACCAGTCCAGTAATCTAACCATTATTGTATCTCCTTCTGCAATAGTTCTTTCGATTTATTAGAAGGTTTCTACAGTTCATTTGAGTGTCCACTTCCTGAAAAGATTGCAGAGTCTCCTAGAAGGACCTTGCACTAATGTATATGCATTGTATGTCGATCTTATAGCCATGCTCCTGTAAATTAATGAAATATACATATACATTTAATAAACGCCATTGCTTGGGGTGTATTGTGTATTCTATGGGAGCACAATTTATAAGAAAACAATTCATATGGAAACAGTTTGCAAATATCCACATTTCTAATATATTATGCTCAGCCATTGCAAACCATACTGTAAATTTCCATAATAATTGGGATGACTCAAGTATACACTTTATTTATTGCAATAGCCAGTAAATAGGTACATTTATTTTTCATTTTTAAAATATTTTTATTTATTTATTTCTAGTTAAGCCTTGTACATTTAACTGGAAATTTACAAGTAACTAATCTTCTCTGGTGCTTTATTATATTGTGGCATAACCTTTGAAGCACCAGAAGGTCAAGCATAAACTTGAAGAGCCACAAATCATATTCCCTCTGGACAACCTTAGACCCCAATGACAAGAACATCAAGTTTTCCTAATTTTATGAAATTCCCACCTCCATCTGTGTGGTGATATTACACCACTAGGTCACCAGGAGCCACCACTTGATGACCTTGTATATAAAGCCAACCGGAGCTAGGCTCCTCCATTCTGACCTAGGCTTGCACAAAAGCAAGGCCTAGTTGTATATATTAGTCTATTAAAACTAGCGTTTAACTTGCATTCTGTCTCGTGTGGTTGATGTTAGTCACAATCAGGCTCAATTATTTCCATCTCTTCTTCACCTACTCCCATTCTTACTTTTCTCTTCAGCCTTCCCTTCTCCCAGTGCTCTCTCCTTCAAGCAATCTCTTCTGTCGAATACCCTATCACCTTTTAACATTTCCTAAGCTTCTTTCACATCTTGATATAGTTTTGCTATCTCCCTTTCCCAGTTTAATCTTGACGAAGGTCCCAACACAGAACATTGACTGGCCATGGATGCTTCCTTATCTGCTGAGTTCATCCAGCAGCTCGGTGCTTGCATTCGTTTATGCGACCCTTTTAATACAAAGTGAAAGGGAGCTATTTACTTCACACATCCACAGAAAGATCAAAAATGTATGCGTTGCTTTATGAAGGGCCGAATTCCATTATGTTCACTGCCAAAGTGGCAATCCAATTACAGCATTTTCCACATTCATGCAGTGATATACTGGAATAATTTACAAATGCTTTATACCACTGGAAATAAAAGGAGAAAACGGGAAGAACATAAACATTCAATCAGTGGCAATGGGTCAGACCTGGTTTGAGATTCTTAGATTTGTGCAAGAAAAAAATCACAACTGTCCATGTGTGTTAATTATTGGCTGGTGACCTTAATGCAGCCCCAGGAATATAAATCAAGATACCAATGC
This sequence comes from Narcine bancroftii, assembly GCF_036971445.1. NCBI lineage: Eukaryota > Metazoa > Chordata > Chondrichthyes > Torpediniformes > Narcinidae > Narcine > Narcine bancroftii. Next base: position 183,356,253 of record NC_091472.1, read on the forward strand.
AAATGAGGCAACAGTTGTACAAGCCAAGGATCTTCTACACCAGAAGTTGCTTTGATGATATCTAAACGAGCAGATAGAGTTGAAAGAGCCGAGTCATAAATCACCACAGGGGACAATTTACTCCAGCATCTGTTGTTAGCAACTCCATGGATTTGGGAGAAAGTTCCTCATGCTTGAAGTCCAGTGTGAAATTGTAACAATTATTGGTTATGTAAGGGGGGGGCGGCAAAGATTGTGCAAGATCAGGGTGTGCGCTTTATATTGATCAGTGGGTTACCTGGCAATATGTGGGTTAGGCACAAGATCAGGTAAAACTACTGGGAGGAGGAGGTGGGGGGAACATTTTTGACCCTTTAGCAGGGTTGACAGAGGGGTCGATCATTTGTTCATGATCACCTATGGAGCGAAAGTGCATTGCATTTGGTCAGCTATGGGTCACAGATCAAGTAGCAGCTTGGATTTTGCGGCTTACAGTGAAAAATTCATTCCATGCGTTTGGTGGTGATACTAAGTAGGTGTCATTGTGGGCTGTGAGGCGATTAAAAGGCAATTTAGATAGGCTAAGTAAATGGGCTAAGTAAAAGATTTTGTTTGCTCAAGAGTATTGTTAAGTGGTTAGAGTTTGAAATGTGCGGGTGCACATGGATCTGAGTTTTCTTGTACATGAGTTATCAAAAGTTAATCTGCAAGGGCAGCAAGCAATTAGAACGCAAATGTTCTGTGGGCCTTTACTGCTAAAAGATTTGAATACATGTGAACATACTAAATAGGTGCAGGAGTAGGAGTTCCATGGTCAGCCAAGTAACAAGACCATGGCTGATCCGATTGTAACCACGAGTCTCTGTTCTTATTTATTAAATGTAACTAATGTAGAGCAGAAAATTAAAATTAACTTGCTTATTTATCTGAACCTGTGATGAGAACTCTTGTGGAATATCCTCTTCAGACTAATACCTACCAAACAAGGAATATACTTGCATGAAGGGAGAGCAGAAATAGTTTACTTGATCAATTCCTCAGTTGGCCTTTGGTCGCGTGAGCAGAGTTGTCCAATTTGATTCTAAACCCAATTCTGCATTCACACACATCTCTAATATCTTTCATTCACTTGGTTGTCAAAGATTCTATTAAATTTGGTTTTAAAAACATATAGAGATTCTGCTTCCACCTCCCTTTGAGGAAGAGATCCAAAGATTCCCAACATTCAAAGGCAAAATATATAGCTTTACCTCTATCTTTCATGAACATTGTCTTGTTTTTAAATGATGACTCCTCGGTTACATTCTCCCACAAGAAGAAACAGGCAAGACCCCTGATCTTGCATATTTTTAATTGCTCTCCTCTCATACTTCTAATCTTCAATGGGTGTTGGTCTTTTCAAACATTCCTCACAAGACAATCTGTTCACTATTCCAGGCATTATTTTAAGAGTCCTCCCAAAAGTGCTTCCAAAATTTTCCTTGAATAAGGAGACCAGCATTGTACAAATTGTCCCAGATCTGATCCCACCAATCTCTGTCAATGAATGAAGCAAACCTCCCTATCTTTGTATTTGATTTCCATTGCAATAAACAATAACTTTCTCTTAATTTTCCTAAATCCTTAGTGTACTTCCCAATTAACCATTTGTGAAGCACAATGACAACAAATCCCTTGCACCTCAGAGCTGACAATCTCTCACCGTTGAGATAATATGCTTCTGTTTTATTTTTTTCTGCCAAAGTGAAGAATTTCATATTTTCCCATTTTGCATTCCAGTTGTCAGATGTTCAACCATTCAGTTAACATGTTCACAACATTCTTTCTAACCTAATTTTATGTTGTCAGCAGATTAAAGACCCATACTTTGTACGTCTTCATCCAAACTAACATCCAGTTTGGATCCCTATAGCACCTCACTTGTCAGATGATGCTCAGCAGATCAACAGCTATTTTCAGTTGTCATGCCAATGTGTTATCTCCTGCACCATGAGGTTTATTTTGTCATAACCTGCTTCACAGAGCACCTTATCGTAAACCTCTTTGAAATGAAAGTTTAGTACATCCCTTTTGTTCACACCACCTTACTTCTCCAAAGAAAGCCAATCAAACATGATTTCCTTTTCTCAAACCATGTTGATTTTGCCTGTCGTAGTGTGAATGGTGGAGATCTCTCTGACCAGAACCTGATGGGAGTGTGGATTGTGGAGGGTCATGTGACCCTTCCATCTGAAACCTAGTCAGAAGTTGCATCACTTTGGACTTTGCCCACCCATTAGTGCACATCTGACCATTGGCCCCTTTAATCACCACGGGCCAGACTCTCCAGGTTACTGTAATATAAAGTCCATCACCTGAGGTAGGTCTTTCTCTTTGCTCTTCGGCCCTGAATTGAATTCTGCTCCACTCCAGGTCACAAACTGTGGACAACGCTGGAGGAGTCGTTGGTGAGATGTGTACTACACAGGGATTGAGGCTGTTAGATAGCCCACAAGGAATGATGGCTAGCTTATTGTAATCCTTGGCTGTTATAAGTCTGTACATAATTGCTAGCTTTGGTAGTGTTCAGTCTTGTGTGATTGATTATACTGTGCTTGTATGAGTGTAAACAGTTGCTAGTATTGGTAGTGTTAATTCCGATGTGACTGATTACACTGTTGTGTGATTGAAAGTACTAGTGTGTCTTACCCCTGTTGTGATCCCTTTATGTGTGTTTTAGTAAAGATCCTTCCTGTGTTCAGCCTGTGTCTAGACTCATTGCTCTTTGAACCCACTTAACTTTTCTCTTCCCACACAATTGTTCACCTTAGATCTTTTCAAGTGGCCTGCTGTAAACAAATTTAATTGTAGCTTGTAGCACCACAGAGAAGAAATAGAAAATTTCATGGTGTGAGAATAATAACCTGAGTCTCAATGTGGATAAGATGATGGAGATCATTGTGGACCGCAAAGACCAGGGTCAACCACCCTCCACGACATATCAACAGCTCAGTAGTGGAGAGAGTAGAGAGGACCAAATTCCTTGGTGTCCGCTTAAGAAGTGACTTATCCCGGTCACATAACATCTCCTCACGCATCAGGAAGGCGCAACCATGACTGCACTTCCTGAGAAGGCTGAGACAGGCAAAACTACTGGCCATCATACTCTCAACTTTCCACAAAAGAGCTCTATTGAAAGTATCATTGTCAGTTACATGACAATCTGAGATAGTTGCCGTAGAGCATCAGATCAGAGGTCAATCGACTGGACAATAAGAGCAGCAGAGAGGATCATGGGGGTTTTCCTACCCTGCCCCCCCCCACCCCAATTGATGGGATTTATTGTCTAAAAAGAGCTCTAAAATCTACTCCACACAGCATCTTTCAGCTACTGCCGCTGGAGCATCGGAACCGCTAGAACCACCAGGCTGTGTAACAGCTTCTTCTCATGGACAATGAGAATAATATTGATCTATTTTAATATTTGTAAGTACTATGCATATATATTGTTTCTTGTACCTGTGTTATTTCTGTACGTGTGTTTGCAGTGTTTTGCACTGAGGACTGGAGAACGCTACTTCACCAGGCTGTACTTGTACAAAGGAATGATAAGTAAACTTGAACTATCTGGTCTACAGTTTCCATCTTCCTCTCTCCCTTTTTTTTAAATAGAGAAATGATATTTGCTGCAAACATGTTTTAATTTTTAATTTCCTGTTACATTTGCTATTTTCTAATCTAATGGTCCCTTACCTGAAACCACAATTTTTAAGAATTAAAACCAATGCACAAGTTATCTCACAAGTCATTTTCTCTTCAACCCAAGGATAAAGTCCAACAGGAATAAAGGATTAGTCAGCCCTAAGAATTTGTTTAGTGCACCTTCCCTGGTGAATGACTAATGGCTTTCCTCCTTTCCAATTCCCAATTTACAGCTATTTTAATGATACAGTAAAATCCCTATTATCCAGCACTCAATCAGCTGGCAAAAAAAATTAGGAAATAAATAAATCTTAAAATGTTAACATAAATAAAGTTTTAAATAAGATTTTAAAATTGTACAAGTAAATGTTCTCCGAAGCAACTTGCAACCCCTTGGGAGCAAACATTCAGCCAGTGGAGAGCACCGGTCATGCCCCACCCGAAGCAGCTGTTTGAATAAAGTTTCAATAAAATAAGATGGTGGCACCCAGGATGAAGAGCCGGCCGGGGCTGCTCACGACTGGAGTGACTCGCTCAAAGTGTTGCCCTATTCTTGCCTAGTAAGATCTGTATCTCTATTAGTATATTATTATGTATGTTAATAAGGTTTTATCAGTAAAACTTGGGGAAGGTGGGGGTGTTAATAATGATGGCTGCACAGTTAGCGAAGCGGCGAGTGCAACACTGTTGCGGGGCTTGTGAATGGGGTTCAAATTTAAAGAAAGGTGCACTGAGGGCCTGACCAGGACACTTGTGTGGAGGTGAGTTGGGTTGAATCAAGAGTCTGACCAGGACACTGACATGGAAGTGAGTCAGGCTGTGTCGAGGGTCTGACCGGGGCACTGACATGGAGGTGAGTTGGGTTGTACTGAGGGTCTGACCAGGACACCAGGATGAAGTGCCAGTCGAAGCTGCTCGCCGCTGGGACAACTCTCCCAAAGTGCCTCCCTATACCTGTCTAGTAAGAGTCTACATCTTTTTAGTATCAGGTATATTAGGAAGGCTTTATTTGTAATTTGGGGGCAGGGTGGGTCAACTATGATGCAGTAACACTGTTACAGGGCCAACGATCAAGGTTCAAATTTAAATTTAAATTTTGTAAGTTTTGGGAATTACTTGATTAAAGTGAACTTTACATAATTAAAGACTGCAATACTGATTTTTTAAAAATTAAATTTAGACGTACAGCATGGTAACAGGCCATTTCGGCCCAGCAGTCCCTGCCGCTTAATTACACCCAATTAACCTACAAGCCCCAGTTCGTTTTGAACGGTGGGAGGAATCCAGAGCCCCTGGGGAAAACCCACACAGAAATGGGGAGAACATACAAACTCTATACAGACAGCGTAGGATTAGAACCCCAGTTCTGATCACTGGTGCTGTAACAGCGTGGCGCTAACCACAATACCAACTGTGCCGACCCCCCCCAAAAAAAATATGGAATTCTTCACAAAACTTTTCATATCACTTTATATTTTGCACTGCCTCTTTTCCTTTTGTTAGTGTGTGTACTGGTTAGGTATTGTAAGGGTGAGTCTCAGTCAACCGGAAAATTTGCACTTCCAGCATCCGCAATCCCCGTAGATGTCAGGTAATAGGGATTTAACTGTATAACTTGTAGAGAAGCAAAAAGATATTTTTAAATATCTGTTATTTTTTAAATGTTCAGCAATAACTAAGATGTACAAGAATTAGACCAGACTCACAAAAGTTCATTTTCGTACTGCAATCATTCAATAGAATCCCTATTATCCAGAATTCAATCAACTAGAAACTCAGACAACCAGCAAAAAACAATTTGAGGAAATAAATAAATAAATAAATAGATGCATAGGATTGGGCAGACAGACCCTGCAAAGGAGAACTGAGACTTCATTGGACATGCACATTTTGCTCTGCTGAACCAGTAATGCCCCTCAATACTGGGCGGGCAGCTAACTTCAAACCATTCCTTGCTTTTCATTACAAAAAAACGTAAGAAAATTAATTAGATGTATTCAAACGGGAGTTGGATGTGACCCTTCTAACTTATGGGATCGAGGCGTCTTGAGAGAAAGCAGGACTAGGGTACTGAGGCTGCAGGGTCGCCACAGTTCCATTGAATGGTGATCCAGGCTCAGAAGGCTCAATATCCTGCTCATGCATTAATTTTCTCTGGTTTTATGGTTTCTCCATTGAGATATCTCTTGATTCCTTTTGCAGAAGTGCACAATCTCACACTTTCTCACACTGGGCATCATTTGCAAAGTTTTCACCTGATCACTCAATCTAGCCACATCCAGTACTAATAAACTCAATAAATACCTGGCACTCTGCCCCCACTTCAGTGCTGTCTCCGCTCCATCCTCAACATTCATTGGAATGACTTCATCACCAACATCGAAGTACTCGAGCTGGCGGAGTCCGCAAGCATCGAATCCACACTGCTGAAGACCCAACTGCGCTGGGTAGGTCACGTCTCCAGAATGGAGGACCATCGCCTTCCCAAGATTATGTTATATGGTGAGCTCTCCACTAGCCACCGAGACAGAGGTGCACCAAAGAAGAGGTACAAGGACTGCTTAAAGAAATCTCTTGGTGCCTGCCACATTGACCACTGCCAGTGGGCTGATATCGCCTCCAACCGTGCATCTTGGTGCCTCACAGTTCGGCAGGCAGCAACCTCCTTTGAAGAAGACCGCAAAACCCACCTCACTGACAAAAGACAAAGGAGGAAAAACCCAACACCCAACCCCAACCAACCAATTTTCCCTTGCAACCGCTGCAACCGTGCATGCCTGTCCCGCATCGGACTTGTCAGTCACCAACAAGCCTGCAGCAGATGTGGACATACCCCTCCATAAATCTTCGTCCGCGAAGCCAAGCCAAAGATATACCTGAAGGCCTAGAACCCTTTCTTGGGTTACATCCTTTCATGCTGATAAACACCTTAATTCCAACTCTCGATCTTCTATTGAAATAGTCAGTCTTCAATCCATCCTTACACACATTCAAAAATGACATGTTCTTATCTTGTACACCATTCCTTTATCTGGCACCTTGTCAAATGCCTTCTAAAAATCCAAATGTACTTGGTCTATTCTTTTCTATCAACTTGGCTTATGACCATTTCAAAAAACTCAAGAAAATCTATCAAAAAGGATTTATCTTTCATAAAACCACATTGAGTTGGCTTGATTGCATTTAGTTTCTCCAAATAGCCAGCTATTCCTTTCTTGGTGATGGATTCCAACGACAGATTTTAAACCAATAGGCCCACAATTAACTGCTTTTTATCTTCCTCCTTTCTTGAACAGTGGAGAATTCTTTGCCGTTTTTTTCCCATCCATCTGAGTAAGCTTTACATGCTGACATACAGCACGGTAACAGGCCATTTTGGCCCACGAGTCCACGCTGCCCCATTTACACTCCATTAAACTGAACCCCTGGTACGTTTCGAACAATGGGAGGAAACCGGAGCCCTCCAGGGAAAACCCACGCAGACACGGGGAGAACTTACAAACTCCTTACAGACAGTGCTGAACTTGAACCCCGGTCCAGTCCCGATCGCTGGTGCTGTAAAGCTGTTAAGCTAACCACTACGCCAAGCGTGCCACTTTGAAAAACCTCAACTAATGGCTGCACTATATCCTGCAGTCTTTTCCTTTAAAACCAGTGCAAGTCTTCAGCTGTGAATTGCTTGAACACAGCTTTTGGAGGAGCAGGGTTGCCAAAGGTGATTTACACTTTAATAATAGCGAGTACTGATAGCTTCCAGTCAATTCATAGTGTGTGCTTAATGGTCTGGCAGTGAACGAGGCGGTGGGGAAGGAGGTGGCAGGGGAGGTGGCAGGGGAGGTGGTGGTGTTGTAACATTTTTGGTTTGATGGTCCAGGAAATAATTATGTGTTTATCTGGCCTACTTTGCCTTTTGTCTGGAAGTCTCAGAGCTGCTGCTCATTTGGACTAATGAGCTACTCAAACTGCATAACATTATGAAAAAAGAAGACACTGTGGTTCAATAATAATTTATACCATGCAAGCTTATTGCAAAGAAAAGGAAATGCATATTCCCATGGAATATTCAGGGAGAGTCCTGTTCAAGCATAAAGGCTGGCAAACCCAGAATGATACCAAGGTGTGAATTACAGAGCATTGCATGACATTTTGATGGATTTTGATTTCATTGACATTGAGGCAACAAAAGAAAGATAAGAGATCTGAATTTATTCAGGAATGAACAAAACCAAAATATCGAAAATAGGAGCAGAAGTAGGCTACTCAGTCCTTTACACCTGCTCCACCATTCAATGTGAACATAACTAATCATCCAAATCTAGTACGAGCATTTTCTACATAACCCCTGATCCCTCTAGCTCCTAAACAACATCTAATTCCCTCTGAATGTATTTAATGGCTGTAGTGAGCGTCGAAAGAACCAAAAGACTTGTTGATCCAAACCAAGGCTTTTATTAACTAGAAGACTGGAGCATATCACAAGTAGGTCGACCAGTCCAGAATGACCTGGTCTGGCTAGGAGCAATCCTTTAAGACCTGCCAGTAGGCGTGGCTACGCTCTCAGCCAATCACAGTCATCCTACACTACAACCTGTACATATACTCATTGGTGATAGAATCTGTACTATCACAATGGCTTCAACTATTTTCTGTAGAAAAGAAACCCACAGGTTCACCGAAGGGAAGAAAGTTCTCAGAATAATTAGACTATCATAATCATTAGACAGACCCTGGACTATTATCAGAATCAACCCGTCCTATAGATGATCTGTTCAGTTCTGAGAGAAAGTTTCCATAAGAATTGAAAATTCTACCCAATATAATCTCTCCTCGTATATTAGTCCTGCTATCCTGTGAATCAGTCTGGAAAATCTTTTGCTAAATTTTCTCCATAGTAAGAGCATCCTTCCGCATATAAGGAACCCAGAACTGCACATATTGCTCAAAGTGCCATTTCACCAAGGCCCTGTAAAATTGCAGCAAGTTATTTTTGCTCCCATTCTCTTACAATGACCTCTTAGCCATCTGCTCCACCTGACCTCCTAAAGTCAAGGTTGAGATGCTCCAGAACTTCAGAAACCCTGAATTGGTTCCATATTTTGTATTTTATGTGACCCAGACTTAATATTCTGCATTAACATGTGGGGTAAATTTAGGTCACTACTCTCAATTTTAAACCATAAGTCATAGAAGTATAAATAGGCTATTCAGCCCATCGAGGCTGACCCGCCATTCAATCATGAGTTGATCCATTTCCCCACTCAGCCCCACTGCCCAGCCTTCTCTCCATAAGCTTTGATGACCTGGCTAATCAAGAACCTTTCAATCTCAATCTTAAATACACCAAGTGACCTGGCCTCCATAACCACCTATGGCATCAAATTCCACAGATTTTCCACCCTCTTGCTGAAGAAATCCTACACACTTCTGTTCTAAGTCCTGAAGTTGTGCTTTGTGCAGATCTTGAGCACCAGTGCTTTAGCCAAATCTGCGACCCAGTGGTCCTTCACTGTTCTAAATTCAGGCATGGCCACTAACTTAAAATAGCAGCAGCATCTCGCGCCATGTTACTGTGCTACAAAGCTAACCTTGCATCAGTGAATACCCAGTAATATCCAATGGGGCTGAGCCTGTCAAATCTGCTTATTGAATATGTGATTTTAAACCTGGCATAATACAGGTTTATCTGAAATTAATGTGAAGAAATGGCTGCCAGGGAGTTAGTAGACACATTGTTAGTTATTTAATTTAAATGCATTTAATCGGTTTTTGATGGATACTGTAAATAGTTGTGTAATAGTCGATCTCTTGTAAAGGTTGACCCCACCCTTTTTTATCTCCTTATGACTCATTTAAAAGTTAACACCCCTACTTTTGGCCCCAACTGCCCGCCCATCTGAGCTCCCAAAACTCCAACCACTCACCCATTGGAGTTCCCAACATCCCAACCTTGGAACCTCACCCCAGCTTCCCGCTCTCCCAAGCTTCCGACGCCCCAGCCACAAACTCTCTCATAGGCCCCGGATGTCTGCCCATCCAAGCTTCCAATACCCTGAACGTGGATTTACCACCCAGTCCCGGCCATCCGAGCTGCCAGTAGTCTTACCGCTTTGCCCCAGTCATCTGAACTCTCAACATCTTGAATCACACAGGTACTTAATACAGTCAAAACTGTAGCTGCGTAAAAGATGAACCCCTCTGAAATTTGACCCAAAAAATTGGCCCAAAAAAACTCGACTCTACAAGTACACTGTATATGGTAAGTGTCCCAGAATTTTTATATTTTAAAATGAAATTTATAAATCTGTGAGGTAGTGTTTGTACTGAACAATTTGTACTCAGCAATGCCTGACTATTGAATTTAATCAGTAATACAAGTAAAGTTATATGTGGACAATTATATGAAACTATTTGAAAGGGTTTAGTGGTGGCATACTGGAACAGCTCATAGAACAGCTTCCTCATAGCTTCAGTGATTCAGGTTCAGTTGTGATCCCTGCCGCTTTCTGTGAGGAGCTTGCTTGTCTCCTTGTGTCACAGTGTAGTTGAGCGTTAGCATCTGTGGGGAGCTGTTGGGAATGTGGGAGAACCTAAATTGTAATTGTGGTGTAAAAGGAGCTTGGTGGTCAGCATGGACTCAGAGGGCTGAAGGACCCTTTTCTATGCTGCGGTGACATCACGGCCTGGTATGGGGACATTAATACCCCATGAGCCTAAAAGCCCTGCAAAAGGTAGTTGGCACAGGGCAGGACATCACAGGCAAAACCTTCCCCACCATCAAGAACATCTGCTGGGAACACTGCCGTTGGAGGGCAGCAGTAATCTTCAAGATCCACTGTTCACGCTGCTGCCATCAGGAAAGGTGCCACAAGACTCGCACCATTAGTTCAGGAACAGCTGCTCCCCCTCCACCATCAGACTCCTCAACAACAAACTCAAGCAGGGACTCATTTAAGGAAGGACTCTTACTTATGCACTTCATTGATTTTTATTCTCTCTGTATTGCACAATCAGTTTGCTAACATTTCTTTATTTGTTTACATGTGCATGTTGAGTATTTTGCACTACCAGTAAGTAGTAATTCTACCTCGCCCACAGATTGTATGTGATACTCTGACAATAAATCTGAAATCTATATTGCTCTATAAGTGAATGGTACCCCAACACAACATACAGGAAGATGATAAACACAATCTCTGGAAACGTAGCAATATCAGTATATAATACCAGGATTCCTTGTGTCCTCACCTACCTCCCCACCAGCCTCTGCATCCAACACATCCTCCTTTGTCATTTTCACCACCTACTATGTAATCCCACCATTAAACACATATTCCCCTCTCCTCCTTCCACAGGGACCCCTCCCTCTGTGCCTCCCTTGCCCTCTCTGCCCTTTCCACCAATCATCCCCTTGGTACCTGCCCGTGTCCTCAGGAGATGCTCCACTTGTGCCCACACCTCCTCCCTCAGTACCATTTAGGGCCCCACACTGTCCTTCCAAGTGAAGCAACATTTCACTCGTGAATCAGCAGGAGTCATCAACTGCATCCGCTGCTCCCGCTGTGGTCTCTTCTACATCTCTGGATGCAGACTAGGAGATGGCTTTGTTGAGCCCCTTGGCTCTGTCCGCCACAATAGTGTGGATCTCCTAGTGGCCACCCATTGCAATTCGCCATCCCATTCCCTTGCTGACATGCCTGTCCATGATCTCATGCACTGCCAGACCGATACCATCTGCAACTTGGAAGAGCAACACCTCATCTTCTGACTGGGCACCCTCCAAGCGGATAGCATTAATATTGACTTCACTGGCTTTCATTAAAAACCACCCAAGGCGCTATCAATAACTCCAAAGGCTAGAAGTTACCTAACTGATAGGCTTTTATTACCATAAACAGAAGGGATGTCTCTTGATCCTGACCTGAGACCTGAGCTTGTTCTGGGGGGAGGGGTTATGGTGTTGCTGCCTTTATTAGGAGAATCAAGAGGGATGAGCCAGAGATACAAACGGCAAAGGATGGCCCAGTCATACACATACAAACAGTATTAACAGTAGGCCCTTCCAAAATACCATGTAAAATAGGGTTCACCAGGCAATTTGCCAGGTTAGTGCCCCAGTTAAGTGGCAGTTAGAAAGGGTCTGACCCGGTCAACCTGGTCATAATCCAACCGGGTCCCTAACCTACCTCAGAGGTAGTCAGGGAACCTACCTAGGTTGCGTCCATGGGCGATTTGAACAGGATAATGGCCGACCTGCTTATTATGGTGATGCCAGCATGTGCGTCACTGTGACAGCACGTTGGTGTCAAGTTTGAATGTAGAGGACGAACTCTGCAGTACGGGTTAGTCAAAGGGGACATTAAAATGTGGTGGAAGCCTTTTTCTCAAGAATTGTTTGGTGCTGATTTTTAACCTCATTTCAACTGTGGTGATTGTGTCTGCCGCAGTGGACATTGTGTGTGTGCTCATTTAGAGAGAAGGAAGTTATTGCAGCCTTTAAACCTGCAGTCTATTCCACCTTAGTAGTGACTGCAGATCATCTGGCTTACCTTGTTGGGGTTGTGCAGGGAAAAGTAAATTCTAGTAGATTCCCAGTGGTATCTTTTATGATATTTATTCAGAATACTTCAATCAGAAATTGCTAATTTCTTCCAAACACTTCCTAATTGGAGTAATGGCTGGTGTTTGGTTGGAAGCCGAGGTCAGAGAGCTGCTCTCCATAAGAGGAGACTTATTACCCTTGGACCATTTAGCTTACCAAGTACCTTCTGTCTCATGATCTTGACTGCACTCACTTCTCTTCCCATTTAAGCTAGTTGCGGCAAGGTCTCTTCTGTCATTTAAGAGAAAGTTGGATGTGTACATGGAGATGAGGAAGTTGGAGGATTATGGGCGGAGAGTGGGAGGGTTGAGCTAGTGGAGTTGTTCTAGTGAACCAGTGCGGACTTGAAGGGCTGATATGGCCTGTTTCCGCTCCATAAACGGTAATATGATTAGATGGTTACAGGGGGTAAGTGGACCTTTATCTCGTTCTGTGAAAAATGCTTGTATCTATGACTTCCTTGTGCTGAGGCTGGGTGGGGGAAGGTTATGAGAAGACAAAAATGGGCAATAAACAAACAAAAAAATCTGCGCAAGAGATTTCTGCAGATCACTGACCCCAACAGTCGCAGCGGAAAAGGGGCCCCATAGTCAGCAGGCATTTCATATCACCCCATGTGCAACCCCTATTTCCCTGATAGCTAACTTGGATAGCCCACCAACAGCATTCACCCAGCTGGAAGGTCCCATTGAGGCATCCACTTCCAGCACAAACGTGGCCCCTTCCGAGCCAATTCCTCAGGCTGGTGGGGGTGAGATGGAGAACCCCAGCGGCCAGGCACACGACAGCGTGATGAGCCTGGGGATGCTGTCATCGCAGGCATGTCTCAGCATGCCAAGGAAGGAGGTGGGACATGTGAACAATAAGCCTGAACAGTGCATGCAGGAGCAGCATTCAATGCAAATGCCCTTCAAGTATTTTATTCGGCAGTGTTTGTCTACTTGTAATTTGGACCTAACCCATGTGCGCTGTAAATTCTGTTCTTTGACCTGTAGGATTCGATAGGAAGAGGAGGAGACCCACCTGGGAATAGTGCATGATCAAGGCAATGTAGAGCTTTGTGTGGAAGATGAGGTGGAAGAAGATAAGAGTGACCGTGCGGGGCAGGAGAGAAGACTAGAACAGTACAGGTGTCTGCAGGTTGAGCAACATGGCGTGATGAGGCACAGCCTTGATGGCATATTGGGGGTACTGGCCACCCTTCAGGATGCCATACAGGAACAGACCTCTTTCCCCCCTTTCCCCCCCCACCCCCGCCCCCCCCCCCATCACCTTCCCCCAACTTTATCTCTCTCCCTTTTCCCCTGTCTCATTTCGCACAGACATAATCAATTCTCACTTTGCTCCTAATCATATCCAATTAACACCTTTTGTTGGTCTGGATTGAATAGACTGGGTCTTTATTCATTGGAGCATAGAAGGTTGAGGGGGGATTCAATAGAGGTATTTAAAATTATGAGGGGGGTGGACAGAGTAAATGTGAATAGGCTCTTCCCCTTGAGGGTAGGTGAGATTGGAATAATGGAGTATAAGTTAAGGGTTGGGGGCAAAACTTCAGAAGTAACTTAAGAGGAAGCTTCTTCACTCAGAGAGTGGTGGCTGAGTGGAATGACCTTCCAGAAGAAGTGGTTGCAGCAGGGTCAATTTTGTCATTTAACAGAAGGTTGGATGAGTGCATGGATGTGAGGGGGTAGGAGGGTTATGGGCAAGGGAGCAGGTAGGTGGGACTAGTGGAGTTCACTTGAATCGGTGCAGACTAGAGGGGCCGAGATGGCCTGTTTCCATACGGTAATTGTTATATGGATTCCTCTCCCAGTCATCACTGGCTGTATTCTGAGATTTCCTGGGTTTTTTTCTGGCTCATTCTGCTTATTCCTTGAAGAAGGGCTCAGGGCCCGAAACGTCAGCAATTTACCTTTGTCTTCTATGGACATTGAAAGACTAGCTGAGTTTCTCCAGCGTTTTCTTACTACAATCACAACGTCTGCAGACTTTCATGTTTCACTCTAACCAGTATACCTCCTCAGTATTCTTTCTTCTGACAGCAAAGAGATGGCAGAAAGCCAAGTTAGAGAAGTAGCATTTTAATCTCCTAATGCTAGCTAAATTACAACTTCACTGTTATGAAACATAATTATAACAAAACCCCTAAATGTAATAATTCCCTCTTCACCACCTGATATTTCCAATCAATCCCACTCCAATGCGCACTCAAGTTGGACCAGAGCTGTTTGATCTGGAGATAATGAAGGAATTTAATTTGAAGTTCACTGAAAAGAGAAGCCATTGTCATGCAAATTATGAAGGGTGCTGTGTGCTTGCAGGCCCCAGTATGAGTCTTCCTCACACAATCTTCTGATCCAGTTCAGAGTGCGTTACCAGCTGAGACACGCTGGCACTTAAGTGCATGAAAGAAATGGATTAATGTGTTATGGAGCTTGCAGACAAAGCCAAATTTGGCTGCTCTGGAAGGAAGTCTCAGGCTGACAGCGCTTCAGAGTCCTTCTCTCAGGTTTCTGCTTGCAAAGAAAACCTTGCAAAGAAAACAGCCAGCTGGTAGATGGAACAAAAGTGACAGCCAAACCTGTTCATAAATATTAAGAAGTCAAAAGCAGGTTGTGCTTGTAGGTAAGTAAACTCTGGTGTGCTCATTTCAAAACAAAAGTATAAAGAAGATCATCATCCTTCTCTTTCCCTCTGCCTTATTCTTATAAATCGATACTGTGCATTTTCTTGAACTTCCTTATAAATAAATACAATTGCACCAAGCTTGTGGTCGTTAATTTCCATTCCTTGAATTGACCTGACGTGCACTCTACACCCTGTTCAAGTCCGCCCATTTTACCAGCCTGGAATGGCCACTCTCAAAGACATTTCAGACTGATAATACTGGGCTATTAAAAAATGCAGTTTTTTTTCAGAATCTTGGCATCATTGGTAAGGCCAGTATTTCCCACCCCTTCCATTGGCAGCGCCAGGAAAAAAAACCCACGAGAGCACCATAGGTCTTCTCCCCTGAATAAGGAAACCAGATGGGGTTTACAGCAACCCCGTATGGTTTTGTTGTCATCATAAATATTCCACTTCCAGAGTATTAAACTGAATTTAAATTTCACTTCTGCAATGGTGGGTGGTATTTGAACTTGGGACTCAATTATTAGTCCTGTCCTTTGTATTTCAAGACCAGTAATTGAATTGCTATGGAGAAACACAAAGCCTATGCTCACTTTGATCCAGTGTTGCATCAAATAGTCACTGCCATTCTCCTCTGTTGGGGGCCTCTAATTTCAGAGTGGGAGATCACGCTGCAAAGTTCATGTTTAATTTAGAAGGACACTCCCATTTTCTAAATCTAACCATGGTGAGAAGGCCAAGGAGCCACAATTCTGATGTGCAGGGCATATTACATAGAGCAGCACATTTCAGGGACAGGCTCTGCAGCCCACGAGGTCTGTGCAGACTGATCCCATATACCTATACATGACCCATTTCCTTCCATTCCCTGGCTATTCATGTCATTGGCAAAATGACTCACGAACGTCACTATAGTATTTGCTCTAATTGGGTCACGCCATTTACTGCCATTTATGTAACAAAAACTTGGCTCACGCCCTTCCGTTAATCCTTCCCTCCCTCATATTAAACAGATTCCTCATCCCCCCCAGTTTTTGACAATCCACCCTGGGAGAAAAGACTCAGAATGTGTATCCTACCTGCACCTCAGACATATTTATAAAACTAACATCAGTTTGCCTCTCAGCCTTTGATGCACCAGTGAGAAGAATCCAAGTTTGTCCAGCCTCTCTTTAGAGCTGATACTCCCTAATCCATGCATCACCCTGGTGAACTTTTGCTGACCTTTCTCCAAATCCTTTGTGGAATGAAGTGACCAGAATTGCATTTAATATGTCAAGTGCAGCCTGACCCAAGTTTTATGTAGCTGCAACATGACTTTTATACACAATGTCCCGACATCTGAAGCAAGCACGCCGAACACCTTCTTCACCAACCTATCTCCTCATGCTTCCTCTTTCAGGCAGCTGTGGACATACCCTAAGATCCTTCTGTACATCAGTGCTCCTCAAGAGTCTTGCCATTTGCTGGATACTTCCCCTTCACATTTGACCTCAAAAATCAACACCTCACACTTCTCTGGATTAAACTTCTGTGACTATATATCCTGTTTCATCCTTTCATAATATTTTTCACTATCCACAAATCCACCAATATTTGTGTTGTCTGTAAGCTTACTCATCAGGCCATCTACATTTTCGTCCAATTCAATATATTAGAAGCAATATTGCATGGCATTTACGTCAAAGAATTGCTTCCCTCCAGGTCTGCATAAAACTGCTGAAAATAAACCTTTTCAATCTGGGCTTTCAAGAGAAATTCAAGGTCATTTTATTTAAAGTATGGTTATTTGTAGCAGAATTTAGTGACCCTTTTATTGATGGCTGATTTTATTTCCTGCAGTGCATTCTCATCCTCCTCACATCTGGCTCTCTGCCTGGTAACAGATACCAATCAGCCTTTGATCCCGGCTGCATAATTCAGGGTCAGGGACCACCAACAATCTGATGCAACTTGACAGCAGCAATCACTCTCGTATTCTGATTTACCAATGAGGAGAGAGATACCAATGAAAGGAGGAAAACGTGTTCCCACCTAGCTGGACGATGGATAAGAGGCTTTCGAGAGGCCATGATACAATTAATTATATTACCACCTGCACAAGGAATGTTATGTGACATGCATGTCAAGGGACAATGAGGCATCAGTTCCGTTCAGATATTATCAGAGAATAAGAATGATCATGAGGTCAACATTGCAAAATGGAGAGCCCAATCCTTTGATTCTCATATAGATCCAGAAATGGTTACTTGGACATTGGAGGGGCGGTACCGTTAGCAAAACGCAGTTACAACGCCAGCAAGCCGGGTTAAAATCCAGCGCAGTCTCTAAGGAGTTTGTATCGTGTCTGTGTGGGTTTTCTCCCGGTTCTCTGGTTTCATCCCACCCTTCAAAACATATCAAGTTGTGGGTCAATTGGGTGTAATTGAGCCGCACAGGTTCAAAGGCTGTATGTATGTCTAAATCGTTTAACACCGTACTTTAATTACCTATCTTGGTTAACAGTCAGGAAACAAATATAATCTTCACCCTAGCAGGAACATTTGCTATTTTGCTTTTAAAAACACTTCACTTTCCAGCCATCCCCTTACCTGCCAACACGTTCCTGCCACATGCCTCCAAACTTGGCCTTTCCAAGATTTAGGTTATTAATTTGTTAGTCTTATCTTTCTCCATAACTATTTTAAAACCAATAGACATAGTCACTGTCCCCAAAGTGCTGCTCCATAGTTACTTGCCCTATTTCAGTCCTTGAGAGGGTATTGATGTTATACCTTCCCCAGTAGAGCCATCAGTTCATTTACATAAGCACATATTTACATAAACCAAATGTACAAGCCTAAACCGTGGACCAAATGAAAATACCATGGTTAACTCCTCTGAGAATGGAAATAATAAAAACACATATCTGCTCAAAATCCTGGGTGGAATAAAGTCATAAAATAATTATGGAGATATTATTCAAATAAAATTAATGCTGGGCCTCAATATCCCATGAATGTTGGAATCCTTAATGTAGCTATAGTAGAGATATTTCTTTCAATCCTATATGCATTAAATGTAACAGTTACAAGATGTCTAGCATTGCTTAATTTATCTATGGATTCCCATAAATACTTACAAAGGTTACACAGTCTTTAACATTTAATGATGAATCGCCAAGCTTCTGAGTCCTAGAACAATTTCCCTCAAATGTTTACACAAATGCATTTTAAATG
Source organism: Narcine bancroftii (assembly GCF_036971445.1). NCBI lineage: Eukaryota > Metazoa > Chordata > Chondrichthyes > Torpediniformes > Narcinidae > Narcine > Narcine bancroftii. Next base: position 183,374,364 of record NC_091472.1, read on the forward strand.
ATCACCAAGGATTGAGGGAGATGTCAACACCCTTCATGCCAACCTAAATATTTTAACGTTAATGTCTCTCCTCTTCCAGCCTTATCCCAATTTTGTTCTTGATTGTTCCCTTTATAAATAGGTAACTTCTCCATCCAAGTGCCAAGTATCTTTCTTTTTCCACAATATATAGAAAGAGGAAGTGGGGGGAACAAAAAACCCAACTTGTTATAAAGAATTCTGACTTTACCGAGTTAATGAAAAGTGACACTAGGAAATAGATCATTGGTAGGATGAAAGAAAGCTGTGAAAGGATCAGCAGATTCTGGTGCTGAATTTCCACTGTGGGGCACTATTAAATAACTGTATATAATGTTCATTGATCCCAAAGCTGGAAAAGAGCAGAAAGGTTGTGAGTAACAAATGGCAAGTCTGCTCAATACCATCTGTTTGCCTTGTGTGTCATTGAATGACTGTGAACCAAAAAAAATGCTTCCACAACTTCTGCACAGGAACTTTTAGGAAGAGCTAGGAATCTGTTGCATCGTATATTCATGATCATATAATATGGAGAAACATTGGCACAGATGTGTAGAGAGAAGTGACATTTTAATGATTCGGAAATATCCCTTCAACGTCATTGGTTCTCCTCACTTACCTATTCCAAAACTGCTTCAGATTTTGAGGAATTTCATTACACTGGACAACAATTTTTTTTTCTGAATGTTTGCATTCAAAAATAATTTCACCTATGAAGTTTGAGCAATATTAAATGAACTTCTATTGAATTTAGCATATTTAATCGTATAATGATGCTGACACATTGCATTAGTTCAAGAGACCTAAATAAGTTTTGCCATTGATTTTCGTTTGTACTCAGCATCAGATGCCTCTCATGTCAGTGTCCATGGTCATGATTTCCGGGTTAAACTTTTTACCACGTTCGTCACTAACCAGGTATGACCCACGGAAGGCCATCTTTGAGGGCCAATTCCAGAAGAAACTAAAGACAGAGACAGATACACACCAACACAGGCACACCCCAAGGATGCGTGCTTTGCCCGCTGCTCTACTCATTATACACCCATGACTGTATGGCCAGGCACAATTCCAATGCCATCTACAAGTTTGCCGATGACACCACAGTTATCAGCAGACTCACAACGGCAATGAGGAGGTGTACAGCAGGGAGGTAGATCATCTCGTTGAGTGGTGTAATGAAAACAACCTTGTGCTCAATGTTAGCAAAACCAAGGAGATGATTGTGGACTTCAGGAGGGCATCAGGGGAACATGGCCCAGTCCTCATCGAAGGCTCAATTGTGGAGAGGGTCAAGAACATAAAACTCCTTGGTGTCAACATCTCCAAGGATCTGTCCTGGTGCCTCCATGTTGATGCAATCATGATGAAGGCTCACCAGTAGCTATACTTTGTGAGGTGTCTGAGGAGATTTGGTTTGTCACCGAATCCTCTCAAAAACCTCTACAGGTGTACCGTGGAGAGCGTTCTGGCTGGTTGCATCACCGCCTGGTATGAAGGTGCCAACTCTCAGGACAAGAATAAACTCCAGAGGGTGTTTACTCAGCCTGTGACATCACAAGCACCAGACTTCACTCCACCGAAGACATCTACATGAGGTGATGTCTTAAAAAAGCAGCCTCTATCCTCATAGACCCCAACACTCAGGCCACACCCTCTATATTCTACTACCATTGGAAAGGAGGTACAGGAACCTAAAGACGAGCAGTCAGCAGCACAGGGACAGCTTCTTCCCCACTGCCATCAGATTCCTGAATGATCAATGAACCACAGACACTGCCTTACTTTTTGTGCACTGTTATTTTTATTATATATATCTATATTATTGCTGTAAGACCGTTCATAATATGAATACATTATGAAAACACTAAGAAGCTGCTGCAAGACACGAAATTTCACAACTTGTTTATGACAATAAATTCTTATTCTGACTGCACCAAGATCAGTGGGGAAGAAATCCACATGAGAATGCAGAAAATGACTTTTCAATGACATGTTTCACTTCGTGGTTTTGTAGGGTTGAAGTAGACTAAAAACGGCAGGAAATCACAAAAATAGGTTTTAGCTAAAAAAAAAAGGCATGTGATAGGAAAATGTTAAGGTGATTTTCATGATCAGCAGTCCAAAATCCATAAAATACCACCCAAAAGTGTTCAGGAAGTAAAAACTTAATTATCCAGTTGTGGTGGCCCTTCGCAGCTCCCCCACAGGCCCTCACTGCATGAGGCCCGCAGCACTGCCCTCCAATTGGCCACCACCAAAAGAGCTTAATTGGCCTATCAGAGAAAGAGGATCGCAAACACGCCAATCAGTGCTGAGAGGGTTTTGACCACGCCCCTCAGTTTGAGAATAAAAGCAGGGCTGTGAGCCCAATAAAACTGAGTGTGTTAACTACACTCAACTGGGGTTTGTGTTGTTCTTTCTGGGAACAGCATGTTCTTTCTAAGCCAGCCTGCATACAGCCATAATCTCTCCTGCGTTATAGGCTCTGCAGAGCCACAGCCTGTAGCAGTCAGCTACATGGTGATATTGAACCCTCACCCTAATAACCATTTTTCAGAAAGAGTTGTACAGCAAAGAAACAGGGCCTTTAGCCCATTTCTTCTATTCCAGCCATCGTGGCCATATCCCTCTGTGCCTTGCTCATTCAAGTACATATCAATATTCCTGTTAAATATTGTTACTGTTCCTGTCTCCACTACCTCTTTATACTTTGCAATATATTCTGCTTGCCTTTGGACTGTCCCACAAAAGTCAGCTACAATTATTTCAGCTGTTACCCAAGTCTAATCAATTATCACAGGGATATCCTTTAGAGAAGTGTAATCAACACTTCTTCTCCAGTGCTGTCAAAGGTGTAGGGGGAAATTGAAAGGCATTAACCGGCCTGGATAATTGATCAAATGATGGTATTTAAACATCATTGGAGAGGTTGGGATACAGAATTAATGACTGTAGGGGGGTACCGTGCCTAAGCACACCCAAGTTACTTCTCATCCATGCCTGTGATTCTTAGCACACTAAAGTCCAATACAATACAATCATCACCACCATGTCAAATACCAGCCTACTGTACCTAGATCATCATTCTTCCACTGACACTCGGCCAATAATATCCTGGAACTTCCTGTTTCACACTAGATGTGGGCAACAGGGTCATTATCTCCGCAGAAGCTTAAGACTCTTGCTTTTTTTCCTAAAGTAAAACGCAAAACTCTGTAACCATCATGGTTGAGGTTAAAACACAATGCTGGAGAAACTCAGCAGGTCAAACCGTGTTCTTTACATAGCAAAGGTAAAAATACAGAACTGACATTTCGGGCTTGAGCCCTTCATCAAGGTAAGCGGGGATTACAGGTGGAAAACAGTAAAAGAGAATCCCACAGAGCTCCCTTCGGAGAACTTCTTCATCTCTCGAAGAGATTTCACAAGAGTTGTGCAGTGGTCAGAAGCAGAGCACAAAAATCTGTAGATACCGTGGTTGAAGTAAGAACACAATGCTGGAGAAACTCAGCAGGTTGATCAGTGTTCTTTATAGAGCAAAGGTAACAATACATAACCAATGTTTCGGGCTTAAGCCCTTCATCTTGCACTTTTTTTACTCTCTCATCCTCCTATCCATGTCCAATTATCACCTTTTCTATCTTGGCCTCCCCAGCCTCTTTATTCAGGTGCCTGCCTGCTTTATGCACATACCTTTGTGAAGGACTCAGGCTTCAAACATTGGTTATATTTATTTTTTTTGCCTCCTAATGATGCAGCAAGATCTGCTGAGTTGCTACAACATTTACTATATGTTTGTACCACAATCATTGCGTCTGCAGATGTTCGTGTTTCACTCTGAACAATGAATCTGTTCCAAACACAGGGCACTTCTTAAACACAAAAATCACCAATCATCACTATTGAAACAACTGCAAAGTGAGGCCTATCAAGTACTATTATTCATGGAGTCATATAACACATAAATAGGATCTTCAGCTGATCATGCCCATACTGATAGTTAAACACCCACCTACAATAATCCCACAATTCTCCTGTCCACCACAATTCTCCACCCACCAACTCCCATCGTCACATCAACTCCCTCACCATAATTCTCCTGCCACCCACCAAACTCGGGGCAATCAACACATCAGCCAGCACTCCTTTGGCATGTGGAAGGAGATCAGAGTACCCAGGGGAAACCAGAGGAACATGGCAACTCCACAGCGACAGGATTTAATCTGGGTCGCAGGAGCTGTGAGGCAGCAGCACTAATGATGTCATTGATGATGTCATTGATGATCTGGAGGGGAAATCAGGAGAACAAAGGCGACAGATTCTCTCTTGGCCGCAGTTACACCCAGCATAAAGTAAGAGCAATGAAGTTAAGGAGACCATTCATCTCCTCAGTGACCTCAAGGCAGCATGATGCTGCATGATCCGCTGAATTTCTTTTGTGTACGCATTTGATCCCAGCTTCTTCAGACTTCTCATTTACCTCAAGCTTAGTCCCATGCTCTGTGTTCACCCTACCAATGACTGCATAGAAAATGCAATCTATAAATTCACTGTTGTTGGTGGAAGAGTGAATGATGAGTCAGAATATAGAATGGAATCTAGAATCTGGTTGGATGGAACCAGGTCAACGGCCTTGCTCTCAGAGTCAGCGAGACCAAGGAACTTATTGGGGACTTCAGGACAGGGAGGCTGAGGCCCATGCACCCATCTTAATTGATGGGATAGTGATGGAGAGATTAATATGGTCAAGATCCTGGGAGTTCACATATCTGAGAGAAACACAGAAGTCTGCATACGCTGTGATTATAGTAAAGACATACCGAAATGCTGGAAGTCCTCTCCTGGAGCCAGGAGGGGTAACCATGAAGGCCAATCAATGCTCTTACTTTCTGAGAAGTCTGAGGAGATTTGGCAGGTCACCAAATACTCCATCAAATCTCCATACACTGACCGGGGGGACATCACAGTCTAGTTTGGGAATGCAGAAGCCTGCAGGAAGTGGCAGACCTGGCCAAGTGCCTCGTAGAAATCAACCTCCCATATGTGAAATGCTGCTTCTTGAGGGCTGGCAACATCATTGTGTTCACAATCTCTCCTTGAGTTTTCCTTCAGACAGAAGGTGCAGAAGTCTGAAATCCAGCATCTCTAGGCTCAAGGCAGTTTTGATGCAACAGCTCTTGAACCTCCTGTACTACTCTAATGCAAACCATAAGCAGCCCCAGGATCGCCAAAAGATCTGTCTGCATTACTGAAGCATCACCTTTTTTGCTTGCACTAATTATAACACGATGAATATTCATGTATCTATCCACTGACATCTATTGCCTCCTCCTCTGTCCTGCATTTTGTGCAATTTAACTTTTTATTATCATATTTGGTGCATCTTACATACCTGTTTGGCTGCAGCAAGTAAAATGTCTGTGCATCTATACATTTTACTTGTATACATGGCAATAAACTCACACTGAACCCCGAGACCTTTGCTGCAGGAGTTTCTCAGAGAAGGACCAAAAGTCTACAATTTACTTATGTGACCTTGCTTCACACGAGATTAAAAGTGAAGACATTTGGTGATTGCATAATGCTCAGTTCCATTCATAAAAGTGATAGCTAGTGTATACAGTCTGTGTCCTCGTAATCTGGAGAACACCCAACCTTAGACTAACAGCTGGGAAGCAATACAAAAGCCAGGCAGAGACGTTTCCAGCAAATGATCATTTAACTATTGCCATCATCGAGATCATCATTTTACCATCAGCCTATAAACTCAAAATGTTAATTGAACCATCAACATAAATACCTTCACTACATGAGGAACTATTGTTCAAATTGTGTAAATAGGTGGCTGATCGAAGAGCTGAAATCCCTGTTTTGCGCTGCATCTCTTATTTCTCCACGATGAGCAGGTCAGAGGCTGGGCATTCAGCAGCAAGTGAATTCTCCCAACTTTACTCAACTGCTTTTCCATCACTTAGAAGCCTTATATCAGGAATCTTCTCCAATAGGAACAAAAGATATTAATTTCTTAATTGTTTTTATTTCTAAATATGTCTAAACTTGTAACAAAAATATCACTGTGCTTGATGATTAGGTATGAAGTTTGCAGAAATTTTGCATGCAATTGTAATTTTATAATCTTGGTGCCCTGGCCAATGTTAATCCACACGGATCTGGTGACGATCATATTACTGGCTATGGAGTCCGCCGTGAACAGATTAACGATCATTTTAACTTCTTCATCAGAGCAAAACAAGAATGTCTGCAGACACAGTGGTTGTAGTAAATGTACAAAAATGCTGCAGAAACTCAGTAGGCCCCTCAGCGCCCATCAGAAGCCAACATTTTGGGCCTGAGCCCATCTTCAAGGTAAGAGCAAAAGAAGGCAGACACCTGAATAAAAAGGTGGTGGTGAGAGGGAAAAAGGGGCAGGGGGAGGAGCATAGACCAACAGCCAAGAGCCCATAGGTGACAAAGCTTGCTTAATGCATGAGCCACATACGATGTTTGAGAACAAGACATTGTGAGAAACACAAGTACCTTCACAGAATTTGTTCGAGACAAAAATTGAGAACAAAGAACATTTATTGTGTAAATTTGGGTGCTTCCCCTTACTTGAGAATACACACACATACTGGGGCTCACCCAACTTTTATACAGTTCATTTCAGTGTAGAGGTACCCTCCCCCCCTACCATTCTTCTGCCTCCTGGATAAATTTGGGTGTCTGCCTACGTGCTGTCTGTGAACTTGGAGGACCAGGGGATATCCTGTCCCATCATGTCATTGTCCTTATTCACCTGCCTTTGTCCTTATTCACACCTTCCCAACCCTCAGGGCTTACTAACTCTTATATGCAGAACTTGCTAATTCTGTCTATTACTAATTACATATGTGGAACTTGCTCTCTAAGGCTAGAAGACCCTTATCTTATTCAGACTAACTTTACTTCCTACATTCTATTATCTACCCTTATCCTATTCATACTGGCTTTATTCATTACACATATTTTCATATTAGTTTTACTCATCACTCACAATCCTCACTTTTCGTTTAGCTACGCTTCGTGAATTCTCAACTGGAATGTATTACTTGTAAACTTGGTCTTTTTCCCAGCGAGTCAGTAAACGAACTGCAGTCTCAGCATCATCAGACAGAATTTGGGAAACATACATCCTTTGGGTTATAGTGATCTGACGAGGGGTCCGTTGAATTAAATACTGCACACGTCTTTAGGCAGAGGAGCACCATAATGGCCAGAATAGCGAGTCCAGCTGCTATAAGGGCTGTGGGTATCAGACTCCAGTTACCAATAAAAAGTCTAGTCTATCCCACACCGGACCAAGGTTGCCAAGTCTGAACCTGGGCATGGGAAGATTTTCGAACTCCTGAAGAAGTGTCTTTAACTGCCTGACCGTTGTGAGCATTGTCATTAACCAGTCTTTCACAAACGCTGCCTTCAGCAGCCAACGAGTAATCGAGAGCCAGATGGTTTTGTTGAACTGTGGCTCATATCTGTCGTCTTTCTTCAGCCCATAAATTCAGGGCCATCACTGTCTGTTCGGTGATGATCTCCAAGGCTGGAGTCTGATGAAACAATTTAAATGCCAAGCAGCTGTGGTGTTCTGGAGCAGCTTACGTCGTTTACAACTGGAACTCCCCTTACAGTGGTGGTTCTTAACATTCCGAATGTCTGTGTGACCCAAAGGATGATTTACAGGAGACTAAGTTGTGGAGGGGTGTTTCTCTTGTCACTGAACCTGTGAGTTGCAGCCTGTCTGTGAACATTAGCATATGTATTCATTCTATCTCTGCTACATGTACAATCCTGACTAACATTCTGTCTGTCATTGTCCCACCATCTTCTTTGTGCTATCGCTTTAAAACACCTCTTTTTAATATCTGTAGAGGCCGGAATACAAACCAAGTCTACTCCCCGAGGGCCGTTCTGTTCCCCTGGTCCATGTTGGGATCCTATATTAACCGATACTAAATAAGATACCCCACTATGACTATACTCTATACCTGCACCCTGTCTGCATTCTAAAGGTAAATAATTGTCACCTCTGCTGCCCCTTTTCCAGGAGGATTTAATACATTGTGAGCAATTTGGTGATTTCCCAAAAATTGGGAACCAACAAGTAAACAAGACAGCAAATGGTAAAAACAACATTACAGCACTTTTTCCCGGCGTAGTGTAACTTTCAGATCAGAAGGATGAAGGACTGCACGGCAGATGGAGGGTAGATTATCAATGTCTTTAGTCCGTGGATCAGCAGATTGTTTAATTCGTTCTATGTGAGTCCACCCCTTTTCTTTCGTTCGCACTGCAATGTCTGTAATCAAAAGTACACAATAGGGGCCGTCCCAGACAGGTTTTAGTTGGTGATCTTGCCATGCTTTTACATATACCCAATCACCAGATTTAATAAAATGAATAGGATGCTCCAGGGGTGGGTTTTGAGCTAATAAACCCTTCCGTTTTAATTCGTATAGAGAGGCAGAAAGTCCCTTTAAATATTTGGATATGTACTGGGCATTAACCTCAGGGGTAGGGGTATTAAAAGGTGACATACCATCTTTCACCAACTGGTCAATTACTGGCTGCAGCCTCTTTCGGCCAGCCATCGGAATTGGATACTGCTTTCGTCTAATTACTTGCTCAGAATCTTTTAAAGTAACTTGCAGGGGAGGAATATCTAACACTCCTCTATTGCTTCTTTTTGCCCATACTCCAGGATTTATTAGTTCCCGATCCTCCTCGGTTAATACATACAATTGAACCTCGATACCTGATTCCTGTGGTCTGGTGCCGATAGCCAATTGGTCCTGTAAATCTCGTCCTAACAAACAAACTCCAGCTTGGGGAACTAGTAGAATGTCCTCCGTTACTAACTTCTCTCCCATTTGTATTCTTACATCCCTTAATACAGGGACCATAAAATCTCTTCCTCCTACTCCCGAAATCATCACGGTCCCCTCTATCTTAACACCCTCGGGTGGTTGTAAAATACTAGACCGGGCTGCCCCAGAATCTACTAAAAAGGTCATCTTGTCACTGTGGGGTCCTATGCTTAAATTTACCAATGGTTCTCCGTGCAGCCCCACGGTGTGTATTGACTGAGAACCGTGACCCCCCCCCCTATACATAATCTGCTTCCATCAGTGCGTAAGATCGCGTCTCCTTGGCTCGCATTGGGCATTCTCTCTTAAAATGTCCCTCCTTTTTACAATGGTAGCAAACTAATGCTCCTGTTTCCCAATTCCTACCGGGATTACCACGAGGTCCCGGGAACGGTCGTCATCCCCGGAATTCCCCTCTACCCTTGCCCCTGCTCTGGTCTCTACTCTCCCACTCCCGGAGCTCCTCCCAATGTCCAGGAGCTGGCACACAGCCCCTACCCTTTCCTTGCTGTCCCTCCACGACTTCCTTGACTGCCTGCATCAAAATCTTAGCCTTTCCTTTCTGTTTATTGGGCATTCTCTCTTAAAATTATGCACCTCCGTACTAGTCAGGGGCATATTTACGAAACCGAGACCCCCTCCCATGGGAACTTCCTGTAAAGGTCTCATCCAGTTAATTTCTGGCTTATCCTCTCCTTTATAATGTCTAGATTCCTGCTCTCCGGGAAATGAATCAAAGGGTTCTGCCCTTCTCTCCCAGAGGGTCTCACACTGTTTTGAGTCAAAGTTTCCTCCCTCTCTTGTCAATTGAGGTGGTAATCTAGTACTTTGTGAGTACCACCCCTACTTTCTTCTCCTTTAGCTGTGGGGGAGGAGGGGAAAGTGAAGAAGGCTAGAGCATAGGAGAGAGGGGAAAGATAGGAGCCGGCATAGGAGGAGCATAAGGTGGAGGAAGGGAATGTAACACATCCCATCTTTGTGTTTCAGGGACATCTCATCCTTCTTGTCCTTACATTCCTTTTCATTCAAAACCAGTTGATCAACCGATCCACTGAGCCAGCAGGTTGCATATTCTCTGCTCTCAGTATTATCTCTGATTTTGATAGAGCCAGATGTTCAATGCCTGACACATCCAGTCCTCATCAGATCTGAACTTTGGCCAATATACTAAATTCTCTTTTATCGGGTTTTTAACCCATTCCAGACAGCAATACCTGACCATGGTCTGTTTGTCTTTCCCGTAGTATCTCCCCGCACCCCAATCAGATAGCATTAATCCTAATGGACTTTGCTTAGTTATCTGATCGTCCCGTCCTTCCTTAGGTCTATTTCCCTTGCTACTCACACCTCCCATACTAACAGGTAAGTAAAATTCCTCTTACCAGGATCCAGTAGCTATTCCTAGCGCGCTTCCTTAACGTCCTCCGTCATTTGTTCTCAATGCCTCTTCTCGGATATCACTTGCTTCATTCACTGACCAGTCACCCACCGTCCGTGAGTCCAGCTGAATCAGCTGGGGTGCACCTACCCCCGTCGTCGGGCACTCTGTCAGTGGAGGGAGTGGGATCCCGGACAAGCCCCCATTTGTGAGAAACAGAAGAACCTTCACAGAATTTGCTCGAGACAAAAATTGAGAACAAAGAACATTTATTATACAACAATGCAAAGTTGGGTGCTTCCCCTTACCCTGGGAATTGTCGGACTCTGGCTTTACCTTACTCTTAATTTAGTCTATGTGTGGTCTGAGTCCAGTGTGTTCTTTGAATGAAGTGATAGGAGAAGGTATTCGGTTCAACAGTCAATTTATTACACAGCACAAGAATAAAACTTAACAGAGCTCTGGGTCAGTCGTTAGTTCATAGGTCACCTGCACAGTGAGCTATTCCCCAAGACTGACCACTATTGTCCAGTTGGCTCAGTTTATATAGATCAACCTTTGCTAGATCTCATTATCATACAGAACAAAAGTTGGCTTTCTTTGCTAGATTTCTTGCATAAGATTTATCACAAGTAATTTCCTGCTCTGCAGATATCTGGGGTATAGAGCTCCCATCTTAATCCTCAAGGCCAGAATATCCTGTTATTTTGATCAGAAATCAATTCATACCCCAGATATTTCTAATTATTTCTTTGTTCTCATTTGGCCATGTTCTTCTCTGTTCTACTCAACACCTCCTTCTGCCTTCTTACTGAGTTGTTACATTCTCTTTGTTTCTGACAGTCTCTGTCAGGATTCTCTTTCTTCTGGTCTGGCCTGTGTCTCCTGCGCTACTCACCACCTCCTTCAGTTTGAGCATTCCTCCTAAATCGTTTTATGCATTTCCTCTCCCTGTATTTGGGAGCAGACCATTTTGCTCAGCCAACTTTGCTCCATGCTGTGATTGCCACTTAATCACATTCCTCTTTTTCCCTGAACCATGCAGTAAATATAAAATTATTAATTAATCATTTCTTTCATAATGTTTTCACCCCTAGATTCCAACAGAATACACACAGACATACTGGGGCTCACCCAACTTTTATACAGTTCATTTCAGTGTAGAGGTACCCTCCCCCCTGCCCCCTACCATTCTTCTGCCTCCTGGATAAGTTTGGCATTAGGCAATCCTGTCTGCCTACGTGCTGTTTCTGTGAACTTGGAGGACCAGGGGGTATCCTGTCTGTGTCCCATCATGTCATTGTCCTTATTCATCTGTGTCCTTATTCACACCTTCCCAACCCTCAGGGCTTACTAACTCTATATGCAGAACTTGCTAATTCTGTCTAAGGCTTACTAATTACATATGCGGAACTTGCTGACTCTCTAAGACTAGAAGACCTATTATCTACCCTTATCCTATTCATACTGGCTTTATTCGTTACACATATTTTTCATATTAGTTTTACTCATCTCTCACAATGTGAAAATATATTATATACACAATTTTATTCTTACATGCATATTTTGTTACAAAATTTTAGATAAATATTAAGAAATACATGGATGTAATAATTTTATTCATGTATGCTGTTTTTAATCTGCTAATTTGTATTAGTTTCAATAAACTAAAAGTACACAATTGAGTCTTATGGATCAATTTTTGGGTAAAATTTAGGGAGCTGACTATTACACGAATGCTACTTTTGACCGTGGTAAATACCTGCGTCACTCAGGGTGTCTGGAACTTGGATGGACAAGCGGGTGGCCGGGGCAGGGTGGTAAGTCCGCGGTCGGGGCATTGGGAGTACAGATAGGGGGATGCAGGGAGCTCAGATAGGTGGGTGGCTGGGGCTGGTTGGCAAATCCGTGCTCAGGCCATTGGAAGCAGGCAGATGGCCGTGGTCTAGATGAGGGTCAGCGACTGAGGTGTCTGGAGTTCTGGTGGTCAGGCCACCTGGGTCTATGTGAGGATCCCTGGTCAGGCCATCGGGAGCTCAGATGGGAGGGCAGCTCGGGCCTAGACGAGAGTCTACATTCGGGGCACTGGAGCTCTGGTAGGTGAGCAGCCAGGGCCTGGACGAATTATGGTGATCAGGGTATTGTGAGGTCGGATGAGCCGGCAGCCAGGGCCCAAAGTAGGGGGATCGATCTTTACATGGTATAGAAAATTACACACATACATCCTAAATATTTTCAATCGCAAGCCACTCCCTCTAAAATTACCATTGTACGATTCCAACGTATTTCTGCGAGCTGCACATTATAAGTCAAAGAGCCCCCTGTGGTTCATGAGCCATGGCTTGGCCACCCCTGCCATAGATGGACATGGATAGGAGGGCAGGAGAAGAAAGCAGAGCATTGATCAGGGGAGGGGAGGTGTTGCTCTGTGAATTGTCAGACTCTGGGTTTACCTTACCCTCAATTTAGTTTATGTGTCGTCTGAGTCCAGCATGCTCGTTGAATGAAGTGATAGGAGACGGTATTCAGTTCAATAATCAGTTTATTATACAGCACAAGAATAAAACTTAACAGAGCTCTGGGTCATAGGTCACCTGCACAGTGAGCTATTCCCCAAGACTGACCCCTATTGTCCAGTCTGTTCAGTTTATATAGATCCAAATCATCATACAGAACAAAAGTTGGCTTCCTTTGCTAGATTTTTACATAAAGTATATCATCGCAATTTCCTATTCTACAGTTTATCTCGGGTGTAGACCTCTTATCTTAAATCTTCCAGATCAGACCATCCTATTGTTTTGACCAGAAATCAATTCCTACCCCAGATATTTCCAATCATCGTTCTGTTCCTGTCTGGCCAATGTCTTCTGTTCTCCTTAACACCTCCTCTAGCCTTAATCTTCTTCCGAGACTGGCTTTCCACTCCCTTTGTTTCTTGCAGGCCATTCTTTGTTCTGGTCTGGCCTGTGTCTCCTGCGCTACTCAACACCTCCTTCAGTTGAGCATTCCTCCTAAATCGTTTCATCCATTTCCTCTCCCTTGTATTTGGGAGCAGAAAATTCTACCCCTACTGGACTCAGCCAACTTTGCTCCATGCTGTGATTGCCACTTAAGTACCTTATACTTTTCACTTAACCATGAAGTAAATATAAAAATTGTTATATAGTCCTCTATTCCGTGATATTTTAGCATCCAACAGAATGCAGAGCTGGAAGGAAGGAAGGAAGGTGACAAAGAGACAGGGGGTGAGATGCTACAGGAAAGGAGACATAGGGATATGGAGAGAGAAGGACGGGCAAGGGACTCGCTAACAGAAACCGCAGAAGTCGATGTTAATGCCATCTGATTGGAGGAAACCCAGATGGAATATGAGGCGATGTTCCTCCAATTATTTACGGGGTATGGGCATCGCTGGCTTGGCCAGCCTTTATTGCACATCTTTAATTGACCTGACGAAGGTGTTGGTCAGCCCCCCCCCCCCCCCTTGTTGAAGCAGTGCTGTCCTTGTGGTGACTGCTCTCTTCCTGGTGCTGTTAATTGAAAGCCTCTAGATGTTGACACAACTACAGTGAAGGAATAATGATCAGTTTCCAGCTCAGGATGATGTGTGACATGAAGGAGAATTTGTAAGTAGGCGGTAAGTGCCCTTTCTATTCTAGGCAGTGTATGACACAATCTTGGGAGGTGCTGTCAAGTGAGCCTCAGTGTTGCAGTGTACCAGTAGTTTCTTTTTTCTCTGCAGGTTTACTTCCAAAAGGATAGACGATGTATTGCTACATGAAGTATTTGCAGTTTGCTTCAGTAGTCCGTGGCTGAAGAGGAAGTGGAGGAATATTTTTCCCTCAGTCTTTGGAGAAGAAGAGCATTTTTGAAAGATTGTTCAAAAAGCAGGACTCCCACAGTAATTGCAAGTGATGGCTTTTATCAACTTACTACTTGGAAGCAAAATTAAGTGTGGCTGCAAACCTAATAAGCAGGAGAGTGCGCTGACAAGCCACTTGATGACTATTTAACGTCTTTAAAAAATCTGAAGACAATGAGCAGGATATCCTAAATGCAATCATATTTATTTTACATTTTTTAAAATTTCTATCACTACACCAGTTCCTTAAACTTTAATGAACAGAGGAGAAATATGAACAAATGTATCAACACAAATTTAACTCAGTTGTCAGAAAAGCAATGCAGTGACAACTCTAATTATTAATTACGTTGTGTAATGATAACACACAGCTCAAAATGTTACCTCGTTGGCTTCCTCTGGTAATCATTTAGTGTGCAATATTGTCACAAGAAGAGGTTATAATTAAATAGCAAATTAAACAAAATAACATTCAGTTTTCAAGAAAAATATAATTATGAACCAGTATATCATTTAAAACTGGACATTCTAATTTACATTAGTGAATATAGGGAGGCAGAATTAAACCATGCACATAATGAGACATGAAGACCTTCCACAAAAATGACTGAGCAGAATGCTAGAAGTGTGAAGGAGGAAAGAAAAGAATGAAGCAGGCCAGGCTCTCTGAATGACTGGTAAATCACCAGTTAGTGAATCCCAGCCTGACTTGTCATTTGAGCCTCCCTATTCCCTTTTGGAGAGCTTCGTTATTCTGTGCAGAATGATCTAGCTTTCAGTGAAAGGAAAGAGAAATAGCTTGATTGGGTTTTTACTTTTTAAAATGTATCTCCTGTGAACAGAGCAGCTAAAGCACTGGTTTTCAAACCTTTCCATCGGTTAGAAAGGGATTGCTTAAGGTGGAATGTGAGTTTAGGGGGGCAGTTTGAAAACTAGTGGACTAGTTTTACACTATAAAATGCAAAGGGTGTTCAAAGCCCTGCTTAGTTCATTGTACTCTGAATGCATTGTACCCTGAACCATGGCATAGAAGGTACACTACTCTTGAAAGGATTGCCTCTACTAGGACATTATCAGGGTTCTGGGTGTTAACTTACAAAAGAGAGATTACATTAAAAGAACATTTGTATATGGAACACAGAAAGTCAATGTTTCGATTGAGGTTTACAGTGACGACATCCTGAATGATTTAGCAATATATCCTCATACCTGTGCCATTCAGGAATTGAGTTTGGAAAAAATATTCACAAGGAGAAATGGACTTAGCTCCCATCAGTGGATGCTAATTGAGTTGGTAATTTTAAATGTAATATCAATAGATTTTTCTTATTTAAGCATATAGTGAGATATTGACCCAAAGCTAAAATTAAGATAAAGTTCAGCCATGATCTCACTGAATTTTTCAAGACCATCCAGCAATCTTTTCAAAATCCTAAAAATCTTAATTAACTCATCCTTCAGCTTCATGTTTTCCTGGAAATAAGAGTGTAGCTTTTAGAATCTCCCTTCACTTTACAAATTAACATTGGGGTGCAAGAAATGTTCTAAAGAAGCACTTTATACCCTTTCTAAGCCCAGGACAGACTCAAAAAGCTGAATGGCCCATTGTTATTTCTATGTGCCTATTTATATTCTGATTTACTAACAGTATGCCAGATTGAAGCACGATCAATTAATTGCACAAAAACTGAAGTTGCCGAGACTGAAGCTTTTATCTGCAAGGGATCCCTGTGTTGGTCTCTCACACTGGCCCGGACTCAAACTGGGGGCAGATTTGTGACATGGCAGCCTTTATGGGGAAGAAAGGGGAGGAGTCACGAGCCGGCTAGGGACAACCAGGAAAGGTCATGATGTTGACATATGGCAAATGTATCAAACAGTGGTTTCACCACATAGATCAGAGTTGAAAATTAAATAGCTGGAAAGATCAAAGATTGAATCATGGTTTGCTGCACATGAGACAAAGCTTCCAATAAAGTGAGAGATGAGCTTCTAAATGTTTAGTTTACCAAATGCCAAAGTCTGTGCTTGAGAAACATTAAAAAAATATAATTTTTCTTTTAATTTGCAGCTGACATAACATTAACTCTGATTAAATCATCAATTCTGTGAAACATAAATGGATTAATTAGGATGGCATACAAGCATCGTTATTGGGGTTATCTTTAAATGGAAATTAGTAATGGGCTAAATAGGTAATTTCTTAAGTCAATAACAGTTGTGGAAAATCATTTCCCAGGATTAATTAATGCCATTGTCATTGGGTATTGCATTTCCAGTAAATTACTGGGTCAATCAATGGACTAATCTCAGATAGTTGCTTGTCTGGCACAAGACGAGCCTCCAGGGTTCGTCGTCTGGCCAATACTTTTGAGATTAACTGCCCTTCTATTTAACCTTTTAGTTGTAATTATTTTCTCAGGAGCAGTGCTTGAAACATTTTTTTTAGAATCAGAATAAAGGTGACCTCAGATGTAAAAAAACAAGGAGAGCTTTCCAATTGGTTATGACTTTCAAAAAAATAATAAAATGCTTTCCAACTTTAGGTTAAAACTATTAATACTGGATGGATAATTTTGATACCGAACAATAAAATCATTTAAGTATCTTAAAGGCAACCTAAGTTGTGCATTCTTCCAATACTCCCATTTTCTTATCAGAATCAGAATTTATGGTCATGAGCAAATCACAAAATTTGTTGTTTTGCATCAGCGTTACAGTGCAAACATTCATGTAGGCCACCTTACAACAATAAAATAAGCTTGCATCCGAGTTTGATATAGTTGTGCTCCCAAATGAGCTAATGGAATATGATCCTCACCCAATTAAACTTCCAGAGAAAACAATTGTTAATCCCAAAATAGAAAAAAATATATCATGGAGGCACTGAGCAAATCTGGCAGTGTTTGTGGAGAAAAAAAAGGCAACATTTCCAGTCAAAGACCCTCTATGGCGTTAACTCATCCAATGAAAATATTACGGATTAATTTTCTGACCTGGAGATAATACGTTCTAAGGTGAACTCTATAAATGTAATTAGAAAATATGACTGGCAATTTTATTAAAATTAAGCACTCATGAATCACCATTATTCAGCAATGTAAATTGTCCGGTACTCTTGAAATAAAAGGCTTGGATTTCCAGTGAATTAACACCATGGGATCTTTCACTTGAGAGGTCAGGTGATGTCTTTTATTCACATCTCATCCCAAAAAGCAGTGTCTCCAAAAGTACAGTGCTTCTTCAGTACTGTGCTTGAATTAGTAGTCTCAGTTATCTGCCCATATAGATTGGGTTCACCTGGGAAATTCAGCTCCTGACTTCATTACACCCTTGATCCAGATGTGAATGAAAGAGCTGAGATCCAGGGACAAGGTGGGCAAACACGAAGGCAAGTATTTGACTGAGTGTGCTGTGAATTAATTCAATGGGATTGGAAGAAGGTTCTTCCCTCATTGTAGCCAACACAAACCAGAGAACGGAGGCAGTTGATGACCAGTCATCTCAGTCCCAGCCCTTCTTCCTCACCGCTGTATCCAAGGCCCAACAATCTATGACTATAATCAAGAGCCTTGCTTCTATAAAAAAGGCTAATAAAGGAATATTTGCCAACAACTGAAGGGTTCGGCTCTGTGGTAATCATTTCATGGAGAGCAGTTAATGCCACACTCCTGCAGTGCCAGCGACTCACGTGGAAAACTGGCACCACCTGTAAGGAGTTTATACATTCTCACCATGACCTGTACGGGTTTTCTCCAGGTTCCTCCTATCCGCCAGGAAATACAGGTTTGGTCAGTTAAGTGGGTGGAATTAGGTGGCATGAGTTTCATGGGCCAAAGGACCTTCTATCATGCTGTATTTATAAAATAAGTGAGATCTTTCTAACGTGAAGCACTCTGTGCCCTTCTGCTACAAGATCCAGGCTTGGATGCTTGAGAGTAACTATTATTTTCATATCACAGAATGACCCACTCCAGAGAAAGAAGATCTAACCCATGGACCCTTCACGTGAATGCTGACATAGATCAGAGGATAAGTATTCTGTGGTAAGTGACTTACCTCCTGACTTCTTGAAGGCACATCAAGAGGGCTGCCGAAGTATTCTCCCCTTACCTTCTGGAATGCAATTCCATCAAGAATGAAGAAGCTTGACAAGATCCACAAAAAACATAGTTGCCTCTTCAGATTCCCAATTCAACCGTGCTCTCCCTCAAATATCCAGCAAGTTCCACCAAAATGATAGACTGCAGTAAATCTCCCAGATCTTTTTTCTTTGCACCCCCTAAATTGTAGCCCTGACCACTTAAAATATACAGATGGTTGGGATTCCCTCCTCCTACAGATTGACCCCATGATGGTTGCACATGCATTACTCTTCCTTCATTGTTGCTGGGTCAACATCCAAATACTATCAATTTATCTTTACAAAGGCAGGTCAACTTCATCTTTCCTTGTGAGGAGTGGGGAAGAATGAGTACCTGCCATGTCAGTAATGCTTTTCAGGTATGCATTTGAAAACAAATTAGCCAGATATTTCCCTTTGTAGGAGAAATTGGCTCTTGATGCTTTAAATGTTATTTGTAACATTAAGTACAGTGGAACCCCGATTTAATGTGACCCGATTTAACACAAACCCGAATATAATGTGATTAGCCAGTGGACCCATTGTTTTAACCGCTTTCCAGAATTTAAATTCAGAATTTAAATTGTTTTCAGATCAAAATGGAACACACCGTTAGAAGACGAAAATCTTTTTCAGTGTAAGATGAGCTTCACGCACTTGACGCGATCAAAAATAAAAGTCAAACCCAAGTTCCACGTGACCTCGGCATACCCGAATCAACACTTCGTGGCTGGAAATCTCAGGAAGATAAGTAACGTGCATCACTTTGGAAAGTTGAGGAAGAGGCGGGGCTAAAGGCCAAAAGCATGAAGACAGCCAACGATGTCACCCTCGGTGACTCCCTGTATGAGTGGCTCATTCAAGCGTGCTCAGAAGGCCTTCTTATTTCTGGGCCTTTTCTCAAAACTCAAGCTGAGAAGTTTGACCAGCTGATCAATGGAGAAATCTCACAGTTCAAAGCTTGCAATGGATGGCTCGACCGGTTTAAACGCCGTCACGGGATTTCTCAACTGTTAGTGTCTGGAGAAATTCGCTCAGCTGACAGTGCCATCGCCAACGAATACCCGGCAGAACTAAAAACTCTCTTAGGAGAAGGTGGCTACATCGAAGAACAAGTGTACAACTGTGATGAAACAGGTCTTTGCTATAAGATGATCCCAGACCGCACAATATCTAGCAAAGATGACGCCCATCGACGAGAAGGGTTCAAAACTGCAAATATCGCATGATGTTGTTGTTTTGTGATTACAAGACTGGAACATAAGTTAAAACTGCTTGTGATAGGCAAATTTCACTCGTCCTGCTGTTTCCACCATGACAACATGAAGTCATGACCATTCGAGTACACACATAGCAGTAATGATAGGTAAATTTCGCTCATCCTGCTGTTTCCACCATGGCAACATGAAGTCGTGACCATTCGAGTACACACATAGCAGTAATGATTGGATATCCAGTGTCATCTTTGAGGATTGATTTTACATAATTTTTGACCTTGCTGTCCGCGCTCATTTCTGTAAGCAAAAGCTAAAACCCATATCTCTTCTTTTGCCACATCTAAGATCGAGCCCCCATGTTTAAGCAGAATTACAGGCGTGAATTAATTCGTAGAATTGTAGGTGAATCAGCAATGCTGGAAGACTATCTGAAAAGCATGAACGTTAAAGAAGTTTGACACTTAGGTGGGAAGGGCTGGAAAAATGGTGGGAGAAGGTTCTGGGACCATCCTTTTCACCGCGACAAACCACCAGTGAAGATGATGATGATGAGTGAGGATTCGTGGATGAAGAGGTGGGGGAGGCGCAGAGGCTATTTGAAATTAGCAAAGAGGATCTTCACCAGTGGTACTCTACCGATGACAAATGGCCAACATATGAGCATCTGACGGACTCTGAGATCATCCATAACATTACTATAGCACCGGTTCCCAAACCACAGGAGAACGACAATGAGGAGCCTCCACCCCACCCCGAAAGTATCTGAAGCCATTGAGTACCTCAAGGCTAGCCTACTTTGGCTGGAGACCCAGGATGTGGACCACAGAAAAATTCTGCAGCTCAGATGCATTTTCGATTTTGCTCTCTACGAGCGACATGCTGCATTTAGTCAACAAACACTCGATCACTTTTTTAAGAAATAAAATAATGATTGTAAGAAATAAAAAAAGATGATTGCAATTACAGGTATTGTATTTTATTGAAAACGCTGTTTATCGTGAGCCCGATTTAGCACAACCCAGCTTTTTTCCCGATCCGATTTTTTTGGACCCGAACCATCGTGTTGTAGCGGGATTCCACTGTATATTTATCTGAGGAGGACTATCTGACATTAAAATACATGACTTACTTTTATTTAACATGTGATGAAATGATTTCTAAATATGTTCATGCTGTGTTAGTTGGATTGCGAACAATATTGGGAGCATAAAGAATAAAATTACTCGTTTGGTTGGGTAGAAAAGGGGATTCAGACTTTCCCAAGGCTTCTGTAATGGAAGTATTACTCATGGCAATTTTATAAAATTTGCTGTCAAACTCTATCAGGGCTGTTTGACCAGTGTAGGACAGATAAATAGTATTCGTAGGTGATTGGAGAAGAAAAAAAAAGTGCAAATAATGTGAAGGCATTATTAATGCAAAATGCATAGATGCAGATACATTTTGTAAATGACTGGATTGGGAGAAAACAGCTTGTATTAATCTTACAGCATTCAGTAGTAAATCCAATTTGAGATAATATTGAAATAGACTTGGTTGCATTGAATAGAAGTGACAGAAATGGCTTTTAGTTTTGAGGGTGGGGAGGGGGGAGTTGGTTTATCGATATTTTTACTTTGTTATTTGCAGGATTCCTTATTCTGCTGCAGTGATTGTTTCACTTCATTTAACCTACAACCCTATCTACTCTGTAAATGGATTTGTGAGACGTGCACTAATCTTAAACATTTAAGTCAACCAACCCTTGCTTGAATATGTGGAAATAGTGGCTTGTCTGACACTATTAAATAGGAGCAGTGCCCCATCAGAGTTCTGTACAGCAGGACTTATAAGCACGAGTTACTTTCCAATGTTGATGGGAAAATTGCATCTTAATTATTAGGATTTCTGACCAACTGTGACTTCAGAGAATTACACGAAAGAGTTTTATTTTAAGGCTGTGGCAAGATAAAAAAAATGCTTCTACACATTGCTTGCACACAAAATGAATAGGCTTTCGTTTACTTCATCAATTCTATCTCTCATATTTAATACAAAATAATAAGCTGCATCTCACTAAATTTTGTAAGTTTAATGTCATCTGACTTACTTTCTTTTAACGACACATTTTCAAATGGACCTTCCAAGACTGTAGATTACTTGTATGGAGATCTCCAGTGGTCAACGAGTTTTTCTGAATTTGGTATTTTTCTACATTCTTTGAACATACATGCACAAGTTTCTTCTGTAAATAAGTGAAGGTCCCACCTTTGGGCTGTTGTTATCGTCACTGAGATTTGAGAGGCCCTTTCTCCATCAATCTGCCAGAATGTCATACACCAGAACAGGAAAGTTTAACATAAATTCACTGGCCCAGTCCAAGCACTTCATGTCAAACAGAACAGATAAAAGTAGAGATTTCTTCTCAATCATAGAAGGTAACAGCACGGAGACTTCAGCCCACTGAGTCATGCTAATTCTTCTTCAAGCAAATCTGTCCATCCTGCTCTCATTAGCACCACAAATCATTCTCATGAGTGCTTACCAACTCCCTTCTGAAAGCAAAGATTGATTTCCTTCCCCACCCCTTTCTTCATTGAAAAATAATTTTCTCATATCTCTGATTCACCCAAAACTTAAATCAGTGCACTTGATCCGTGAATCATTTGCTAATGGGAACAGCTTCCCTCATTTACTGTTCTTAAGCCTTTTGTGATCCTGCACAACTCCACAAACAAACTGAGGGCAGGAGTAAGCCACTGGACCCCTCAAGCACTCCCCATAATTAATAAGGTCACGGCTGAACTAATGGTAACTTCACGTCTGCCCTCCCGTACACCCATGACAAAGTTTCAGCCTCTTAGTTAGCACGATGGTATCCTTCTTTGCCTTACATATATTTTGAAGATTTGGTTTTAAACAGTTGAACCCTGGTTCTCCCGTAAAAGAAGCATCATCTCCTCATCCACCCTGTCAAGACCCTTCTGCTTCATTCAAGTCTCCTCTCACATTTCCCAACTCCAGCAGATGAAAACATAGCCCGTCCTATCTCTTCCCAGGGACAAATCTCCCAAATGAAGGTATTAGTGTAATAAACCTCTTCACTGCTTCCAGAGCATTCACTATCTTCCTTAAGCACAATGTCTCAAATTTGGTCCAAGCTGTGGCCAGAATTGAGTGAGGCATAATCTCCCAAATATGGTATTCAATTCCCTCTTACAATGACTGTTAATCTTCTGTCTGCCTTCCTCGTTATTTGCAATTTTTTTTTTTGCTTCTTTCTATTCCCCTCACATCCATCTCACTTTCCTTCCTGTTTTTATGTCGTCGGCAAGCTTAGCAATCATCCCTGGTGCCTCTTTCGAGTTATTGGTTCAAGTCGCCAAATGCTGAGGCCCAGCACTGACCCCTGTGACTTGCCACTCATTACATCTTGTCAACCAGAAATAGACCCACTTGTTCCTTCCCTCTGCCAACCAATCTTTTGAAAAGCCGAAAACAAAAACAGAAAAATACAAGAAAGAAGCAGCAGGTCAGGCTGTGGGGAGAGAAATGGAAATGATGCTTGAGGTTGAAGGCTCTTTATCAGAACTGATCTGGCAGTATATCTACTCCGACACCAGGGATGATTACTTTGCACTATGGCCTTGATGTGGCATCTAATTAAATGTCTTCTGGAAATCTAAATATAATAAATGTAGTAATGATCCTCTCCTGTCTGGATCCGAGGATGATGTGCGGGTCCCTTCAGGAAAGTGAATCCAAGGAAAACATCAGGTCCAGACAGAGTACCCAGCAGAGTCCTGAAAACTAGTGCTGACCAACTTGCCAATGTATTCACAGATATCTTCAACATCTCACTCCAGCAGGGCACGGTACCCACCTGTTTCAAACAGACCTCATTCGTGCCTGTGACCAAGAAGAGTGTGATAACCTGCTTAAATGACTACCGTCCAATGGCGCTCACATCCATGGTGATGAAGTGTTTTGAGAGTCTGGCGTTGAAGTATATCAGCTCCTTCCTGAGTGGCAACATGGATCTGTTCCAAATTGCCTACTCCAGCATCAGGTCTACGGCAGATGCCATCTCCCTGGCTCTACACAAAGCCCTGGAACACCTGGACAGTAAAGATGCATACATCAGGGAGCTCTTTATCGACTACAGTTCGGCATTTAACACCATCATTCCCTCAAACCTGATCAGCAAACTTCAAGACCTGGGGTTGGACACCCCACTGTGTAATTGGATTCTGGACTTTCTCACCTCCAGACCACAATCAGTGAGGATTGATAAGAACATCTCTTCTACAATCTCCATCAGTATAGAAGCTCCACAGGGCTCCGTTCGGATTCCCTACAAATTCACTGATGAAACCACAGGGGTGGGTTGTATAAAAAGTGCAATGAGTTAGCGTATAGGAGGGAGATTGAACACTTGGCTGAACGGTGTACTAACAACAACCTTGCACTCAGTGTCACCAAAACAAAGTAACTGATTGTAGACTTTCAGAAGAGAGATCAGGGGTGTATGATCCAATGATCATTGTGAGATTAGAGGTGGAGAGGGTGAGCAAATTTAAATTCTTGAGAGGCACTATTGCGAAGGACCTTTCCTCGACCCAACACACAAATGGCATGGTTAAGAAAGTGTATCAGCGCCTCTAATTTCTCAGGAGTCTGTAGAGGTTTGGTATGACATTGAAAACCTTGGCAACTTATACAGATGTGTAGTGGCCTGGTATGGGGGCGCCAATACCTCTGAGAGGGAAGCCCTGTGACAGGTCGTGGATGCAGCCTGGTATATCACAGGCAAAACTTTCCCCACCATCGAGAAAACCTACATGGAACATTGCTGGTGGAGAGCAGCAGCAACAATCGTCAAGGATCCACGCCATCAGAAAGGCTCCAGGTTCAGAAACAATTGCTATCGTCCACCATCAGACTCCTGAACAACTGCAGTCAGAGACTTGTTTAGCGACTCTTACTTTGCAAATTATTTATTTAGTGAACATTTACCTCTGCATTTGCCCAGTCAGTTTGTTTACCTTTTTTCTTTGCTTTCATTTCTCTCTTTTCTTTAGTGCAGTTTTTGGTTCTACTGATCAGTAGAAATTCTGCCTGGCATGAAGGGAAAAATACCTCAGGGGTGGTATGTGATGTCACGTAAGTATTCTGAACTTTGAATTTTGATTTAAAGCAGAGATAGAGAGAACCTAGGGATGCAAGGGTTGAATGGTTACCAGGTTAGTCAAGAGTGCTGAGTCACATCTTATTCAGAGGCAGATCAAGCTCAAAGGGCCAACGGCCTATTCCGGCTGTTAATGTGCTTAAAAACATTTCCCCCTGTAATTGTTTTAGGGTAGCATTGAATCTGCGAGCAATCTAACAAGAATACATAAACAGATTGGAGGAGATTTATCATTAATAAAGAGATTAACAAAAGTAAATGAGGATATTTGAGAACCAGGGACGGAAAAGTTTACTATAGGGAATGAAGTGCAGACAGAAATATTAAACTCAAAGTCTGCGCTCTAAATTCACAAAGGAAGATAATGAAAACTCTCGGGGATCCAGGGGTCTGATATTTGTGAGGAATTTATGTGATTAATATTGCAGGAGAAATGTTACAGAGGACATTAATTAATCTAAAAACAAGCAATTTTTAGGTGGAAGTCTTAAATGTTCTGGAGAAACTCAGCAGGTCACTCAGCCGCTATAGAAAGTAAAGGTTAACCCACCTGAGGCCTTTGTCAAGTTATGAGCAAAAAGCAGGTAGGCACTTGAATTAAACAGCAGGGGGAGAAGAGGAGAGGAAGGAGGAAGGAGAAAGGGGCAGGGGTAGGAGCACAGGCAAGAAGCCATAGGGTAGAAGAGAAAAAAAAGCTGAGGTGTTCAGAGAGGGGGGAAGCTCTCTGAATGAAGAGGGGAGGGAAGGGGTGGGGATCTGGAGAAAAGAAGACAGGGTAAGAGAGGGACTCGGGGAGAGGCTTAATGGAAACTGGAGGCTGAAGTTAATGCTGTCTGGTCGGAGAGTGCCCAGACAGAATGTTACGTGTTCTACCTCCAATTTGCGAGTAGCCTCATTTTGGCAGTGCTCGAGGTCATGAACAGACATGTCAGATGAGTGGAGGAGGGAGCCCCCCAAGAGAGCACTCTCTGTGGAGAACGTAGAGGGGATAAGAGAGGAAGACATGTATACTGCTAGGATTACGTGGTAAATGGCAGAGGATAATCTATTAGGTGTGGAGACAGGTGCATGAGGACAAGGGGAAATCCTGTCCTGGTGACACCTCAGGATAACTTTTTAAATCAAGGTTGTGTTTAGCTTTAGATTCCAGCATCTGCAGTCTGCCGTGTGACTAGAGGAAGTGTGTTAGAATGGATCGAAACTCACTTTCATAAAGAAAACAGTGTTGAGAAAATGGACTCTTGGTGTACTACAGGGGTCAGTTCATGGCTGAAAGTCTTCACTATTTTAATTCAAGGCTTAGAGGAATGCCAGTGATATAAAAATAAATAGGGCATGCAGTGATAAAAATACTGCGAATCAGTAATGGGATGTAGGTAGATTGAATGAGTGGGCAAAAGGCTGATAAATGGAGTTGGATGTGTGAGTTCATGCACTTTAGAAGAGAACTCAAATAGCAGATTATGATCTAAATATGAAGAGACTGAAAATTGGTAAAGTACAGAGTGAAGTTATTTTTTACTGGGCAGATGTTGGATCACATCGGGACTGTTATGTATTCAGATTGTTTAAGTACCAAAATCCCTAGACCTTACTATTGGCCTGGTGGGGTTGGGGTGGGGGGGGGGGGGTGTCTCTACAATAGGAGACTCCAATACCCAGATGAGGGAAGCTGTTTCATGCCTCAAACTCGATGTGCCTCCAATTTTAGCTCATAAGACCTAAAGCAGTTTTGTCTTGTGTGTCATCATCTCAATAGGTGTCTCAAGACACCTTAAATTCTTAATCCTATTAAGAACTTCATCTATATTGCTCCCATGTATGATGGTATAAATCACAGAAAGCTATAAGTTAAGAAGGGAAATGGCAAATTCAACCTGTGGTAGAACACGGCATTGCATGCATGACCGCCTCCAGCCCTGTAACTCCTCCCCGTAAGATTCCCCAATAAAGGCAGAGTTGCCATAGCCTCCCCCCTTCATACCATCCTTGGAACTGGGCCAGCAGCATGTGAAGACGTGCCTGTCATTTTCCGGTTATTAACGCCATTAATCTCTTGCTTCGAGTCTGCTTGTGGTTATTGATTGTGCTTCATGGCCTTCCTTGCAAAGGAGTTTAAAAACGGGGAAGTTTTGTTGCAATTATGCGGGGCATTGGTGAAGCCTCCCCTTGAATACTGTGTACAGCTTTGGTCCCCTTATCTGAAAAAAAAAAAGATCTAGTAAGAGTGGAGTCAGTACGAAGGAATTCACCAGGCTAATTCCTGGGATGGGGGTGGTGGGGTGGGTGATTGTTCCACCAAAAAAGACAAAATAGTTAGGACCTGTAGAAGAGTGAGGGCTGACCTTATTTAAACAAAAGACCCTAGGGGGACTTGACAGCATAGATGTTGGGATGTTTTCACTAGCAAGGAGACATAACTACAAAATAATAGGATGATCGTATATAATAAAGTACATAGAAATTTCTTCTCTCAGAGAATCTCTGGTATTCTCTGTTCTGGTGGATGATAGAGCATTTAAAATAAGAGGTGGACAAATATTTGATAGATTGAGAAACAGAGTGCATGGTTGTAGGACACTACCAGTAACCACAGAGGCAAGACTGGGGAAACAATAGGTTTTAATATACAGAAGAACCTTGCTGGCCCGGATCCAGGGATAGGAATGGAGGGAAGGGAGAGGTGGCTCAACCTTTATGGCCCAGGACCAAGGGAGAGGAGTCATAGGGTACGAGTCATCAGTAGGTGGGCCAGCTCCATATATACAGTAGCCAACAATAACAATATGAAATGGAGGAAACATATCACCACACTGATGAAATGGCACAAGAGAGGAGTTGAGGCCAGCAATGGTCACCATGGTCATATTAAATAGAGAGGCAGATGTAAAGATCCTGATGGCCCTCTCCAGCTCCCATTTTCTAGTATTTTTGTGTTCTTGTGTCCCTGCGGTAATGATCACTGTGCAGCAAGTAACTGAGAGGCATAGATTTATTCAGTCAGGTGGGACCTCCTTGAGGGGACTGAACTCCCAAGCTGAGAGCGTGGTGGCTCAGTCCATTTATGTTTTACCTGCCATCCTCAGATTCTCATCAGTGTGCCAATCTTCACAATACCCAACCTCCAGAACTACACAACCACCCAGCCTCCAGTCAGCCCTATGAACTCTCCCTTCTGTTATCAGGCTCTAGAGTAGTTTAAAATGTTGCCTTGGGCTACCTAATTGTGCCTTTCTCCTACTCTATACCGTGCTCCTTTTTTTGTCTCATGTACCCTACACTTCTGTTTTGTGGTAACACTAGGCTTTCATTCTCGCAGTACCTGCTGTAAGATGTAAAGGCTGACTTGCCTGGATAGCAGGCAAATCAATTCTTTTCATTGTATCTCCATATACCTGATAATGAACAATTCAATGCAATATTCAGGGCCCAAACCTCCAAACAGCCAAGACCATGGCTTAATCCCCAAACTTTCTTGTCTATCCTCGCCCACATCAAGCTGTAACCCTTAGAAGTAGACTCCTGACTCTGAACCCCAGCTCCTGAGTGGGTCTCTGACCTCTTATCTCTCTCCTATACTCTCACCTCTCAATCAAAGGCACTCCAGGACCATGGGAAATGTGCAATTTACAATGGATAGCATCTCAAAAACCTTTGAAGTTTATTGAGGCAGACTGAAATAGCTGGAGATGCAGCTATGAATTTTTGGCTTGCTGTTCAAGTCATTAGTGAATTTTCAGGTCAAGAAACCTTGCTGCAATCAGACCATGGTAAGAACAGATCTGAAGGAATGTGTTAATTTCTTGTCTAAAGGAGATTCAAGGAATGCTCACTAGCATTTGTTGCCTTCTCCAAGGGTGTAGTGACCAAAATAGCACAGTTCTCACAGTGTCAAAGAAATAATCGAAGCAAACAATATTCTTGAAAGGGTTGATAGGTTAGAAGCTGAAAAGACTTCCCTGAATTGGGAATTAGGGGTCAGTTTCAGAATGTGGGGTCAGCCATTTAGGATCGAGATGCGACGACTGTCCTTCATTCTGTGTATACTGTGTATCTTTGGAACCTACTAACCCTGAGAGCTGTGCATTCTTAACTGCGGACTTGGTTCAGCTAAGATTGATGGACTTTTGAGTAGTAGTGGTGACAAGGGAATTGGGGATTTGACAAGAAACTGGAGAGATGTACAAACTTACCCAACCTCTTATTGAATGACTTGACTGGCTCAGGAGGCTGTGTCAACATTCCCAGCTAAGTTCCTTTTATTCTTCTGAGCTCCTATGGATACTTAATTGATCTCTTTCTTTTATATGTTTTTTTTTGTCTTCTTATGTGTTAATTATTCCTTAAATTGTTGTCAGTATGTTTTATGTATCTAGGAAGCTGAAGCATGCAAGACTACCTTTTACTTCCTATCGATGCTGTGTGACTTGTGGATTTTCTCCAGCACATTTGTGCACTGCAGTGATTCTTAATCACTCAGAACTGATTTGCAAAAGTTCTCCAAAATATATCCAAATACAATTTAGAGATTTTCATGAAATGCATGTTATTAATTATTTGGTTCATCTTCTCTCTCATTAGAATAACGCCAGTTTTATGTTATATTATTGGTAGCACCTAATTTAAGAAAGAATCTTTAGTAAAATAGAGCAGTTAAAGGTAGTAGGGTCCTGTAGTAAGTGTCGGAAATTCCGGAGGATAATGTGTTGATGTGGAGGCTGGTGGGGTGGTAGGTGAGGATGATGCAGATTCTATGTTTGTTGTGACTGGGGGCAGAGGAGGACCAGGGCAGATGAGCGAGATGTGGGTGAGGGCTGAGTTAATGGTGGTGAAGCCGCGTTTGTGGAAGAAGGTAGAAATTTTGGAAGATCCGGACTGGAAGACCTCAACTTGGGAACCAATGCGGCAGAGACAGAAAAATTGAGAGAAGGAGATGAAATCCTTGCAGGGGACTGGGTGTGAGGAAGTGTAGTCAAGGTGGGAGTTAGTGGGTTTGTAATATATGTCGGTGGAAAGCTTGTCTCCCAAGTTGGAGACACAGAGATCCAGGAAGGGGAGAGTGATGTCGGAGATGGGCCAGGTAAATTTGAGATTGGGGTGGAAGTTGGCTGCAAAGTGGATGAAATTGACAATCTCATCGCAGGTGCATGAGGCATCAATATACCAGAAGAAGAGTTGGAAAGGTCTTGCCTGTGTAGGCTTGCAGCATGGATTGCTCCACAAAGCCCACAAAGAGATAGGTGTAGCTGGGACCCATGCAGGTACCCATGGCTACTCCTTTGATTTGGAGGAAGTGAGAAGAGTTAAACAAGAAGTTGTTTAAAGTGAGGACAAGTTCTGCCAGGCAGAGGAAGGTGGCGGTAGAGGGTGACTAGTCAGGTCTCTGGTCCAGAAAGAAGCAAAGTGCTTTAGGAACTTCTGTATGCCGCTTGCGTGAATTGTCTGGGTGAAATGAGCAGCAATAATAGTCTGAATATGGAATAAAACCAACCAGACACACATATTCAAAATAAAAATAACCCTGCTTTTAAACCAGCCATTTGCTTTTAATACTTTGGATCTTAAAAACTATTCAAAGATTCCAAATCATTTGTAACCCTGATTTAAGTACAAGGCTATTTATAAATAAATTCTTGGTGTCCATTAAACATGATCGGATCACATAAATTATATTCTGGTTGGCACATTTACCAGCAGTTTGAAACACCATAAACTGAAGAACTTCCTGGGGTTTTTTTTCTATTTAGAAAACATTAAAGTGGAAAAATATTCCAATGAAAAAAATACCTTTCTTCAGGGTATCTTGGAATACTTCAAATACAATTAAATATCTTTTGAAAAGACACTACTGTATCCTTAAGCAAACAGAAAAGTACAGCAACATCCCATAAACAGCAGTGAGTCACCATCTCCCTCACATCACTAACATGAAAGCATGATGTGGTGGGGAGGGGAGGACATTGCCCACAAACCTAATTAATGGAACCACATGAATACTTCAAGTACAAAAGCAGTCAAAGGCTTGGTGCCCTACATGAGTAACTCAACTCATGACACCCAAATCTATTGCTATCTATGATATCAGTTTAGAAAGTGATGGAATAACTTTCCTTTGCAAGAATGAGTACAGTTCCAACAACTCTTAAGAGTACACTATATTCTGAATAAAGCAACAGACTTAAATGGAAACCTATCCACCACATTCTCCCCTTCATCGCCTGCAGTATGATACATTGTTGTAACTCACCAAGATATCTTCAGATCGCCAATTTATTGTAAGAGTCCACTCTCTAAATTTATGACATCACATGCAACCCTGAGATTCTTTGTCCTCCAGGCCAGGCATAATTACCACTTTTTGGTGCACATGTAAAAAACATAAACAAATGTAAACAACTGACTGTGCAATATCTCTTTCCTGATGGTCGCAGCGAGAACAGAGCGTGTGCTTGGGTGGTGTGGATCCTCGATGATTTCTGAGCTCTCCGATGGCAGCGTCCCTTATAGACATTCTCGATAGCGGGAAGTTCGCCCGTGATGACCAGGGCTGTATCCATTACCTTTGCAGGGCTTGGAGGTAGCGGCAGCGATGCAGCCAGTAGAAATTTGCCAGGGTTTCCAATGTCATACCAAACCTTCACAAACTCCTGAGGAAGTAGAGGCACTGACGTGCTTTCTTCACAATGCCATCAACACCAACCTGAATTTCCCGTTGGAGCATCACCACCAAGCCACTCATCATTCTGACTTGATAACATATCACATTAACGAGTCAAAACTCTGAAATTTTATTGTCCAGTGAAATGCTGTGGGTGTAAGTTCACCAGATTTTGTGTGGCCATCTAAGAAGGCAGCTCATCATCACGTTGCCCATAGTAATTAGGGAATGACAATAAAAGCTGGTCTTACCAGTGATGCCTGGATCCTGGAAGCATCATTGAGTGAGAACTGCACCATGACGGGCCATACTCATCCTCCTTCCCCCTCCACCATTTTATTTGAGTGTTTGACTGATTTTCAGCGAACCTAAAGAAGCCAACTGCTTTCCATGAATGCTGCGTGACCTGCTGAGTTCCTCCAGCTCCTTTGTGTACTTGAATAGTACGCCAATAGACTACAGAAAGGATGGAATACAATAGATTGTGCAAGGAGATTTGAAATAGCAGCATTAGCTGAAATGTTTTTTTAATTGCTTAATTAAGGTGGATTTCTTGATGGAATTTTCATTGTGGAAATGTTTCCGATGAAGATCTGGTAGTTTAAAAGAGATCATAAATCAAACTAAACTTAGGCCTACAAAACAAAAGCAATCTGGCTAACATAATCAAATAAAACATCAAAATGAAATTACCTATCGCAAGTTAAAAGCATTTTGGAAATGAAACACTAGACTTTGTGAAATATTTCCATCACATTTAAGATTGGATGAGATATAATAAACATTAAAACAAATCCAGATCTATCTCCTTCATCTTTTGATTAATGAATAATATTTCGAAAAAATACTTTATGAAACTTGTGACATAAATGGATAGGGTGGTGAAGAAGTTGCTTAGCTTGCCTGCAGGGCAATTGAGGCCCAGAGTTGGGACATCATTTTGCAGCTGTACAAGTCATTGGTTAGGTCACACTTTGAATATTCTGCACCATTCTTTCGAAGAAATAGTTGAAAGATAGAATTCAAAAGAGAGCAGAAGAGATACACCAGGATATTGCCTGGGAAAAAGCGCATTAGTTTGGGGGGTGGGGGTGGTGGTGTGGCAAGATGGCTTAGAACAAAGACGTGGAATCTGTTTCTCCCTGGCTGGACTAAGAAATGCCCGAATTTTAGAGACTGTTTAAAGTTAAAAAAAAAAGTCTACTAGACCAAGTATTAGGTGTTGGACCTACAAGAAAGGAAGAAGTTAGAAACAAAAGAAATTAATTATTAAAGTTGTGGGAAAAAGTGAAAAATCTGGGCCTACCGATCAGAAGAAGCACCAAAATCGATTTACTATGGAGCCGAAACCTCAGAGGACGTCTTTGGGGGAGTCTGGAAGAGGATCAATTTCTCCATAGCTGCAGCTGATGAAAGCTGGCGCCGACGCAGGGAACCTGGCGGTCAGCCAGGACGTCCTCGGGTGTGACGCAGTGAGCGTGGCCTGGGGTGATGAGTTGAGTGGGGCTGAGCAGGGGTACGAGTGGGGAAGTGCTGCCGGCAGTATCCTGATGCGTGCCGAAGTGCCGATGGCCACATGCTACCATGCCATCGACCCTACGGGCATGCATCTGATATTGCAGTTTTGCAAAATACTGGGCCGATTCTGTGCTGCGGGGGGACCCGCTCCACGTCGAGCCAACCTCTTCAGCCCGACATGGAGTGGGGTGCAGACCCATAGCAGGATGGCCAGGGAAGAAATTTTAGTACCAGAAGAGGAAGACGAAGATCAAGTTGAGTATTTGGATGAACAGGATCGAGAGTTATTGCTGATGGCAGCTGAAGCAATGGAAGATAGGCCCAGAACTACAAAAATGGCTTCTCCTTTTAAATCTGCTACTTCACCAAATCCTTCACCTGGACCTGATGTGGTTACAATGTTTGAAGAGTTAACAAAGCAGAATGAAAACATTATGGCTTAAATGACTATTGGTTTTAATAGTATAGATGAACAATTTGTTGAAGTAAAAGGGAAGATGTCTGATATGTGTGATGAGATTGCTGCTATAAAAGGGGACCTTAATAAATGTTTGATTGCAGTTGATGAGGTACAGGAAAGATGTAAGAAAGTTGAAGGTAGAATGAATCAAATAGAAAAATCAGTAACTGGATGAGATGTGCAAAATAATATATTTTTGCAAAAAAATTGACTCACTGGAAAATCAAAGTCGACGGAATAACGTGAAAATAGTTGGACTTCCTGATGATATTGAAAGACAAGAAGCTATGAAATTTTTTTGTAAATGGATTCCAGAAATGTTTCCAGAAGAACTGGAATTGGATAGAACTCATCGAGCGTTGAGAAGGAAACCCTTTCCGGGACAATTTCCATGAGAGGTTTTAATTAGATGTTTAAGATATCAGGATTGGGAGACAATTTTACATTTTGCCGTACAGAAAGCCTGTGTTGATCAGAACCCAATAATGGTTCAGGGCAGCAGGGTTTTCTTTTATGCAGATCTAAGTCAGGAGGTTATACAAAGATGTAAGGAGTTTAATCAGGCCAAGACAGTGTTGTGGAAGAAAGGTTATAAATCGACATTTAGATACCCAGCAGTGATGAAGGTGTTTTATGGGCCATTTCACTATCAGGTTTTTGCTTTAACCTTTGCTAATTCTTTACCAGATAATAAACTGAGTTATGATCTTTCCAAGAAGCCATTAATCAATATGGGAAATGGTGGTGAACTGCAGAAGATGCAAATGGTACAGTTAATTGAAGTGATGGATGATACTCCAATTCAACCTGGACAATAAATTGATGAACTTAACTTTTTGAAAGTCCAGCCAGGGAGGGGTAGATGACCCTTCTAAATTTGAAGTCACCTGCCACTAGTGATATTGAGCACCTCGGTTAATGAGGGGGGTACTGCTTTGCAGTGTTTTTTTTGGGGGAAGTGTTTTTTTTTATTTGGGGGAGAAAATAAACAAAAAAAAGGCAAAAAGAAGAAAAATGTTAAAAAGGGTGTTAGTTACAGGAAGACATTGGAAAGGTTGAGATTGTTCTCACTGGAGCACACAAAGCTGAGGTTTACAAAATGATGAGGGAGATGGATAGGATAGATCATCACAGTCTTTGTCCAAAGGGAGGGGTAGGGGAGTCTGTAGCCAGAGTTCATATGTTTAAGGTGAGAGGGGAAATTTTTAAAGGAGATCTAAGGGGTATTTATTTTCCACACAGAAGGTGGAGGATCTATGGAAGAAGCTACCAAAGAAGGTGATAGAGATAGGCATGTGGACAGCTACATGGACAAGAAAAGAATAGGGAAATATGGGCTAAAAGCAGGGAAATGGATTAGACCTCAAGATCAATCGACATAACAGCAGAATTAGGCAATTTGGCCCATCAAATCTGTTTTACCATTCGAATCAGACTGATTTTTATTTCCCTCTCAACCTTAGATTGGAATCACTGTTGAGAAAGACAAGTTGTAAGAAGCACCTGTTTCCATGTGTACAACTCTGGTACTCCATGACTACTTGAATTGCAAAGGGTCATGGTTGTCACATGACAACACTTCCCACTACATAGTCAGCCCTCCTGTACTTGGCCTTGGGCCATGGCTGTTGTAATCAGCTTAACCTTGCTGGCACCGAGCCATTGTCTACCTGTAAATTACCTGGACTGGACCCCTCCAGCACTATAAAGGGCGCCACATGTTCTTTCTCTTTGCCATCTTGGGACTACCTTGCTTCCCTCCAGGCCTAGAACCATGGAACGGTGCTGGAGAAATTGTTAGTAACAGTTATAGGGTTGGGAACATGTTTAGTTATTGTCCCTAGTAGCTTTGAGCTGTGCCTGCACTGCGTCAAGGGGTGGTGGACATTGTATTGGTTTTTCCTTAACTACTGTATGCACCCAGTTCGTTGTGTGTATATATATATAGATATATATCTATATATATATCTATATATATATCTATATATATATATAGATATATATATATATATATTTCAGCCCTGGTGCAATTTTCCCATGTTTGTCTATAAACTGTGCGTGGGTGGGTGTTTGTTGTCCCCATTACTATTTTCCCACATCTATTTTTTGAAAATAAAATCATTTACTACAAAACTGTATTCAGACTCCTTGCTTTTGAAACCCATCGAATCTGTTTTCTCACTCATAACACTACCAAACCAAAATATTGCCGGTGCTGGCAATCTGAAATTGATGATATAGTCATCAAAAGTGAACAGATTGCTGAAGGATATTTTCATGCCTGCTGAGTCCACAGTAATGTATCAATCCCTGTGTTTGTCACCTACTGTGGTCTTACTACACAATATGGCTCCAAAAATTAAAAATCAGAGGATGGATATTTAAAATCCAGTGCATACACATTTTAATAAGTAGGAAAATTTGCGCGGGTTTCTGTTATGAGCTCCCGTTTTAGTAAAATGGGTTTATCACTGTACAGGATAGTATAGACAGGAGGGAAAGAATGATCACATTTAACATTTCACACAAGCACAACACAAGTCATAGCCCAGTGACAATTCAATACATTGGAAGAAGTGATGGAAGTTTTGTCACAGTCTGTTCCAGAATTTGATACATTTACAAAGACATTGTGATTTTGCAAGAACCATTCTGACTGCTGGAGAGAAAACAGCTTTTTGAAGCAGCTCTTGCGGCCGGCCAATTCTGAGGAATTCAGAGCAAAGCATGCTCTGTGAACGATTGGGCCTTTTTGGTGGATTGACCTGTGCCAGGAGGGTCTTTTTGGGAAGCCAAGTACTTCATTTTGATTGTGACTAACGGTAGAGGTCACTTGGAGAGACCGGTGCAAGGGTTTTGGAAGCTTCATGGAAGCCGCCCAGTCTGAGTCTTGCCTACATGAGGACTGGGAGTGTTATGACCACAGCTCGGGTGGATGGGCATTTCTTCAAAGGCCGCGCAAGAAGAATTCAGCCACAACTGCTGTTATATAGTCAGGATAATGTGAACTATTTTATAACCGTGTAAGAATACACCCTTCTTACTGTAGTAACCGTAGTGCCCCACTGTAGGGCGTATGTATGTGTGTGTGTGTGTGTGTGTGTGTGTGTGTGTGTGTGTGTGTGTGTGTGTGTGTGTGTGTGTGTGTGTGTGTGTGTGTGTGTGTGTGTGTGTGTGAACAGTTTCCTGAGATGGTGGAAGGCATCAGTAAGTAAATCTCTCCTGTTATTTGAATCTTGCATCTCTAAGTTATTTAAGAAGCCTCCCAAGTAACACAGAGCCATAACACTTCCCATCAGTTCAACATTAATTCTAGCCATCAAATTTCAAATTTCAACACTGAATTTGAAAGACTGAACTTTGAAGTAACTTTGTAAATTTCGGCCTAGACTGTAATGGTTTGAGTATATCACACACATACACATACACACACACACACACACACACACCCACACACACACCCACACACACCTGTGCATAGCTGGGTATAGATTTAGTGTTAAGGATAGTTGAAATTTAAGACCATATTTTAAGAGTTAGAAATCAAATTCATATTTGAAAATTAAACACTGCCTGGTTCATTGTCTACTTCTGCTCGTTACACGAGGTTTGTGTGATAGTACAGACCTATCACCAATGTATATAGTTACAGTATCTAGAGTGTAATGACTGTGCTTACAGCGATTGGCTGAAAGCTTAGCCACATCTACTCTGGGCCTTAAAGGGTTGTGTCCCTTGCCAGGTCGGATCATTCCGGACTGGTCGGCCACCTGTGAAGAGCTCCTGTCTTTTACTAATAAAAGCCTTGGTTCGGATCAATAAGTCTTTGGTTCTTTCGACGAGCTCTACAATTTTATTAGCAAAAAAGAATTTTTTTAAAAGGGATGGAGCGTCTGACTCGGCCAGAAAAACCTGACATCGATCTACAGTCAGCTACAGCCTTCAAAGCCTTTAAGTACTGACTGATGAACTTTGAAAACTTCCTAAGGCTCATTGAGGTGGAGGAGGATAACCAGCGTCTAACAGCATTGCTGTCTATGGTGTCCTTGAGAGTCTACGAGAACATCCAGGATGAGACCACTTACACCGCAGCCATAAAGGTACTGAAAGAACTGTACGATCAACCAATGAACAGAGTTCATGCCCGGCTCGTACTTGCGTCGAGGAAGCAACAGCCCGGCGAGTCCAGCAGGGCATATTTACAAGTAGTCAAGGCGTTGGGCAAGGACTGTAACTGTGTGGACAAAACTGCTGCCGAGATCACAAACGATCTCTTCCGGGATGCCTTTGTGGCCGGGCTCCAATCGAACGAAGTGAGGCTGCGCTTGCTCGAACAAGGGGTAGAAAAAACTAGAGGACGTGGCCTGGATTGCAATCACAATGAAGGATGCAGCCTTAAAGTCAAACGAGCTCTCTAGGGACTGGACCCCATGTTCTGATGTGAGTAGAGTGCCCTTCTACCCTACCACCCCCCGAGATACTGATGGCCTGTCGGCTGCTGCTACACTGCCCCCTGCGAACCCAAAATGTTATTTCTGCAGGAGGGACAAGCACAACAGGTCCCAGTGCCCAGCAAGAAAAGACAGGAGCTCTTCACAGGTGGCTGACCAGTCCGGAATAATCCGACCTGGCTAGGGGCACAACCCTTTAAGGCCCAGACAGTAGGTGTGGCTTAGCTCTCAGCCAATCACTGTAAGCACAGTAATTACACTCTAGATACTGTAACTATATACATTGGTGATAGGTCTGTACTATCACATTTTGTAACTTCACTGGATCTAGGGAAGAAATGTGCTTGTTACACTTGAATGTTCAGATTGCACACAGAGAGCCACAATGAATCACATTAGTGCTTTTACCATATTTCATAACACTCATTCTTCTAATTGAACTTCAATTTTTCCAGCCTGTCTGAATATGAATTTGAACAGATTTTGTCCAGCTCTAGAAAGTTATAATTCAGCATGGCATGAAAACATTTTTTAATTCTTTACTGCACCTGATTTTAAGTATCGTCACTGAATTCCTCATTTAAATGCCAAACACTACTAGGCTGTATCAAACAAATATTCTCAGCAAAAAAATTATTCCGAATGAAAGTAATCTTGTCTAAAACTAATAAAAACCTTCAAGTCAACAGCATGTTTATGCTTACAACAGGGAGGAATATTACTTTAGAAATGTTTGAGGAACTGGGCATTTTTTTGTTCTAAATCTGTATTTTCTCTTTACAGCTTTCATTTACGCTTAATTTTTATAAATCGAAACCCTTCTTATTTCCTGTATTTACTGCAGCAAATTTGTAGAGCTGCGATAAAAAGAGATATTCAAGATTACAAAACTTCAAAGCTTGCTATTCCTAGTTAATTAAAAAAAAATTTAGACAGGCCATTTTGGCGCACAAGTTTGTACCGCCAAATTTACACCCCATTAATCTACTCCGTTTTTGAATGTTGGAAGGGAACTGGAGCCAACACAGAGAGAACGTACAAACTTCTTACAGACAGTGTGGGACCCGGTCCAGTCCTGATCGCTGGTGCTGTAAAGGGGTTCTGCTAACTGCTTCGCCAACTGTGCCTCTCTAGGTTTTAAAATATTTTACAATTATCTCAGAAATCATGATCTTGCAAATGGAAAACTGTGTACACACTAAAGTACTGTAACATGATGATTTTTCAGAGAAAAAAAAGTAAAAATAAATTCAGGATATTAGATACAGGGATGATACTTCCCAAGAAGAACAAGAAAAACTAGATGGTAGAAATCTCAAATAAAAACTAGGAAGTATTAAAAATACTTAGGCAGCTTCTGTGAAGAGATAAGCAAGGTTAACCTTCCATATTAACCATCCTCAGAACTCCAAATGAAAGATCAAAGACATTACACCTTAACGCTATTTCTTTCTCCACCAATGCTGTTTCTCATGGTAAGCTGCTTGCAACCAGGTGTCATAATCTCAGGATAATGGATTTTATTTGAGCGGGCTCTGCTCGTGGGCTGGAAGGACATGTATCTCTAAATCAGTGATTCTCAACTTTTTTCTTTCCACTCACATAACACTTCAAGTAATCCCTACGCTATCAGTGCTCTGTGATGAGTAAGGGATTGCTTGAGATGATTTGTGGGTGGGAATGGGAAGTTGAGAATCAGTGCTCAAGACCCAATTGTTACTGAAATACCTTGCTTGAGAAAAATTGTCATTGGCTCACTTCCATCGGAGTTTTGAAACCGTGCACATAACGAGTCAATGAGGTACAATTAAAACAGTGAGTTTTCAACCTTTTTCTTTCCACTCACATACCACCTTAAGCAACCCCTTACTCATCACAGAGCACCTATGGCATAGGGAATACTTAAAGTGGTATATGAGTGGAAAGAAAAAGGTTGAGAACCACTGCTCTAAATTAAATTTTAAAAATAAAATTATTTTAAAAATTGAATTAGAATTAAATACATTAAAAGGTCTGGCCATTCACAGCGGAGATGAAAAGAAAATTTCTTTAGCCAGGGCATGGTGAATCTGTGAAATTTACTCTTCAAGAAAGGATCGTGGAAGTTCAGTCAACTCATTGTATTCAAAACTGAGATTTCAAATATTAAAAGGTCATTACTGCAGGAAAATAGATCGAAGGGTAAACATCAGCTGTGCCCTATTGAGCAGGGAGGAGGAATGAATAGCCTATTCCTACCTGTTTATCGTATTCTTACTTTTTGAACTGCTCCCTCCACAAGCAGATACATTGGGATGAGGTGAGATGCTAGGACTCTAAATAACTCTTCTGCTGGAGGGAATGAGTGCTTATAATGGCAGATGGGCTCTATAAAATGTAAGCCATGGCTAGTTTAAAATCCTCACCCCATCTACATCCAAGTGAAGCAAAAGATTAACTTGGAATCTATCAGCATGGCAGGAAGAGTATGAAATTCAGTGCTGCATGGCAGTGATATCACCAAATGATAGGCCTTCTCCAGTTAAAGCCTGCTGCATCATAGACAATACAAACCCTGTTCACGTCACCAGCAATAATAGCTGGATAAAATTCAGAGCAGCACTTCTGACACTTGTCCTTTCTCGTTTTATGACAGGCATGGTAACAATAAGGATGTGAACCATAACCTAAGAATGCTCAAGCTTAGCACCTCCATTAACTCATATTTTCAGTAGGTCATTAAAATCTGCACAGTACCTTAATCTGTTTGGGCTTTATGAATTGAGGAATATGGATGAATACAAATTAAACAAGATGACAAACATAACAATGAAATTACCGTACAACAAAATAGTTGTGCACATGTTAAATAAGGCAATCTTTATTGTCCATCACCCAAGATAAGAGATTTGACTTTTTAAAAGCACTTAAAAGAGTTTTCATTTATCGAGTGCTTTTCATGGCTTCGGGATATTGCAATGTGTTGTGCAGGCAACAAAGTACGTTTGGCATTGTAATGTACGAAATGCTGTCATCAACTGTCATGTGCAGCCATCAAACAATTGTAAAAAAACTGCTTCGAATGCTGGTCAAGGCAAAACTGTCAGACAAGACGATAGGTGAATTTTCTCTGCTCCTTCTTGAATAGGATTCCTGCATTATTTTCTTTCAACTTCAGACAGAAAACAAACAACTTCCCTCCAAATTGCGCCAAGCTTTCCTTCTGACCCAGAAAACTGGCCTAGAGCTTGGGTGAAATTAAAATGCCATACCACCGAACAGATGAGGTCAGATGTCTAATGAATCTGTGTTAATATTAATACGAGGTTAAGGTTAAGCTATATTTCTTATAAATGTGTCTTAAGTAGTCGGTTTGAAACAGAGTTACACACACACCCATGCAATGCATTCAGGAAGGATATCATCTTTCGGAGTCGTGCCATCTACAAGCCAGAGGTATGAAGATCACATGATTTCCAAGAAACTATTGCTAACATCTATTAAAGATTCCAATATATGGTCACATAATTTTAAAGAAATTAAGATTGACCTAATTGGTGACATAATTTCATATGAGTCTAAGGGTATATATATCTGAAAGCAGAGGCATCTTGAACCCAGAAGGCCAGAAGAAGAAGAAACCAGAAGGATAAGAAGATTGACAGTATTCTCTGGAGAAGGAGGAGGTGTTGTTCTAAGTGACTTTAAAGTAAGCCAGACCACTTTTGATGGTCTCTTTTAGAAGACAGCCTCCTCATAGAAATAAACTCTAGAACTCTTCAGAAGCTAAGAGGGAGTTGAAGATCACCAATGTGAAAGTTTAAGAAGAAATCTTTTCCTGGGGGAATAACTCAACAATATTTGTGAGTTTGAACAGTCTAAGGACTGAATCAGTGTTAACAAGTGCTTCATTACTGCTTTAAGCAACAATCTAAAAGAACGACGTTTTGTAATCACTTCTGGACTACAATTTAATAGACCTTCAAGTACAACCAGACTTTAAAATACAGGTTGTCCCTAACTTATGATCGTTATGGGGATGAGAGGATTGGTTGCAACTCTGGTTTGGTCATAAGTCAGAGAACAGGGACCTCAAGCTACTGGGGGGGGGGGGGGGGGAAATGGGGACTTCGGGCTTCCATGGGGAATAGGGAGTAGGGACTTTGGGCTGCTATCAGGGGCAGGGACCACTGTATGTAGTACTTTTAATAAATAATAAGATCTTTTACAGTAATTTAATAAAGATTTTTTTTTAAATTGGTCATATATGAAGGTGGATATAACCTGCGAAGGTCAGAAGCCTGTACTGGGCCTTAAAACTAGCTTTTCAGACTCAAGTTTAAACTGAAATAATTTGGACTTTAATACATTTATCCAGTTACATTCACGCATAGTTGGGTTTAAGCTTAGAGCTAAGTAAGTTTAGAGTTAAGTGAGAACTGTAATGTGGCTAATAGTTTAATAAAAACTATTATTTTGAATTTACCACTATCTGGTGAATCTTCCATTGCTGTTCCTGTATTTGTACTTATGGGGATTGATTAGTTCATAACATAACAAATTGAATTGTTCATCTTGATTCTAAAAACTGATTAGTTTACTTGGCCATCTCTACAGTAAATACCAGTAGTCAAAGTATTTTCTTAAGATCATCGAACATTAACTGTGCTATACATGAATTACCTCCGAAACAAAGAGACCCGAACTTCAAGGTAATATAAAGTCTCATGACACATCCAGAAAAGCAAAAAATATCCCAAGAAAGCAAGTGTAATTTTCTATAATGCAGAAGTATTTGCCAAGGATCTGTGTAGCAGTCATTGGTGATATTCAGCCATCAAACTAAGTGTTCCTTATAAGCCTTATTAAATCACCTACAAAATTTTAAAAGAGGCTGTCACCATCCATACAAATTTCTAAGTTTATTCCATCATTTTTACACAAAAACTATAATATTTTTATGCATTATAATGCAGTAAAACCCCTGGTATCCAAAATTCAAACAATGGGCAGCATCAAGCAACCAGTAAAAAGAAAAATCTAGGAAAATACATTTTAAAAAGTAAAATAAATAATAGGTAAAATTATGCAAGTTTAAAATAGTAAAACTAAATGTTCTTTGAAGTAACATATAAACCTTTGGTGAAGAATATTCAGCCAGTGGAGTGCCTTGATCGTGCTTTACTCATAGCAGCCATTTGAATAAAGTTGTGTGAAACAGTGATGGCATCTCCCTAAGAGCTGGTTGATCCCACTCACTTTTGGGGTGACTCTCTTTAAATGTCTCCTTATCCCTACTTAGTAAGAGTCACCTGGTTCAGAAGCTTTTTCTGTAAACCTGGGGGAGGGGGAGGTTTAATTAACTATAATATTATTGTTGGTCTTTCAGGTGGCTCTTTGGAGGGGAGGAACCTGCAGATGGTTAAATGTTTTTCAAGGAGTGTGACTGAAAATAAAGTAAAATGCTTCATTCAGTGTAAGTCTTATGGTATTTTTGTCTTTTAAATTGTTTATTGTTAATACAGGTGTATTCTTCTTTGGCTTGGCTTCGCGGACGAAGATTTATGGAGGGGTAATGTCCACGTCAGCTGCAGGCTCTTTTGTGGCTGACAAGTCCGATGCGGGACAGGCAGACACGGTTGCAGCGGTTGTAAGGGAAAATTGGTTGGTTGGGGTTGGGTGTTGGGTTTTTCCTCCTTTGTCTTTTGTCAGTGAGGTGGGCTCTGCGGTCTTCTTCAAAGGAGGTTGCTCCCCGCCGAACTGTGAGGCGCCAAGATGCACAGTTAGAGGTGATATCAGCCCACTGGCGGTGGTCAATGTGGCAGGCACCAAGAGATTTCTTTAGGCAGTCCTTGTACCTCTTCTTTGGTGCACCTCTGTCTCGGTGGCCAGTGGAGAGCTTGCCATATAACACGATCTTGGGAAGGCGATGGTCCTCCATTCCACCGAGACAGGTGTATTAATTAAGCATTGTAAGAATAAGTCTCAAGCAACCAGAAAATACACTATCCAGCATCTAACAATCCCCATAGGTGCCGGATACCAGGGCTTTACTGTAAAATGATGCAGCTTATATAATTTGAAGATATACATGAAATGCTGGTGTTCTAGTGTTGCCGAGAGCTGTTGGTAGTACCAGCCTCAGTGGTTCACCTTCCTACAACGAAGCTCAACTTCTGTATGAAGAGAATTTTGATCACTCCAGCAGCCATCTCATTATAACATGTCATCATTATATCCGAGTCTCTCTCACTCTGATTGCAGATGCACCACTTTTCACAACCTCGGAAATCTTTGCAAGTAATACAATTGAACAATTTAACTTGTCATCTGATCTCAAACCAACCATTTGTAGTTTTTAGTAGGGCTCATTCCTCGAGCTATTGGGACAATTTTGTTCAAATGCTAGTAGATTGTCCAAGTGCTACTG
Organism: Narcine bancroftii; assembly: GCF_036971445.1. Lineage (NCBI taxonomy): Eukaryota > Metazoa > Chordata > Chondrichthyes > Torpediniformes > Narcinidae > Narcine > Narcine bancroftii. The sequence continues at coordinate 183,418,528 of NC_091472.1, forward strand.
ATCAAATAGTAGTATTTTCAATGTATGCCACCATTTCATAAAACAAAATGATGATTTCCTCGTCCCCAAGGCACACAGATAATGCCTTATTCTAAAGCATTAGTGCTGAAGAGTAAATGGTACCATCATTTGCCACATAAGTGTTTCCATTAAGAGTCATCTGCTGTGTTGAGTGTTCCCTTAATTCAAAGTTAATTACAAAATGAATTACTAAATAAACTTAGGTAGCAACATTGCAAACCAAACTCGTGGTACTGAACTATTTGGATGAAACTAATATATCGTCTGTCAGTAGTTTCAGACACCTTTCAAGTGCCACGCCAGCTGCAGATGGCTATTCAACTGAGCCTAACCTTCAGTAAAACCTCTGTCAGCTTTGGATATTGGAGCAGATGGTGTGGAGATATCAAGGTTATAAAAAATACTGATAGATGGATAAACAGCTGGGGATCTCAGCAGATCTCTGACATTCATTTAATCCATGGCATATGCAAAAATTATAATTCATTGCAACATGAATTTCAATTGGAGATGGCAGCTTTTAACTTCACAAAGTAACTTCTGGATAGTGAGGAACATCTTATTTCATTTGGACTCTAACCACTCTTGAAAGATTGACAACAGTTGTGTCTTCATCATGTCCATATAAAAGCTGATGCAGCCTGGTTCAATGCAAAAAAAATCATGAAATTCAGTTCTATCTATTACAAATGCAAGGATTTTCAATTTTGCTTACAGCAATCAAGAGACTATCAATTCCACTTACCAGCAAATCAGTACTAGATAAATTCTTCATATGACTGTCAATGACACCAATTCCTCTCAGCAGAAAGCCCTGCAAAAGGTAATGGACACAGCCCAGGACATTACACGCAAACCACTTCATTTCCAGATGATAACCTCTTTCTTTCAGGCCACCACAGAGTTCCTTTTTGTTTCCCTTATTTCAAGTGAAACATTAGGCAGCCAGTCCTCTCCTCTTGTATGGACCACAAGGGCTTTGACCAGGCTGAACTAAGCACTCACAACCTGTCTTCAAAATGGGGTTTTTCCACAAGCTTGCCAGCTTGTCCTGTTTCAGTCCCACCTGCTGCTATTGAACTGTAAAACTGAATTCTCTCTCTCTCTCTCTCTCACACACACACACACACACACACACACACACACACACACACACACACACACACACACACACACACACACACACACACACACACACACACACACACACACACACACACACACACACACACACACACACAGAGGAGTCTCATAGCAAGCACATTCATTCCTTTAGGATATTAATGAATCAGATGGGTTTATGACCAATTGCAGATTTCATGGGTTTATTACTGTCACTTTCTAATTACATTTCTAATTCCAGAATAACTTTGTTTACTGAGTTTAAGTTCTCCAGACAGCATAAATCAAGAACAACTAATACCATAGCATTCCTACACTTCTTTCATCTGTGATCAAATTACTTTTGTACTTACCATAATTCTAAAGACTAGATGTAATGGCCTTCCTCGAGAACAAGTGATGAGCAACCACAGTGACAGGTGGACTAATTATGATTCTGTGACAGTTGTTCCACAAGAATTGCCCACATGTCTGAAGGTTCCCTTCCAGACAATAATGCTGCTATTTGAGAAATGGTAAAGCTGTGTCAGGCCTGCTTCTGATGCCAAAAGAAAGGTAATAGATCATTCCACCTATCTCTAAACAAGTGTTCTGATTGAGCTTGAGCTGCCAACAGGTTCCACTGTACCCCTCCACCCTCCCACCATTGGCTGGCAAATATATCCCTGCTGTCCCACCTGCTTGCGCCTAACTGAATTGTCTCTTTTGCAACCAAATGAATGAACCTTGGTTGCTGTTCAAACATTTCTTTCATGTCCATAACATTTATCAGAGGTAAAACATGAGTAAACTGAATTTAAAAATGTATCTGTAAAGCTTGCTAGTGCATTCTGTGGATTAGTTTTTTTATTTCTCTTGAACACCAGATCAACCCTCCAATGGCTCAGGTAGCCATTCAGAAGATATGAATGCTGCCCAGGTGTTATAAATACCAACTCTGCATGTATAGTGGTTTTAAATTTAATTTGATGATTTAAATTACCCTGAAATAGAAATATGATTGTTGTCACAGCTGTGTGATGAGAAGCTCGAACTGAAAAATATTTTACTGATACCCTTCTCCAATATAAGTCAATGGACCCCAGAGAATATGATTTACATGGGTTCTGTCCTTCCTTCTGCTCTTTATTCTTTCCATATGTGGATTTTCTCCTCATCAAAAATTCTTCCATAGTCAGTCAACAATGCACTCAATACATTCAGAGCTGTGGCCACCAAAATGCCAAAAAAACTGAAAGAAGATGAATAAATTAATTACAAAGTCAAATGCCACTAGGAACACAAAGCCATGGGAACACTTCAAACCAAAATGAAATTCCCCCATTGCAAGAGGCTTCATTTATTTGACGCAATCAATAAGCTACCATTGATTCGCTTACACGTTGCTCCAGAGAATAAAGGGAGCATCTCAACTTACTGATAAATCTGGATATGCTTTGGAATTTTTATGCCATATCTTTGAACTATCCATTTAGAGCCATCGGTTTTAATGTGGCCCGAGCTCTGTGATCTCAAAGTGCCGATAAAATACTATGTAGTATGCTCCTTACTCCACAATATTCAAACATATTACTCATTTCATCTTGCTTTCATAAATCATGTACAAAGTTGGGCTCAGGTTCACAAGTTTAAATTGGAAAAAAAGGCATTTCTGCAGCACATATTGAACATCCTTATGTGTTTTACAATACAAAATCTTAATGAAAAATAATCACTGGTAAGGATGAAGAAACATGGTTAGTTTGCTTCTCATGAGCTCCTGCAAACAGGTGTACAACAATGATTGGGTAATCTGATTTTGATGGAAATGGTTTGCAGAATAAATAAATCAGAATATCAAGATAACTTCTACATTCTGCTGTCAAATCCCTACATTCACCTGAAAGAGCAGACAGAATCTAGGTTTCACATCACACCCGAAAGAACATAAGCGGGACCTTTGTTCTCAATATTCTGGAGAGAGATTTGAACCAGGAACTGCCTGACTCAAAGCTGTGGTACTTATCAACTGAAAGATTGGTGATTCTACCAAACAGTGTGATGCAGGAAATATCAATGGGTGCAAATGAAATCTTTGCCTCATTAATTGGGTTAGAGTTTTAATATATGGTGCGATGGTCGCGAGTAACAGCAGACTGAGATAAAGCTTCTGCAAAGGAAGACCAACCCAGTAAATTCTGTAAATAATTGCTACCATAATTCTCCATTGATCTTTGGCACTTATTAGTAACTTCACATTAGATCTGGTCCACCAATTTTCCTGCACCTTTCCATTAATACTGATGTTCTGTTTGGAAGTGAATGGAAAACCGCTTCTTCATGCTTCGTGTCATGAACAATAAGTACTGCAAATTAGCTGAATACATCAAGCTGACAGGAGAAATAGCAATCAGGAACTATTCTGGGTTCTTTCATGTGTCTCGTGAAATTTAGCCGTCGCTACATCTGGAAGGATTGAAACTCGAACTATAAAAGAAGTTAGTGGTTATTGCCCCCTAAATATATACAAGCCTTTCTACAGAAAGTTTCTATCAGTTACATTTGGGAATAATTTCCAGGATCTTGGGGATCAGGAGGGTTCTCTTCATAAGACATTTTTTAGATCGGCTTTTTGCTATGCACAGTAGAGTAAAACTGAATTGGAGTAAGAGAATGCATTAGAGTCTGGGCTTTGAAAGGTCGTATTACTGAAAGGATGAAAAATAATTAAAGGAAATAATCAGCATTGTTTATGAATGGTAACTTCATGAGGAAATTTTTTTAATATCAAAATTCTCAGTGAGGCAAGGAAGTTGCTCTTTTTTATTCCTTCACCAATCTGAACGTGCCCCGAAAGCCGAGGTAAACCAAAAACTGTGGGAACTGGAAAACAGCAGCCACACACAAAATTTAGACATACAGCAGGGTAACAGGCCATTTTGGCCCACAAGTCTGTGCCGCCCAATTTATACCCCATTAACCTACACCGCCCCACCAGTATGTTTTTGAACGGTGGGAGGAAACCGGAGCCTCTCGGGCAACAACCCACACAGACACAGGGAGAACGTGCAAACTCCTTACATCCAACGCAGGACTCGAACCCCTGTCCGGTCCCTATTGAGGGCGCATTAAAGGTGTTGAACTAACCGCTATGCCAACCAACTCAGCGGATCAGGCAGCATCTGTGGAAAGCAATAGAAAGTCATCATTTCAGGCCAAAGTGCGTCAACAGGAATAGCAAGAATCATAGAACACTACTAGTCTACCAAAATATGGTAGAATCACACTGATCCATTTTTTCAATCTCCCTATCCAATACTGCCAAAACTAAAGTAGAATAAACTCATTGTATTAAAAATATAACTTTCTCGAACTGCATTTCTCAGACCCTCCAAATTATCTCATGATCATCTCAAAAACATTTCCCATCGAAAC